>NC_139354.1:23863459-23938459 GCF_055883805.1 Amblyomma maculatum
AATGTTGACAGCGCTTATACGTGCCCTTGACAGCATTTCTAGGCATTCTGTAATTTCGCTTTCGCATTGCGTGCGTTCTTTGCAGGTCTCTGTTCGACGTTATATCGGAGGCCTGGTTGTCGGAGGTTCGGGACTTGTTCGCAGACCACAATGCCGTGGCAGTGCTCCTCACTGACTCCATGTCACGAATGCAGCTTCTCCTGCCGCCGCAGGTGGTCGAGCCTTACAATCGCATCTTGCCCGTTCTAAGCGAGAGCCATGTCGCCAACGCATTGCTGCTGAAAGAATTCTGGATCCACAGCAAGATATTGGACAGCTCGCGAGACCTCCTTGGGGTACAGTCACCATCATTCCGTCATCAACCATCATTAGCATCCATCAGCACTGTAATTAGCATAATTATCAGGACAGCTGCAAAACCTCACGACAGACTTCTCTTATCCGTCAGCATTACCTGTTTCCTGCATTCCCGGAAAATTTTGTGATGTCTGCCAGACTAGCGATTACTTTTTATACCCACCGTCGCTGTAGAGGCTCAGTGGTTAAGGTGCTGGACTGCTTACCCAAAGGACGCGTTTCCGGTCCAGGCTGCGACGGTCGCTTTTCTATCAAGGCGAAAAGCTATACTCCTGCGTACTGTTCGACATCAGCGTACGTTACAGTACAGAATAAGTATCGGTATAGAGGCGAAGATACACGAAGATACAAGGAGACGTACCATTCAGCACTCTTCTTCATTGCCGCGTTACTTATTCCTTGCTATAATGCACTATCATGCTCAAGTGCTTACCTTTTTAATGTACGTTAAAGACCTCCAGTAGGTCCAAATTTCTGGAGCCATCCACTGCAGCGTCTTTGTCGACTGAGCCGCTTTGGAATTTAAACCATGGAAGCCAAGCCAAATAAGTTTTTCGCTAGCAGCTCCAACAAATGGTCTAGGGCCGCAGCAGTAGTTTCGTATCATTGATTGATTAGTGGTGTGTCCTCTCTTTGAAGCACTTGCTGAAAGGGCTGCCAGCCAAACATTTTGAAATACCAGTTTCGTATCTTTTCGGAGAGCAGTTAGGAGGGCATTTTCTAGAAGCTTGCCACAGATTTGCCCTTTTTAAGCAACGCTCCCGTAGAGACGTTTCATAATTTGGCTCCTTGCTGGTGTCGTCTTTACAATATGGCGCGGAACATTATAATACGATTCTATTTGTTTTACCGTTCTCTCCACGTTTACCCGCAGTAGCACGAAATAACATTGTTAAAAAGCGACAATACGCCGTGTATACGAACCAAACAACAAGGCTTCAATGCTGCGCAAAAGTGACAGTAGGAAAGTGTGAACATAACTATATATATATATATATATATATATATATATAAGCAGATCAATTAAGGGGAAATGAGGGTGCTCGTTATAATACATGAAGGAAAGAAGCCAACAGTCGGCGTGGCGCTGGTGAACACTCTCAAGGTTCGTACATAGACAACATAAATACCCAAGAAAGTAGCAGGGGGGACAGCGGCCCATGTAGCTCAGTTGGAAGAGCACCGGACGCGATATTCGGAGGTCGTGGGTTCGGTCCCCACCGTCGGCACGTTGTTTTTTCTTCTACTTTGTGTTTAATTATCTTTTCCCTAAACAGATTACATTACTAATTTCTGTGATTATCCAAGTAAACATTAAAAAAAAAAGACAAAGTACCATCCCCAACGCTTTCCTTGGCCTCGCCGACTGTTGGCTTCTTTCCTTCATATATATATATATATATATATATATATATATATATATATATATAACGCATGTATGTGCATGTTCACGCGTGCATATGTATAAAGGTCCGAAAGCACGAAGGTATACAGCGTGTAAAAAAAAAATTCTCGCGCATATTATTTATAAATGTGTAGATGTGCGCCGTCTGACGCCATTTTTAGATAGCTGGAAATGCTCCTACGCATGCACCACTCTACTGATTGCTACCTTGCGCTGTTCCTCGACTTTGTGGTAACAACTACAAAATTGACTTTTTTTTATATATATGTTCCACATGCACACTTCTCTAAATTATTTCCGCTATATATGCGTGGACGTGCGACTCGAGTGCAAAGTGAATGTCGGTGAGAAGCGAGTAAACTGGAGTCCGGATCGGCGATGGAAGCCATTGACGGCAGCCGGTAATACTGCCGCATCTTGCCATTCAAGATGGAGCTATAGTGTTCTCCGGGTTTTTCTAAACGCGATAGCATTAACAGCCCCATTCACCAGAATATTCGGCGTTGGCGTTTTCGGCATCACTAGAGCCATTTGTTTTACCTACACCACCTACACCAGTGCAGAACAAAATACTTTGCAGGTATAGGAGATTTGCGACACTGGTGTAGCTGGTGTAGGTTAAATAAATGGCCCTAATGTCATTGTCAGCGTCGGCGTTGTTAGCGAAAAATCATGGTCATGGCGCTGGCAGGCCGTTCACGGATTGCAGGTACGGTTGTCTGACTTTACGTTTTCCAGAAGTGCCAACTCAGGTCTCTGTTTTCATATGGAAGGGTGATATCAGAATCAGCCTGCCAGGGCCCTTGCATTCCCGACAACCCTATAGACCACACAGGCACTTTCATACGGCTTGGTTAAAGCGGGGCTTCACATGTGGGCTGATAGCCTGCGCTATCACGTCACATCCCTAAAGGCGGACGTTAAGTTACCCGCATAATTTTTTGTTGACTGTGGTAGCCTAATTATTTGTCCCTTTGTCTACCGAGAAGACGACGCTTGCGATCATTGGTGGTGGCATGCAGATTTTTTTATCATACTAGTAGAACGAAGTTAGAAAGAAGGGAATCTTCTTCATGGTGTCCGGACGGTTGCGTGAGTCGAGGATGAGAATTCACATAACAACTGAGAAATGCTATATGCTGTACATTTTTGCGCAAGTAAAGAGAACATAATGAGCTGTAGATGAGTATTTAAAGGGTGGAACAAAATTAAACTCACATAAGTAATCCTATATTTAAAGGTGTGTTGATCGGCCCATATACTCTGCCACGATAACTGAGCAGCACATAATGTAATATCGAAAATATTACATACCCCAAAAAATGGCCCCTTTAACCATGCGAGGCTACACTGTCTCAGATATCTGTTTTCCTTGATGTTAAACGCAAGAAACGCAAACCCCACCACGTTCTTGATCTCTTGATCGCAGGCGTGGTCTCGGCGAAAGGAGGCCTTCGACAAGCACGTCCGCGTCACCAACCGGTTTGTCGTCTTCACTCCGACCGTGTACTCGGAGCTGCGACTGGAATGCGGCATTAGCGCCTGGTTCCTCAACGCCCATCTGGTTGGAATACACTTCGTCGACAGCCTCATCCAACGGTTCTGCATCCGCGGAAAAGATCAAGATCAAATCGTTAGCGCCGCCATACCCCAGATTGTACGTGATCGTATCTGCGTCAAAGACCCTTACGAGCTTAAGGACGTCGCGCACCCGCAGTTAGCGCTCAGAGTGGTTCAGAGAGCTCTCGGAAAGGTGGAAGACTGGCACCAGCTATACCACAGCTGGAGCTCTCAGAAGTTGAGCGAGAGTCAGCTATTCTACGAACTCTTCTACCTGAGGGAAGCGTGCGCCCATGCACTACGCCTGCCACCGACGTACTTGCAGAAGAGTGCCGAGATGTTGATGTCCTTCGATGACTTCAGAAAGGCATTCGGTTGCTCGGCGGGAAAGCCGAGATCAGTATGAACATGTTAGTCATTGTCGTAGCCCTTAGAGTACGACCTGAGACGTACTACAATCTAAACTGATATCGCTTGCATTCGGTATTTAAGAGAGGCTAATAACCCTACGAGTTGATATTGCCTTGTCTCGCACAGGAACTCGCTGTTGATACTGTTCGCCACATGACTTTAGTTTGTAATTGATCGATATGGTCTACAAATGTAATTTGTTTTATATAAAGATATTGTTTTTCAGGCAAAACAAGGACAATGACGCCTTGTTTGTGCTTGTATGTAAGACCGGGATTTATAGGCTATGAGGGACGCCGTTATAGTGGAGGGTTCCGGAAATTTATACTACCCGGGGTTCTGTGACGTGGATTGAGATCGCACAGTACACGGACACCTTGAGTTTTCCCACTATAAGAATGCGGTGGCCCCGGCAGGGTTTCAACCTTCATCATCGAGGTCACCAGTCGAATGACCTAACCAAGACAACCACGGCGGGAGTACACAAAAATGGTTGCCCTGATAAAACGCCAGGTATTTCTAGCATAGCGTATAGATTTAGAGCAGTGTTTTAAAATAAGGCAGGATATGCATACTATTTTGAGAAAATACATGACATGGATAAGAGCATAACCAACACCTTTGTTAGTGCGATCGCATCGAGTTCATAGTGAGTGTTTGGGAGTTGTACTTTGTTAGTGACAGAACCATGGGCAGTTCTGAAATTTTTTTTGCGCATTGTTTTGCAACGCAGCCTCTTAATTACTTTGTCAGACATGGCTTCAATTGAAATATAATAATAAAATTATTGCAATTCAGTTAATTTTCTTTGAAATTGTCATCATCATTATCATCAGCCTGACTATACCCACTGCAGGGCGAAGGCCTCTCCCATATTTCTCCACTTAACCCGGTTCTGTGCTAGCTGCATCCACTTGACCCCTGCGAACTTCTTAACCTCATCCGCCCACCTAACTTTCTACCGCCCCCTGCTACGCTTTCCTTCCCTTGGAATCCAGTTTGTTACCCTCAGCGACCATCGGTTATCCTCTCTTCGCACTACATGTCCTGCCCATGCCCACTTCTTCTTCTTAATTTCCCCTAGAATGTCGGTAACTTGAGTTATTTCTCTGACCCACTCTGCACGCTTCCTATCTCTTAATGTTACCCCTACCATTTTTCGTTCCATAAATTGGAATTTCGTTGGAAATTGTGATATAAGGAATCTACAGGTCTACTGATGTAGTAATATAATGAAATACCTTAAGGCAGTAATTTTCCAGCAAAAAGTGATTCCTTCTTTTTTGTAAATCACTTATACGAATATGCCCCACTGCTCCTCGTATACAAGATCTTGACGTCTTCGATGACTTCAGCAAGGCCTCCGTTTGCTCGGCGGGAAAGGCGGGATCTATATGAACACGTTAGTGATCGTCGTAGCCCTTCGTGTACGACTGGAGACGTACTACGATCTAGACAGTGTTAAGGATGATTTGTTTTGTATACGAGAAGCGCATCAAAGACATGGTCGGTGGAAGCAAGAACCCTCGTTATTTGCAGCTCTAGGTGCCCGCCTGCTTATCTCAATAAAATGGATGATGCACCGCAAGTCTGGCCGAGCGTATAAAGAACTGCAAAAAAAAAAAAAAAAACGTCAGAATTTGGTAGAAGCGTTTTTTTTTTTCTTTCCTCAGTAGACGGCTAATTCGCTGCTGTTATCCGTCGTATAGGCAACAGTGTACAAGTCGCTACTATTTTAAAGCAGCAAAAAAACAAGGCTCCGACAGGCTGCCGAACGGGCAGATTGCGCAGGACAGAGTTCAGAACTTGTCCGCGGCAAGCAGCTTCCCTCACTGTGTAGGCTAAGGGCGCAGTGGTGGCTCGTTACACTAGCCGCCACGGGGCGATGAACGTTAGGCGGAAATGCCTATCATCATCATCATTATCAGCCTGACTATACCCACTGCAGGGCGAAGGCCTCTCCCATATTTCTCCAATTAACCTGGTTCTGTGCTAGCTGCATCCACTTGACCCCTGCGAACTTCTTAACCTCATCCGCACACCCAACCTTCTGCCACCCCCTGCTACGCTTTCCTTCCCTTGGAATCCAGTTTGTTGCCCTAAGCGACCATCGGTTATCCTCTCTTCGCACTACATGTCCTTCCCATGTCCATTTCTTCTTCTTAATTTCCACTGGAATGTCGGTAACTTGAGTTATTTCTCTGACCCACTCTGCACGCTTCCTATCTCTTAATGTTACCCCTACCATTTTTCGTTCCGTAGCCCTCTGGGTTGTCCTCAACTTACGTAGAACTCTCTTGGTTAGCCTCCACGTTTCAGCCCCATAGGTGAGTACAGGCAAGATGCAACTGTTGTATACTTTCCTCTTGAGCGATACCGGTAAGCTGCTAGTCATAATCTGCGAGTGCTTGCCAAATGCCTATAGTGCGACCATTATCGAGCACGAGGTGTAGGCGCCCATGGCTGGGACCACCGAAGCGATATGTAACGTACTTGATGGCTTCAAATGGTGGAAGCAGCTCCGCACATCATGCAATGGGTTCTTCACTCGTCTATCTTGAATGCTGTGGAAGTGACAACCTTTCTACAAGTTTTCTGTTTTCGTTCCTTTGCTGAAAGTGGCGCGTGCAGTAGGAAAGAAGAAGAGGGAGTAGTTGGCAAATCACAATAGAAGTTTATTCAGGACACATGCTTGAATAAATAGGAAAACCAACCAAAACAAACCACCTGGGGATCGTTTACGTGCACTGACATCCCACAACACGCGGACGCTACTTCATACCGCCTCCATCAAAACGCGGCCGTCAGCGGTCGGTTTCGAACTTTGGAACTGCGGTACAGATGTTGAAGGTGTATGAATGTAGTAAAATTGAGTAGTAAAATAGTGAGCGGTATAATATGTCATGAATAGGTGATGGCTGACGTCACTCGAATAATCATTATTGATCGATTATAATGAACACATAGTTAATGAGAATATCACATAATTTACTACGAAAGGTAAGCAAGGTAATAAAATAAGGGTAATTAGGACAATTAGGAGGAAATCACTAACCAGAAGATCTTATTCCAAAGTCACGTGAAAAGTTGACGCAAAACTCTGTCACTTACTAGGTAGTGTTATAATAGTCACGTGACACGAAGACGCAAACGTTTGTCATGTGACTAGTTGACGTAAAACCAATCTCACGCGGTAAGATGACATGCAGAAAACGTTTTAAGGCGAAATTCTTTTATGGCTCACCAAATCTGAGGTCGGAGTTGCCCGTAGAGTTTGTCTGCAAAATGCGACCCGCGCCTCTCATACATTGAGTCGCTTTGGAACGCTAGGTCCCGAAAACTAGACCAAACAAAGTGCGGAAAAGTGGTATCATTCAGGTGATCGCAAGACTCTGTAAAGAGACAAGAGGTGTCGAACTAAGGTGATCCCCACTGCGGTGGTTAGGTTTCTATATGAAAAGATATAGGGGTACCGGTAACAACTCATCGTACACATCTTTGTATCGTTACCAATACGATGCTGTTCCAGAGGGTGACGTTTTAAAGAGGGTTAAAAAAATGACAATTCGTTCTTCAGCGAAAACTTTTCTCTTTCAGCTTCACACTAACACGCTGTCTGTTATGACATGGCTGGAAGAAAAAGGGATTTTTGTACCATAGACTGTAAATTGCATGATTTGTCGTAAGCCTGAAACAATAAAGCACATCTTTCTGGAATGTTGGAAAGCATTTTAATGGGATATACTGCAGACAACTCTAAAAAAAGGCCTCCCTTTAACGCCTTTAGGTGTCCGTTTTTTGCCAGTACACGAACCAGGTGTGCGTATAGCTTGATCATACTGGTCTGTATGCACATTGTATGGAAGACGATAATGGCAGTTCGTAATGAAGATGTGAATGTCAGGCTTGCTAGGCAGTATTTCATTGAACATATTGTGTCGAAATCACTAAGTGTGCGCCCAGACCGGTTACCAACGTTTCACTAGTTGACTTCCCTCAAATAATGTTAACCATAATACATGAATTTTCTTGCAACATTGCTTTTACCTTTTATTGCCAGTGCGTCTGTTAAGTTGTAAAACGGAAATGTGCCTTGTTTCTCTATTATTGTTCTGTACTGATGTGGCAGGTAATAAAGCAAAAACACAGTTTCTCATTGGTTAAAACGCCTGGCTAAAGGATCAGAGTAACAAGGTTCGAACCCGACTCCCGCGGTTTCGCTTCGATGGAGGCGAGATCAAGAAGCATCCGTGTGCTGCACGAATTTGTTTTTAAATTTAAAGCCAGATTTTAACAGACATCAATATATTGTTGCGTGGTGACAAGCGAAGAGACGGCACAACATCGTGGCAGGATGAACGATGATTTAATGTCTGGCCTAGCGCGAGGGCTCTTCTCGCGTCACTGCCGATCTTCTTCTTCGCAACGCTTCCCGGGGCCACCGAGCGATCGTCCCGATCGTTTCGTTGAAGTCAATGGTGATGTGATAGTGTAGATGTTCAAGAAAATACAGAAGAGAATGATGCGCTTGCCACCACGATGACGATGAACACGATGATGCTTGGATGATCCGCCTCCCCTGGAGCTGTTCAACCATCTGCCACCAGAGTCCATGGGACCGATGGCACGAGGTCGCGACGAGCGGCTGGGCGGGGGTTGCGTGTACATGTCCGGTTCCTTTGAGTCCTTCGGGTCTTTCGTCTCGGGTCTGGTTGGCCTGTCTGTTCTCCTTGTCTTCAGATTCGGGCTGGGAGCTGGGCGGTGGTAGTTGGTCAGGTCTTGGCAGGAAGGGCTGGGGCGAAGCTGCTCTGCGATGTCCCAGGGCCCTCGGTCGATGGTCCCGGCTTACAGATGGCGTCGATGTTCCAAGGCGAGGATGGGGATGACATACCCCGCACCTCCAACAAAAATGTTACGTGGTGACAAGCAAAGAGACGGCACAACATGGTGACAGGATGAACGATGCTTTAATGTCTGGCCTAGCGCGAGGGCTTTTCCCGCGCCACTGCCAATCTTCTTAGCAACAATATATTGCCGAAGAAAATAAAACCCGCCAACTCCTAACAGTCTGGCTTTGCTACACTAAAATTCTCTAAGCGCAACCAAGGGCTCTAACTTCAATAACCATGCAGTCCGAGGCACATATTTGAGATTTCAATATGGGAATAAATTTGTGAACACACTTCTACATGCGTGCTGGCCGGGCATTCATATCACAGAGATACCCGGCCATTTGGAAGGGTCAGTGCACGTTAAAATGTCCCCAGGTGCAGAAAATGTAGGAGCAGTTGTCCACTACGGCACCTCTTTGTAACTTTCCGCTTTCACCTTCCCCCCCCCCCCCCCCCCTACAGCGGGGCTGATGTGTCCAAGGAGAAGTGTGACCGATACGTTGCCTTTCATTTCCTATAAACCAATTTAGAATTTACTACAGTAATGAAACGCCACTCCTGTCCAATCCCAATCTTCCAGGAACGGAATTAACGAGCAAACAATAGTGAAAGTCCAGGCGGCACCAGCGACGATATGCCGTCCAATCGCACATTAGCAGGAGTAATAGTATTAAGTCCTTATTTATTAAATACATATTGTTTCGAAGAAGAAGCTCGGCAGTGGCTCGAGAGGAGCCCTCGCTCTAGGCCAGCCTTTAAATTATCCTTCACCATGTCACCATGTTGTGCCGTTCTCTTGCTTGTCGCCACGTAACATTTTGGCTGTAGGTGCGGGGTAATACGGGCAGCAGCGGACGAGCAGCGGATTTCTTTGTACGTCGTCACATGAGATGAGCCGCTGGAAATAGGAAACTTAAAGTGGAGGCTAAACGAAGTAAAATGAGAAGACTGTGTCCACCGGATCACAATGCCATAAGTATTGAGGCGAATACCTTAAATATCCCGTGTGAAATAACTCAGTGCCGACGCAATAAAACAATGAAACATCCGAAACAGGGAGAACCGACGCTACTACGCGATGCCAATGCGGGAAAAGCCAAACAGGGAACAGTATCCCTCTTTCCATAATCGCTTCTAATGAAGGATAGCTTTTATAAGTTATACCTTTTTCTATCATCGTCATGTCTAGGTAGTTGATTCGGTACATAACGAGTCATTATTTTAGATTTTTTTCGTGCAACTGCTATCATTTAGCATGCTAGGTATTTACGATAATAAAGTTGCAAATCTTGGTTTTTCTAACTCATTTTTCTTACTTCTTCCGCTTCCTTTCCACGCTGATTAAACTCTGGACTTAAAAGCAGGTTAACGCAGAAACTTAGGTGCACGGATGAGAATAAAAAGCCTGCCGGGATTAGAAGGCGCAGCTGTCAGAGGATCGGGTTAATTGAAAGTAGGTCGGAAAAACACCTTCCTGCAGTGGATGAAATGAGGATGACAATGATGATAATGAAACGCCGTGAGAGCATAAATTCACAGAAAGCCGACATTATCATTATTATTAGATTGACTACGGTCTCACCAAGACAAGCACCTTTCCTGTACCACCCCAATTAAACCGGTCGTGTGCCACCCGTGTCTTCATAATCGCCGCAAACTTTCTAATGTTCACATGACTTTTGCCACCCCCTGATACGCTTTGACTTCTTTTGGAAGCCACTTCGTTTAAAAAAAAAAAAAAAAAAAAAAAAAACATCAGATTTATTGACTTCCATTACACGGCCTGCTTTATCCAGAATTGTTCTTGATTCCTGCTAGGATGCCGTCAACTAGCATTAGTTTTCTTTCCCACTCTGCTCTTTTCCGGTTTCTCAGCGTTATACTTATCAATTTTTTTTCCAATAATTTTTGCGATAATCTTAATTTACGTTCCGATATTATCGGTATCCTTCACGTACCGACATAAATACAGGTACTTAATATTTTTAAGTCGGTATTAGATATGCCTTTAATCTGCTATCATGATGAAAGAATACCAGATACGAAATGCACTCTAATTTAATCTGATTTTCCAAGTATTACGTGACTCGTGGTCCAAATCTGCGGGCACATTGAGCATGCGCATGTGGTGTGTGCACATAGAAAAAAGCCAAGATTCGGTGAAATTCCTGGGCAGACCATGATCACCAGCGACGACCTTATTTTTTGTTAGATTTGCTTAAGAAAAGGGAATAAATTATTTCCGTAATAATCAACAATGAAAGGTGCAAGTACCAGTCAATGCAGTGCGCTGTGGAATCAGAAAAGTTGCAAAGAAATCTCGGTGTGCACACCAATTGGCAGTACCCTCTTCATAGAGAGCGACTAATGGCGTCAACGCGCGACATAACTGGGAGACGAATGCTTTTCATACAGATGCAGATTTAAATCAAGCTGCTACGTTTTGGTCTCGGTTTCCTCTAACATCAGGATCTATGATCAAGCAGAATTATCTAGGTCTTGGGAGAGAAAAAAAATTTAAGAGTGGATCACATGAAAAAAAATACATCACAAGGAAACACGTGGTTCAAGGAGGGGCTACAGAACGATTCAGAGGAACAAATTTCCACCTTTAGGATACCAATCAGTGTACACGTGGACATACTATGCCTAGCCCGTAAAGCAAAAGAAAGCCTCTTGTCTCCCTCCCCAAAGTTACTTTTTGTTTCATCTTCGTCGAAGCAGAACGAAGCGTTTCGGTCTCTTCTTTTTGGCACGTTTACGCTTCGGGTCAGCTGTAGCCGGTCGAGTGCAACAAAGCGCTTTTAGTCGAACACGAACAAAACCCGAACAAGCTGCTCTTACCCACAGGACAGCGAATCACACGTGGTTGATCCTGCTGTCGGTAACGGCCTGGCTCCTGGTATATAAACTTCTGACCGTTCTTGTGCTCTGAACAGACTCCCGAAGAGCGGACCAAGAACACTACAGGACCTACCATGAAGACCATTGTAAGTAAAAGTGTGTTTCCCACGGCGCTGGCAGGTTATTTCCTTTCTAAGAAATGTCCCCGGTAGTGCGAAGCGACTTCAACAACATGACACGGGCAGTGCAACGGGTGGTAGGGGTTGCATTTGTAACCTTAGACTTTAAGAAAAATTGAGTTCTTATAAAGCTTGCATCATTGCACTTAGGGCGAAAAAAAAGATCTTTCCATCGTAAAAGGGACGGAAATTTGTGATTTTTGAAGAATTTTGAAGAGTTCATTAAGCCAGTCAGCGAGACGTTTCGCTAGGCAGAGTTGACCGGTGTATTAGCCTTACACATGCTGACGCTAAACATATGCCAAGCCGTCCCGCGAGCGTTATTGTTACGGATATTAAAATTACATCATCCATGAGAGGATGGTAGCATTTAAGTGGGCGCGACAGTATCCGGTGCCTATTTCCACACTCTACAGGATATGCAGGATGCGGAACGGAGTGAGATACCGTCTTGCGGCTTTTGTGGGGAATGTTGGAAAGCATAACGAGGAAACAGTTATAAAAATTTTTGTCCGGTGTAGTTCTTCTGCATAAAAGTGTTTTACCTTCTTCACATTATAAATAAGAACAAACATTTGGCCGCATAAACGTTTTACTTTTTTTTGCCACGTGTGTGACTGTAAGGCCAATACATTGCCTACAATTCACTTATTTCTATGGGCCACATGGGGCCCTTGCACATGTAGCTCTTGGTACATGTGCAACGGAGAGGATTTAGCTAATGCACACACTCACCTGACCTAAACAGCTCAGTTTTAGTATTTGCCGATAGCAGTGCAGTAAAACAGAGAGCCGGATTCACTCTTGAAAAAAGAATGTAAATATAGAGGGTAGCAACTGTGCGTCTCGGTGTGTGCGTGAGTGTGTAGAGACGGCGCCAGCATGGCGGAGTCCATTATCGACCTCTGCTCTCCCTTAGATCCCAGGAGAACTATCACACTGCCAGTGGAGGATTCGAGATGGCGTTAGTTCGGAACAAACAGAAGCCATCAAACTCTGCGTGGCACCCGTACTCGAGCTTGGGAGGTTTTCCAATGGCAGGAACTCTGAGAGGGTGCTAAGCGAGGAGCACCGGCGACAGCATATACTGCTTCTTTGCTTTCTACTTATTTTCATTTTCCTTAAACGCCACTTTCCTTTCAGCGTCTCGAGTTTGGTCTTCCGGAGTTTGCGCTACGTGACGTTTTTTCCCACCCTGAGAAAGTGGTTCACGACAAGGGCTCACTGGGACATTAGGTTGTGCAATGCCCACGGCTTTTTTTCCTCACTGTTTGTCTCAAGGCAGACGTAAATTTAGCATCGTAATGCTGATAATGTATTAAATGTTGGTAAGCAGGTCTCAGCAGTATTTGAACAACCATTTGTGCATGCGTCGTTCGTTTATGCTTTTGTTCAATGAATGCTATATAATATGTGTTTTGATTCTTTTTAGCCTTGCGCACCCTACGTTAGGATTATGTCAAGCAAATGCCGTTGAGCAAGAGTGTGCCTGCGTCATTTCACACTAGGAAAACAAGAATATTTGGAGAATTTTAAAATCAGTCTTCCAGGGTCTGAAAGCAAAGTTGCAAAAGTAATATTTTATATTCTCCCGCTCATTGTTCCTTTTATAATACCAACAGGTGTGCCTCGCTGTCATGCTTGCTCTGGCCGCCATGGTGGTGAACGCCGGCTACGGCCATGGTGGATACGGTGGATACGGTGGATATGGTGGACACGGTGGATATGGAGGTCACGGAGGCTACGGTGGACATGGTGGTCACGGCCATGGCGGGTACAGCCACGCCATTACGCACTTCTTCGACAACCAGCGCGCTCACTACGGGCACGGAGGATATGGACGCGGTCATGGTGGATACGGCCACGGAGGATACGGCGGCTACGGTCATGGTGGGCACGGTGGTTACGGCCATGGTGGCTACGGCGGTCGCGGTGGATACGGTGGTTACGGCTACCACGGCTAAGCGAAAGGGGGCATTTCGTTCCTTTAAAGTTCAAATTGTGTGAATGTCTTCGCGTAGGCAAATAAACGCATTCTGAAACGTAAAACAGTCCTGTGTTTATGAAAGTGGTACTGAAGCTGCGGCGGACACCAGCTTTGCTTGCAAATGGGAGATTCGTCACTGTCGCAGTCGCACCGTCCACTGAAAAACGAGCTGCTTGTTTTGTGGGGACACACTTAAGGTGCATTTGCTTTATGCTCAATTACATAATGAACAAGGCGTTGTGGGCAGCTTCAATTTTCTGTCTGCCGCAGCATTCTTAGCTCACGTTTGCAGACCTGCGGCCTCTCGTTTGTACCTCTAAAGCATTATCTCTGATCCAAAGGTCGTTTAATCAAACTACCATCCACCAGGCATTACAAAATGGTCACGAAATTATCTACCAGTGGCTACTAGAAAATAGTGGAATCGTTGGCAATGACTTAGCTAACGGTGCTGCTCGACCGGCTCACGATACAGCCAACACTGTCCAGACACTACTGACAAAAGCCTACGCAGCAATGCACCTCCGACTGCTCGCCCTAAACGTGACTACAATCGTGGTCTACGCCTGGATATCCCACTTCCACCACTTTGACCAATTACTCCAACTGCAGATACCATTCGGTCTACCCCTCCGGGATGCTACAATGTTGTATCGCCTGTGGCTAGGAGTGGCGTTTACAAGCGCCTTTTCCCATCTCATCACAATGGCAGACTCTCCAACGTGTGAGCAGTGTGAGCATGATGAAACGATTGTGCACATACTTTGTGATTTCACTAAAATTTGAGCGTGAGCATACCTTCCTAGCTGCTACACTCCGCTGCTTAGACACGCGCTCTTACTGTAGCTAAGGTTCTGGGCCCTTGGATGACACCTTCATCAGGAAGGAAAGCAGTAAAGGAGCTCCTTAAGTTTTTAAAGGGCTCAAGGTTGAGTTCTAGACTTCAAGTGTACGCTCTCTGCCCCCTTTTACTATAGATCTTTGGACATGGGACAGACTCCTTTCCTTGGCGCTCTTTCTTTCCTTTTTCTTCTTTTGTTCTCCTCCTCTTGTGTAAGATAGCCTGCTGGGCATCGCCTAGTCAACTTCCCTGCCTTGCTATTCTACTGTCTTGCTCTCTCTTTATATATATATATATATATATATATATATATATATATATATATATATATATATATATATATATATAAACATATCAATCTTTAATCCAACTACAAATTCTGAAACACTCCGCTTGGAATTTCAGCGGGCAGTGAACACATTTATGCTTATACTGTGGAAAACTAGGGCTGTTACTAATCCCACATCTAGATATTTAAGGGATTTGTTTAAATTGCAACTAAAGTAAAATTTCTGAGTAGACAGAAAACAATGTATTATCTGAAGAGTAGCCTCCGGACGAGTGGAATATGCTCTGTCACATTTCAGGGGAAAGGATGAAGAAATAGAGGTCCTGCGATCCTGAGAACGAAGTTTAGTCGGCTTCTGCGCAGACACACAGCGCAGTCTCACGTATAATTAGCGTGTTTGGGATAATAAAATAGTGAACAAGGGTGTGCCTCTGATATGTAAAAAAAAAGAAAAAAGAAAGACCTTAAGTGTTGGGTAAAAGTATTAGGTAACTAAAAATGTTATGCGCCTGCTTCATCCTCTTGGCGTTTGCTCACCCTGTAACAAGGGTGGTTCTTTGCGTGCCACGGGGGCCTTGACCATAATGCCAGCCTTATGTCACGCCGTTTTCCAGCTTCAGGTTGAGCGCTCTGAAATCGCCGAGGCCCTGCCTTGCCACTCAAGCAAAGCGCTGGCTCGTTAACCTCGCAACAGCAAAAAAAAGAAAAAAAAACATTTCCAAGCATGTAAGTACAGCAAAGTGTGTGTGTTACTCTTGTAAATGGACACGGTAAGCACGAGTAATCACAGCACCGCTCAGACTGGGGTGGAGAGTGTGGAATCGCCCTCTTACAGAAAAAAATGTGTCTCGCGCAGTTCTTCCGGCCGCTCAGCTTTCGTGTTTCTTATTGCGTTTTTTTTTCTTATTCACAGACTTGTTGAAGTACTGCCCTGTGTCCAAGCTTCGGTCACATCTGGCGTGCCAGGAATTTGCGCTAGAAACATTTGAAACAAACACGAAAGCGCGGAGGGCATGATGGCGGGAGGGAATGTTCATGGCCTGCCTGACCCTTAAGGAAAAGTAAATAAAACAAATCACAGCTTTGGCGAGACGTGCGCAGAGGAGAGAGACTTTTCAACTTGCATTTTTAATGCAACGCCATTGGGAACACGTGAGAAAGTAAACTTGGTGTGCTTGGGTATATAAGCGAGCCTGGGGCGTGTACGTGGACAGAGTTGCGCAGTGCACAGGAAAAGAAGGATATATCACTATGAAAGCCACCGTAAGTTGTGTTTTGTTGCTTAACCAAGCTTTATGGCTCGTACTTAGATGCTTTATGACTCGTACTTAGAAGTAGTCCGTGATTACAACCAAGACGTTGTATTGACAACAGACATTGAGAAATCAGTTGAAGAGCGCAGGATATTGGCTTGTGGATAATATTCGTACTGGCGAAATCTCTGGGCAGTGTAGATGGAAAAAATGTGTAAAATTGAAGTGAAATAGATTTCCTTGTTTGCTTCCATATAGCCATAATATTTCCCGCTCTATATTCTGTTCGAAGCGATATACACCAGAAGTGTGTGTGTGTGTGTAGGGGGGGGGGGGGGGGGGGAGGGCAAGATTTTACAGCAGTGCCAAACGTGTTAAGATTAGTTAACTTTATCGGCAAGGTGCAAGATAATTGAGGCGGTCATTAGCTGCAATCATCCCACTCAGCTTAATGTTCTCCGCGTCCTGTGCATTCATTTGATAACTAAGCTTAGAAACAGAGATGGATAGTGGTTCAAGGAACGCATCGAACGAAAAATGCTTTGACGCAAGCTTGCCTTTCCTGCTCCACGACCTCGTCACAGTTTAGACGCCAAACTCCAAACGTTCAAGCGAAACGAACCTGATCATGACAGGCCGGTTTCAGTTAAGAAACACCATGTGAGAAGCTGCTGTACAAGATACCTTTTCTTTGTAATTCAGCGGCTTGCCCTGCCGGTCGTCGTCGATTGGGGTGCTATTCTATCTAACGCAGCTAGCTTACTCTCCCTGCTTATTGACCGCAATCGTTTTGAGCCCTGAGCTCCACCGCAATCTCAGTGTTAGCGTGCTCGAGACGTGGGTTCTATCCCGGCAGCGGCGTATGCGTCTTGATAGCGGCGATACGCAAAGTGCCCATGTACTATGCGATGTCACTGCACGTTAACCCTAGGGGATCAAAAGTACTGGAGCCCTCCACTACGGCTTTCGTCATAGCTGTTGCCACTTTGGCACTTTAAACCCCCTGTGCCATATTATGACCGACCTCAGCGCAGAGCAGCTAGTGCTAAGCTTCACTCTTCCCGAAAAGCGATTGTTAGTGATTGTTCGTCAACGTACCTGTAACACGATGTCTCTCATCATAAGCAATGTTTTACGAAACGTCTTTACCACAGGTGTGCCTTCTCGTCGCCTTTGCCCTCGTGGCTGTGACATCGGCAGGCTACTACGGCGGCTACGGCCTGGGATACGGTGGCTACGGTAAAGGACTTGGCATTGGATACACCTACCATTTCGACAACCAGAGGGCCGCGCCATATTTCTATGGCGGCTATGGTGGATATGGCGGATATGGTGGATACGGTCTAGGATACGGAGGCTACGGAGGCTACGGAGGTTATGGTCTTGGCTTCAAGGGTCTCTACGGCTGATGTTCTTATGCTCACCGGTAAGGGTTTAAGAGAGGGTTTCCTAAGCACTCTGATGGCCATCTCATCCTTCCTTGTAACAAATAAAACGCTCCCAACTAGTGCAGCACGCAACAGCAGTAAAGACAGTGGCGATGTCATAAGCTTTAAACATCAATTGCCATTCTGCTGGTCATTATCCTCCGTGCAAATACTGTCGCCAGACACGTCGTCTCCTCTAAAGACTGCAATCACAGCAGGGGAAAAATAACAATCTAAAAATTGTTTTGGAAGATTCATCCATGCAATTCTATAGCCCCGGGAAAACCTTTTGAAGACGAAAACACAGTTTGAAGGCTGAAAATAATGTCGACCCTTTGCAGTTTACGGCTGCATTAGTCTGTGCCCTTGTCATCCCCACGCTTAGGGCGTATTATGCAGCTTGAATATTATCAAATCCAATGGAGACGACTGAAAACCTAGCATTAAGGGTGAACGTCGTTCGCGGCTTCGTCGTCGGTGTTTCCACGCTACGTATATCTCCACAATTTGCGAAGCGCAAAAACGCTTGTACCCACACTCTGTGCGCCATTTCGAGCACATTGCAAAGGATACTAACAAAGGCACCTGCGCAAATTGAAATTTCTTGCCAGACAGGCCCTCATAAAGGACACAGCAACCCCAAAAAAGTCTGTGCCGGCAGCTATGGCCGGCGCATATGTTTCCAGTATGTATAAGTATGCGCCATTAGAGCCATGAGTCATTCCTTACTCTGGCACTTGTAGCCTATATGATGAATGCGGAACCACTGTAGCTGGAAGTATTGGCATCGTAGCATGCGTAGCAGTGAGAAATTAAGAGCCTATTTTGAGTAGAGGGTTTATTTTTATTTTTTTTTATTTTTTCTTTTTTTAAGTGAGTGTTTTGCCTCTGCAAGCAAGTACGTATCACATAGCCTTTATTTGATATTCGTGGCCGCATTTCTGAAAACTCTGTAGTTGAGAACAATGCTCTGTTAATCTGAATATTAAGCCATGTACTTCAATCTCAACAGCCGATATTCTGTGCCCGAAGGCATACTTATGTGCGTATATGACCTCCCCTCTACCCGCCCCCTACTCCTATTGCTCCATTTATTAATAATTCATTTACATCCGAATTTCTTCTTTTAGCTCAACTAACATACGTCACCACGGTTTCATACGTATGTTACCACTCTCCATTCCGCGTGAATAATGCAGTGCGGATATTGACAGGCTGTTTGCTGATGGCTAGAATAACACTTGTATTTAAGTGCCACATATACTCAGCCATCTGTAATCCTCAGCGCAACAGTTTTCCTTCTACAATCAGGAACTCTATTTGCATTGCTTTCTTCATTTCTTTCCTGAAACCTATAGAGTTTTAAGCATCAGACCATCGAGACAAGCGAGCATGTTGTGAACTTTATCCTCACTTCAAAAAAAAAAATGCGCTATACACATACCCCCCGCACACAGGAGCAAACTGTTTTTTCCGTCCAACCTCACGCTAGGGCAGTCGTCAAACATCAAGGCTCGGCCCACTTTGTCAGCGAGGTAGAAACGCAGATCTGTACATTTCAAAGTCAGCTGGAAGTGATTTCTTTTTATTTTTTCGCATCGCTGAATACCGTGACTCGGATTTTCGGTCACATTGAATGTGAATGCGCGTGCATCCATGCACCGAACAATGAACGAGCGACACGGAACCCCTCGAAGAAATCACCGGTGCGTCGTAACAAGGCCGAGTTGACGGCCTTGAAGACAGCTCGCGTGCAACGACTGTAAAAAAAAAAAAAAAAGATAAGAAACGGAATGAGTAGGACACACCAGAGCAGCAAAAGGCTACCAGTATGTAACACAGTATGACGAGATCGGTGTGTTCAAAACTAATCAGAAATTTGAATTCAAACGCGTAGCGTGCGCAGAACGTGTCACAAACATGTAGCGGACTGGCACGCCATACGTCATTCTCCATCGTCCCGCAGCGGCCGTTTGTTACCCAACCCGCTGACCTAATTCTCCGACGCGGGCACTAGAAGAGAGTGAAAGGTAAAGAGGAGAGAGCAAAGGCGGAGAATGCCCATGCGGTTGCAGGCGTTAAAATACTGCACACCCCCTTCTTTCCTCTTCTTTAGCCTCCTTTCCACCAGTCCCGTTCTGCGCAAAAGCCCAATAATACACTGGACCACTTTAGGCACTCGCCGAACCGAGACGCTACAATCATGCAACTATTTGGTGCCAGCGGCCACCAGTTTCCTGTCGTCGTCCCCTCCCCCTCTTTCCTGGACACACTATGTGGGAACGGCCTCGAAAAAGTACCGTTCTAACATTTATCCTCCTCCTCTCTTTCATCTTAGAGCGATAGACGACGATCGAAAATAGTGCTAAAAAGAGGCGTTTCCCGGAAAAGAACCCTGTTGCGTTATATTGTCCATGTTGCGAGGTGGGTACACCTTTCCGAGCAGTCGGAGTCTTGTACAAACAGCAGGGAGTTCCTTATGTAACCGTCATTACGGAATATATTGGCCGTGGAATATGCGGAATTGGAGCTGTGGCGACTCGGGGAGAAGAGCCGTTAGCGTCGTGTAGGCGCCGGAAGTTCCTTATCGCTCAAGTTCCTGCTGCGAGAAACTCCGGGATTTCACTTTATTACCGCCGCGTTAATGTTTTTCGTTAAACTACTTATCGTTGCCAGCCTTTTACAAGGTGGCACCACGTACTCTGTTCGGCATGAACGGAAATGTATTTGTGCAGGTTTACTGACTAGGCTGTCGAAAGGACAAACTTGTGTTTAAATCAATCGACACACAGCGAATACACGCAAAAAGACTGTTTCAGCAAACAAAATACGAAGCAGTTAATAGGAGCAAAGTGAATTCTTCTATTTAGTAATATGTTCCGTCTTTCGCGCTCGCATAATGTTTTATGATTTTTAAAAGAATATGCGACCTCTTTGTTTGCTTTGGAACTGCTAGTAATGATGAAATCTAGGAATCTTGCAACACCACAAACGCCTTGCCCGCTAAAGTAATAAATTAATCCCGACCAGTGCTAGTCACGATGATCACATACTTTCCAACATCATGGCAAAATTTATCATACTTTCCAAATGCGTGTTGTTTTATTGAACTTTTCATTTATTTTCCATTCATTCTCTCATTTATCAATATCACTGCCGGTGTTTGTATCGAAATTAATGATGTGAATTTTGTTTCTTTTTTTCCAGAAAAACCTGGACCTGTTCTATTGTGGATGACCGTTGACTCTCAAGCTGCGTGTTATGTGTGATACTTCCTAATAAATGTGCCTCAGCAGCCAATATTGGCAATACGTGACTCGGAGCATCACTTGCTGTTGAAGATTCGACGGTAACCCGCCCGGCAAGGGAAATTCTGCATATTAATGAACACAGCATTCGCCGAGGTAACAGAAAAAAGAAAAACAAAAACAATTGCATTTCGGCCGCACAAGCGGTGCCTTTGTGAACGAGGTCCCAGCAGCGGTGCCGAAACGTCTATGTTTGTGCTGCATGTTTTTTTTTAGGTTTTTCTTCTCCTCTGTTACCTCGGCGAATGCTCATAATCATAATCATCATCATCATCATCAACAACCTGACTATACCCACTGTAGGGCGGAGGCCGCTCCCATATTCCTCCAATTAACACAGTCTTGTGTGAGCTGCATCCACTTGTTCCCTGCGAACTTCTTAACCTCATCCGCCCACCTAATTTTTTGCCGCCCCCTGCTACGCTTTCCTTCCCTTGGAATCCAGTTTGTTGCCCTAAGCGACCATCGGTTATCCTCTCTTCGCACTACATGTCCTGCCCATGCCCATTTTTTCTTCTTGATTTCCATTAGAATGTCAGTGACTAGAGTTATTTTTCTGACACACTCTGCGCGTTTCCTATCTCCTAACGTTATCCCTACCATTTTTTTTTCCATAGCCCTCAGTGTGTTCTTCAAATATGCTGAGTTTCACTTCCCTGGCGTCATTTGGCAACAATAATAAAGATATGTATTAGTTACAGTCATGCTGGCTTTAAACATTTATTCGTTGGCATAGAGTATTTCAAGGTGCTGTGCGACATTTGACATTGTGTAGCTCGAACAAGGTTTTCAGTGCCTAGAGCTGAAATCCGGACTGAAAAATTAGAGCTAGCTTGAATTGCTCTGACCCTTTCTGAAGTTTGGACAGTCTAATGGGCATCAAGATTAAATTTGTGAACGTATTCTATTTATTATGCGTAATAAAGCATTAAATAATCGTTAAACATTTCGTAAAAATAGTAACGAGTGTAAGCGCCCCCTCCCCCCCCCCCCCCCCCCTCCTCTCCCATATATGGCCACAGACACCCCTGAAAAAGGATTACATTCATGGATATCCGTCGCATTGTTTGAGAACTACATAATAGTTCTTGAAGTACATAAGCACGAGGTTTAAGTATGACACACATATTTGCGTCTCAATTTGACCCGGGGTAAAATATTAGGATACGAAAGATCCATTGTTCCCGTACGAAAGTGAATATGTGCGCCACCAACGATAATGAGCCACTTCACTGTCCATCCATCACTGATATCGCAATAGATATCACAACGCTTTATCGTCCTTCTAAAGCATCCACCTTTTAATTGCGCAACCTGCTGTGCCACCTTATTGTCCAATACCCCGAGGGGGAGCTCAGTTGTAGTCTTGACCGGCTGGACCTGTGTGCTCTTTCTTAGCCCCCCCACAATGAAAGGCCGCGATTCGGCTCGGGTCTGTTTCTTTTCCCAGCTTCATTCTTTCGTTCACCTTGAAAGACCCGCTTCGTCTTACAATGGCATCCATTGTCGAAAAGACTGACTTTCAATCCCGCCACGGCAGTTGAAACCGCACTCCGAGCCATAGATCGCTGGATACTACGCGCATGGTCTACAATAGATCACTGTAACTGCGTGTGTGTGAGTCGGCTAGGATCAGTGTCATTGTTCTATTTGTTGTTATCATTCCTCTGTTTTCCACAATGCAAAATGCCCTCCAACAAATAAAAAGTGTGTGTGTGTGTGTGTGGGGGGGGGGCAAGGTAAAGCGCATAAAGCCGCCCGGGATACTTCCGTGTGCTCAACAGCTTTCTTTCCGCTCTTCCGTGGCTATTGCGAAACAAGGTTGAGGGCTCTGGCTCCTGTAATTACCTCAAAGGCGTGTACACATGAGTGAACGGCACTTGGCCGAATGGGCAGAGGAGAGAACGAGGGAACTAAACAAAAGAAAGAGAGAGGAACGGTGTGGTTTAGATGCATCCAGGCGCTCCAGAGACAACAGGAAGAGGCGCTTCTCGCACTGCGCGATTTGCGTAGAGAACACGCGTTTGGTTTCTTTTGTGGGGATTAACATATCCCAAAGCCACTCAGGACATAAGAGACGCCGTAGTGGAGGGCTCCGTACATCTCGACCACCTGGGCTTCTTTAACGTGCACTGACATCGCACAGAACACGGGCGCCTAACTTTTATCCTCCATCGTAAAGAGATCGCCGTAACCGGGATTAAAGGCGCGTCCTTGGGTCTAGCATTCGAGTGCCCTAACCACTGAGCTAGCGTAGTGGTTTCTTAAGGATCAATTGGTTCCATTGAAAATGTACAGATTTCTTCAGAAGTATGTAGAATAGGGCACAGCGTCGGCTATCGCCGTTCTGCTGTTTCTACATCCCTTTGCGGCATAGGATATTTTGCTAGAGTAAGGTCCTAACTATGACGTTAACAGCGGCATGTTACGACATAGGACACAATTTGAAACGATCTAAAACTATATTTTGTGTAGGATGTAGGATAATGAGACACATCGAGAGTTGCACTACGAACATTTTCCAGATTAAGCGTCATTCATGACGTAGCAGGCCGAAAGCAAGCTAACGCCTTCACTTCCTCTGCAATCGGAATGTCTATCATGCGAATGAAACAGCGCGCACTGTAGAGAAAGTGTGATCGATTTCAGATGACCAATGCCTGCTCGGCAAACGTTGGCTTATTAGTGGCTTATGACATGAGACAAGCGCACGACTACCATAGTCACTCCGTCACTACGGTTACGCGTAAATTGTCTAAAGATTTTTATTAATTCTGTGTGAACAGTAATATTTCCTCGACCCACAACAACTTTCGCGTACCTCTAGTGACTTATTTGAAGACAGCTCCACGGTCTACTTCTCGTTACCGCGAAGGCATCAGTTTACGAAGCATAACTGGCTCATGTTGCCCTGCATCAGCTGCGTGGTAGGCGCTGCCACCTTGGACTTCGACAACGAGGGTGAGATCGGAATCCTGCCTTTCTGGCCGGGTGCTTTGATCCCGAGTTAGAGAGGCTGCCCCTAGATCACGCAGGCACGTCCGAAGGGGCTGGAGTTAAACCGGGGATTTAAATCTATGTCGTGGTTGGCAACTTGGACAAAATACTACACAGTCCTCCTCATGAGCGTCCCTTTAGCAAGTGATGGCGTCAAGACAGCGCTTCGTTGCATCCTCCTCTCTTGTCCCGTCTGTCGCGCTGTAACAATGGAAGTGCGATAACGTAGACAACATCATTTACATCTACCATCTATCAAGATAAGCGACACCAAGCTAGTCCTTTCACACGATATACTATGTTTAACCACGTCAAAGTTTTGAAATTCTTAGTTGCATGTGACTCGGGACGGGGATAAACAGAGAGAGAGAGAGAGAGAGAGAGAGAGAGAGAGAGAGAGAGAGAGAGAGAGAGAAAGAGAGATTAAGGAAAGAAGACAGTCGCAGTGCGAATAGGAAGGAAAATGGGAAAATGGTCAGTGGTGGCAAAGAAGCGTGAATTGCTGTGGCTGAAAACAAAACGGTCATGTGATATTTAGTACACATTCTTCCATAGGAGAAATAGAGGTTAAATAATATACCTCAAAGTAAAACAGCCCGCAGAGTTCAGGTGGATCACCACTAAAGGCAGAAGTTGCGAAAGGCGAAAGCGTCTATAGCGTGCGCATTACCCAGCGCAAGGTGCTGAGGTCGATTCTTGGGACCACAGAAGCAATAAATAACCCAACTTCATCGTTTCGTCAAACGGCGGAGACAATTCCGGGCCAGCAAGACAATGGGTTCGCTGTTCACGAACGAACGTTCGACCATGCTTATGGTTCTGTTGCCGGTGTTCTTTTTTGTCATGACACGTGCTGTAGAAAATGGGGAGGGAATAGTTATCTGGAATGAAATTTTGCGGGAAGACGAAATAATGTGTTCGTCGCGTCCGGAGAGAACTTGTTTTGTTTACTAGCTTTGTTTGTTTTCGAATTGATGAAAATAGAAAATAGTTAAAAGTAATTGAATTACTCAACAGAAGTAATTGTAATGTAATGTCATTACTTTTTGTTAGCTGCAATTAACAATATATTTTAATTACAATTCTGCGATTTTCAGCGAAGTAAAGCGTGGCGAGACATGGTCAATAGGGTCACGAAGAGTCGGACACGACTGAACGACTGAACTGAACTGAATTAGTAATGTAATTGAATTCCTTTTCAAAAGACATTTTGCCATGTGTGGTCCTGGCGCATAGTACTAAAAGGAGAGGAAGATACAAAGGTAAAAAGTGTCTTAAGCGACAAAGCGCACAGGGGGAGCAGCCTCATTTCACATTTCCGAGGTCATTTCACGTAGCGCGCAAGATGTATTGACGCGGTTCAAATTAACCAAAACAAACGTAATCAGTTTAACATTTAGGGTGGAATCAAACGCATTTTTGTTCTCTTTTTTGCTGCACGGCAAAGCCAGCGGCAAGCGGGAGAAAAGCTAGGAGGTCCACGACATGCTCTAGTTGATCTTGAATTTCATATTCGTAATTGTTTGCCGATTTAACCCTTTAACTTGTCTTTACTCGATTTAACTCGTCCTTTTCTAGCATCCGTTGTTCTGCCTTGGAGATTTAAGATTGCTTAAGATTGGCTGAAGGACATGGAAAACACTACGCTCTCATCGTTCTCCATGTCCGTTCTGTCTGTTTATTTTACGAGTACGAATAAGAACCTGCAATATGCAGAAGTCACCTAGACTCTTTTAATGTGAGCTTTCCTGAAGGGCTCGCACACACCAAAACAGTGGAAACGAAACGACACTTTTCTTTTTTTTTTCTGTTGTGTAACCGTTTTGGCTCCTGTAACATCAAGAAAAATGCGGCGCCACTCAGCGACTTCGTCGCTTCGCTTGCACTGTGCAAAGCGGCGTAAGCGAT
The DNA here is from genome assembly GCF_055883805.1 of Amblyomma maculatum. Lineage (NCBI taxonomy): Eukaryota > Metazoa > Arthropoda > Arachnida > Ixodida > Ixodidae > Amblyomma > Amblyomma maculatum. The sequence goes on from NC_139354.1 coordinate 23,889,118, forward strand.
GCGACGTATTAAAGACGACCTTGCCTAGTCGCTTCGTTAGCATGATGCGCTCCGCTGGCGGGCCTTGCCTGCCTCGTTAGCGCCGCTCTTTCTGGTACCGCCCATTCCCTCCACCGTCTCGCTCTGGCGTTTCACCCTGAACCTCCGAATGCCGTGAACGCAAAATAAAGTATTCATAGAGTTTTCCTTTTCCTCCGGGACAAAGAAGAGACAATTACAGCTGCCCCATGCCTCATCCCCTCGGGCGACGAACAAAATTTTTTTTAACAAGCTATATATAAAAGCACAGTTCTGCACAAAATACGCCATTGGCATTGTCAGCGTCGGAATCTTGAGTGAAAAAAAAAAAAAAAATATGACGGAAGCTTAACCTCTGCTTAAACCTAGTTATAACGAGTCGAAAGCACTCGCCGCAGTGGCTCAGTGTCTTAAGACGTCCGATTACTGTACTGGAGAACCCGGGATCAAACCCGACCACGGCTACCGCGTTTCCATGGAGGTGAACCACGAAGGCGTCCGTGTGCTGACCGAAATTAGTTAATCTTAATGACCCCCAGGGGGTGGAAACTGTTCCGGGGCCCTCCACTACGACACTTGTATCACAATTTCTTCTTTCACTCTCACCTTCCTCTCTTCCCTTACGGCGTGGTTCAACTGTACATCGAGCTTGATTTGACCTTGGTGCGGCCGTCAAGGTCATTGAGTCGGAGCCAGGCGAAACTCAGGCTTGTACATGGAGTGGTAGAGTTTTAGCTCTAAGGTTAAGGACGTGGCTGTGGCAGGTGGCATGACTGTGCACTGACAGGTGGTCGGGTGGCGAGGGGTCACGATACCACATGATGTGACCGAAGGGTCAGGCGCATGCCAATTCGGATTAGGTCTTTGAGATGAGAGGGTGAAATAGGAGTCCGCCATAGCAGGACTCTTCTATCACGATGAATACACGTAGCCCTTAAGTCACGCAGGCAATATCTTGGAGGTTTGTTAAAGTGGGGATTTATATCTATGTCGAGTGGCGTTGTAGCTACACTATACTACGCTACACTATAGCTATAGCACTATACACAAAACGGGAACAGTTAACCCAGGCAGCGCGAAACATCGGCTCAATGTCGGAGCGTGTTGGTATGTACTTGTCCTTTACTGCATTCCTTAAATATGTAGAGCAGTTTGGTTTCTGCGAGCGAATGACTTTTTGGACACATTGCAAACGCACAGCCAATATTGGGCAAATAATTTATGCAGCCTGGAAACGTCGCGTCATAATATTATGTAGGAGAGGGTGCTTGAGCGTCTCCTCCTCCTCCAAGCTTTTTTCTGCTTTTTATACGATCATTGCCACCCTAGTTATTTTGACATCTGAAAAATTACAAAATAACGCTGATGATCTTGGCGCCGGGTATTCTTGACTCCTGATGGGCCGTTGTAATAAGGTTGTTTTTCTTTCTTTCATAGAACTCTTTTATTAGGCCTGCATGTTAACGCTCACCACTACCTTTTGTACCTTGTTATGGTGGCTAGAACCTTGTGTCGCATTGTGGTAAAGCTGTTTCTGTGCCCTTAATATGCAATTTAGTCCCCGTAACCCTTTGTGTAGCTTACGTTCACTTGCGCTCATTTGGTTTCTTTGGTCGACTATGCAGTCATCCTGACAGGCTTCGCATGTATAGAATCACCACCTAAGGCATTTTCAGTTGTTTTTTGGTTTCTCTAATCACACTCAAAAGCATTAAATCAATTCTTATTTTGATTCACCAGCAGTGCACCATCTGGCAGACCTATCATAATCCATTAATCTGGGATGGAAGAACTTCAACTGTTTCGACTGTCAGGACTGCATGTTTTGTCTACTACATGTATTTTATTGCTGAAGCCTACTGGGAAGGGCCGTCAATGGACAACTCGTGCAGGTGGCGGTTTTCGGTTATACTTACCTCAGAAGGAAGCCCGCAAAAACGAACTTCCGCCAAATGGCAGCGCTCAAACATAGCTTCTCATATAGTAGAATACCATGGAGGGAGGAAAGAACTTAGGAGAGGCCCTCACGTCATTTTTTTGAAGCCGGCGCGGCCGCGCCGCGACCGGGCGCTGCAACATCTCTCCTCCTCCTCTACCCTTTCTCCGCGACGCTCACGTACCTAGGGCCCTTAGCAACGCTGTTGCTAGTGGCCCGAGTTTTCATAGCAACAGCGTCACCGTTGCTAATGGCCCGACTTGGCTAACCCTAAATTTTGACGTCACTTCCGCCACACTTTCTCCCATGCATTGGAAATGGCAAGGGCCTCTCCTAAGTTGTTTCCTTCTTCCATGTAGAATACAATGAACGGTAAACAAATGGTGGACTTTGCACGTACTAATTTTCGTTTATAGTGTAAAATACTTTCCAAAAAGTAATTCGCTGTCAGAAACCAAACTACTCTACATGTTTAAGGAATTCAGTAAAGACGCTGAAAGGTGATCACTTTACAATCCCTTCTACCGCCAAAACCGCTTCTGTTTAAATGAACGCATTACCGCATTAGCGGGCGGCGGCATTTTTTTTTCTATTTCGCTGCTGGTTTATGTTACTCGTCTAAGCATGTACGTGGCTATTTATCATTATCGTATACCTGTATGTGAAATTATATTTACCTCCTAATTTTAAGTTGAAATTACATTTTGAGTAGCAAATCTAGTCTTTTACCATTTCAGCAACGCAGGCTTCATCAACGATGAAGGCGTGGAAGCACATATTTTTTATGTCGGTTTAATAATGACCTGATAATTTAACTTTGAGTGGTAGTAAGAAACAGATCTTTTTAATGTTCTCTACTACACTGTCATACTGCTCCTAGGCATGGTCACAGGGATAAAAATTAGTTTTACTTTCACAGTTTTCATCATTATTCACAAGACCACCGAGTGATATGAAAAGCATCCAACAAAACACTAAGTGCATAGCACGGACAAAGGCATGCACTCAGCTATAGGCATGAAAAAGAGCTTGTTTAAACAAGGATAGATTAGAAGCTTTCCTAGCACGTTGATTAAGACACCAGAATGTCTTTTGAACGGCCCAAGCCAGACCGTCCTTCCACCATTCCGTTTCTCTCGCCTTTACTTCCGCTGGACACATAGTTAGCGCCGTTCACCTATCTCATTGGCACTAATACAGCTAGGAGATAAAGGGCCCTACTTATTCAGAGTGCAGTTCACTTATGCTTAGCCACCTTTTGCTTACCCGAGAAAAAAAAGAAGAGGGAATAGCGACAGTGAGACACGATCGCTTTCGGATAGAGTACTGCAGAGAAGCCTTCCATCTTGGCTAGGTCGCTAGGCACGACAGTTGTACTCTCTCCTGTTCCCGTCTAATTAGTCATTAGTTAAGACGCTCCCCAAACATTTGCTTTTGCAGCCATGGTGACAGAGGCTTTGGTTTGCGGGTGTGAGACAGCGGCTTCTCCTAACGACAAAAAGAAAGGGCGAAAAAGCCTAGCTCAGGGTTCACCGGGCAGAAACATGCATGGTATTGGTTCACGCTTTGTTCTCACTTAATTTGTTCAAGCTTTTCGTCATCTCATCCATTTCAGTACGCTTTCTTTTAATATATTTGTACATCGTGTGCTGATGTTAAACGCCTGTTATCAGCTTTTAATGAAAACCAACTGAACCATTTCGCCTACAACCACCCGCTTACATGTGATACCTTTCTTATGTAGGCGTTTAGGACCAGGATAAATAAAGTAAGCTAGCATAAAGAGATAAAAAAAAAAAACAATCACAAAAAATTCCGGGGTTGCGCTTAGGTCTGCTGAAGAGTGGAAATGCGAAAGCCTTTCAATTTCCTCTCATTTTCGCTTCATTTAACTACTTTTTGCGTTGTTGCCTACTATCACCAACTATAGTCGTCATAACTAGCTATCACCAACATTCCTATAACTGCCATCACTGTCATTCCTATCACTATAATTACCTGCACATCACTATCAATTCTAGGACTGTCAATCATCTGTCGCTAATCAGCTATTGTAAATTGCAATGCAAATGTTCACTGAAGTTCGCGCAGACACATTTTTGGCTGACACTCTCTGCAGACGCCACCCACGAGCCTGAAAGGTTTTCACCTTAAAAAACCCAGCTCTTTCTTCGCTAAAAAAAGGCATTATAAATGCTCCGTAAAGCATGCATGGGATTCATGTTTGTATAAAGCTGTGAATTAAGCATTATCGCTTGCAAAACATGTATCCTTGGTACATAATAAGACCTATATTTATTCAAATATTGTTTTAAGGGATGTTTGCACCGAAAGTGTTTCGCATTAATTTCGTCCTTGAACCCTGTCAGAGTTTGCTTCGCTTCCCATTCACTTTTTTTTAAGGTCTGCTGACTTGGATTTTATCCATAATGCCTTCACTTCACTTCACTTCACTTCACTTTATTACCTTAAAGACCCTCATTAGAGGGTATTACATAAGGGGTCCCAGTCGAAAAAAACTACAGAAATGTGTCAAAAAGACGACACAATATCCTGTAGTTCTGTGGTAACCATGAGATTTTTCTGTAGTTCTGTAGTACTTTTCTGTAGTTGTGTAGTTTTTCTGTAGTATATTTCAGTTGCCTGTAGTTCAGTAGCACTTTTCTGTTGTAATTACAGAAATTTTTGATGTTGCTGCAGGATGTTCTGTTGTCACAACAGGTTTCCCGTCAAAAACCGCACAGAAATCCTGTCGTAACATCAGAAAATTTTCTGTAGATTTTTTTTTCCACTGGGGTGGGGCGCACAGAAATGAAAAACAGAATTAATAGCTTTGGAAATGTGAAGAGCTAGATTTCACACACATGCATGATTAAACGATTCATGGTAGCAGAGTTAACTTTGTAATGTGTCATACTACTATGATATCAGCATTTCCTTATCGCCCTTATAGCTCCCCCTATCATTATTTGAAAATGTTTTTCTTAGCCGCATGCGAATCCCTGCTTATATTCTTCCTCCCGCGCGCATATCTCATTGCATCAGCCATCACCTACAAGTTGCCCGTCCACACTCAAAGACCATCAATTTATCAAATTTTTTTCCCTCGTACAGCTGCAGCTTGGAACGCCCTTCCAGACAGCATTGCCGCGATCATTTTATCATATCAATTCGTTGATTATGTAAAAACTTTCCTAGTATTGGGAATATGTACTTTTCAATTTTGCCACCCCTCCTGTAACACATTTTTTAGGGGTCTTTAAGGTAATGAAATGAAATGATTGGCGTTGGGTTGAGTGAATCACGCGCTAGAACTGGAATAATGTGAACCAATTAAACCATACAGAGAGAGGAAACCAAGTCCAAGGACTAGTGCCTCATGCCAAGAAATAATATATTTCTCAAAAATGAATTCGATTCTTACTTTATAAAATAAGTCCTTTTTACATGTTTACAAAATATTTTTAAGCCTCATGGCGTCCACGCCTACGTCTTAGAGCATCGTTCAGATAACGCATTGACGAATGTCTATTTAGGTGAAACTATAGCGAAGCCGAGTGACATTATTAGGGTCGCTATACTAAAAAAAAGTAGCCAGGCTTAAGTCCTGTGTTAGTTGCGAGATGACGCATACTCGACACACATGACTCTCTTACGCTGGCATCTCCTTTATGGCCCGTGCCTCCGTCAGGTAGAGGCGATAGTTTTGTACCACTATACTTAGTAAATTGCGTAATTTACCATAGCCGTATTTTTGCTGATATTTTCGTCGGGTCAACTCAATTTCAATTCAGGACACGTAAAGTAGAGCTTGCCCGTTTGTGTTTCCTTCTGTAAGGCTCCAAACATGGACCATTGTATGTAGTAGTCACATTCATTATTAGTCTCGTTAAAACAAGGTGCTGCAGCGACCTCGATATAAGGCTCGGTACAATTAACCCGTATGCCGGATTCACACACACACACACACACACACACACACACACACACACACACACACACACACACACACACACACACACACACACACACACACACACACACACACACACACACACACACACACACACACACACACACACACACACACACACACACACACACACACACACACACACACACACACACACACACACACACACACACACACACACACACACACACACACACACACACACACACACACACACACGCACGCACGCACGCACGCACGCACGCACGCACGCACGCACGCACGCACGCACGCACGCACGCACGCACGCACGCACGCACGCACGCACGCACGCACGCACGCACGCACGCACGCACGCACGCACGCACGCACGCACGCACGCACGCACACACACACACACACACACACACACACACACACACACACACACACACACACACACACACACACACACACACACACACACACACACACACACACACACACACACACACACACACACACACACACACACACACACACACACACACACACACACACACACACACACACACACACACACACACACACACACACACACACACACACACACACACACACACACACACACACACACACACACACACACACACACACACACACACACACACACACACACACACACACACACACACACACACACACACACACACACACACACACACACACACACACACACACACACACACACACACACACACACACACACACACACACACACACACACACACACACACACACACACACACACACACACACACACACACACACACACACACACACGAATACGGCTCATGTATAGCAGTGGGCTTATAGCGGGTTTGGCAGCACTATACTACTGGCGGAGTGGAGAAATATGGGAGAGGCCTTCGCCCTGCAGTGGGTATAGTCAGGCTGATGATGATGATGATACTACAGGCTGTCGGTCAGATCTCCTGACGTCATTGCCAATGACTGGGTCAATGAATGAGCTAAAGTTGAAGCAGAGATTTCATGCCCTGTATCAGGAGGCTAAGTACCGGGCCATCAAACTCGAATTCTGATTGATACTGACGAGGAAAAATAAAAAATACATAGTTAGACGTTACCGCTGTACAGCGGAGAGCGGTAAATCAGTCTCCTGGTTGAAATACAAAACCGCATCACAGGCGCGCGACTAAGACTCCATGTACCTTGCGTGCCGTCATATATGCAAACCATGCTTATATGTCAAACAGAGTCGTGCGCCCAGGCGGCAGCTGAATTTTTTTTTTTTTATATTGCCGCATCCCTCATGTACGGACGAAGTGGCTACGAGAAAGTTTTCTTCTACGAATTTAGCCTCCAGTGATGCAATTCGTCTCTACAAAGCGGACTATCAGCCCAGCCTATCACCACCGCGCTTTTCGTTCTCCAGTGGCTTTCCTTTTGTATTAAAACTTTCTCACAGGTTATCTCCAGCCGAATGTGCGCGGTATACGCAGGAAAACAATTCTTCTTGGTCCGGACTCTACCCGAAACTGCTGAGAGGGAGAAAGTGGCTCCGATATCATCGTCAGCACCCCAGACATCCCCTCTCTTTGCCTCCCCTCTTCAACCTTCACTTCATGGCTTCGGAAGAGCACTGGCCTCCCCCAGACTGCGTTTCCATAACTGCGTTCTCTTCCAACTTGGTCGTGTTCCATTTGCGCGGTGCTGTTGCTTGACCCCCTCCCCTTTTGCTCTTGCCACTGACGAATCTTTCGCTCTGGTTGGCGTGCGCTTTGCATAAGGCCCCTGCGCTACCATTGTCGTTTTCCTTTTAAGTTTTTGCTTTATTTTTTCCTTGCCTCTATCTGTGCGAGCACGCTCCTTGCCCTGCACGAATCTGCTTGGTTCCCAAACCATTACTGCCGCTGCCGCCTTTTGTCGAGCGTTGGGGCGGGGCGAACCTGCACCGTGCCTTCGGAATCACCCTAGCGTCTTTTCTTCTTCGTTCTCTCCTCTCCCATTCTGTCGTGCTTGAATCTCGCTCAGGAGTGATTCGAGTATAAAAAGCGCTCCACTGTTTTGGGTCGGTGGCAGAGTCAACCGCGAGATTTCAGTTCCACAGCAGTGTACAGCTCGCACGTTGGATTTTCGGTGTTCGCGTAGTGACCGGAGGTCTACGCAAAATCTCACTATGAGGGCTCTGGTGAGTGAATTTTTTTTTTCTGTTGGTGCTGCCGCTAAACTTGTGCTTATCATATCTCACACATTTGCAAATAGCTGAAGGCTTTTTTTGTGCTAAAGTATAATGATGAGCGCAGGCATTCAAAACCATTTCACAAATGAGTTGTCGGCCGAAAGTTGACGAAAGGACACCTGTTTCAGTTGCTCTCTCCAAGTGCTCACCTATGGGCCAGGACCAGGAGGAATAAGAGCTTGAAATGTTTATGGGGTAACGAAAGTAGCTACAGAGCAGTGACGTTCACTTACAGGAAACTAAAATAATGAATTAGAGAAAAAGACACGAAAGTCCTCAAAGCAAATTAAGAGGCTGAAAATTAGTCGGGAGAGACGTGTAGTGCAAAATGACAATAGTCGAGAGTTTGTATAATCAGTACGACAGATTATAGGGACAGGATAACGTAGCACAATCAGCCCTAGAGTTAGTTTAGGAAGATGGGTGGGGTATCTTTTGATGGTTGAATGATTTTCTTCGATAGAGTGACCGGAGCAGCATGTCACAGAGCAGGAATGATTAGATATCAGTAAGAGATGTATTTGCGCTGCACAGGACGTCGCTAATTCAAAAAAAAAAAAGTGTAGTCTGCAGCATTCATAACTTTATTCCTAGCTGTAGATAGCTCAGTACGCAGAAGATTCAGTTGTCGGCGAAGTTTATGGGCACAGGTGTCACGTTTACAATTAAAAAAAAAAACAGAAAAAAATCTGAGGTGCGCAAAACTCAAACCTGAGTGCACTGTTATGAAACTGCCCTACAGTCAGAGATAGAAACAGATTAAGAAATGCATACTTGTGTTCTTGGTTACAGTGTTAATTTATTGTATCTTATTGAGTTAGTTTGACACACGTTCAGCAGTAAAGCAAACTATACCTCTCCATCCGTGCGTAAAAAGAGTGGCTGAGCTAAGTTTTCCGATACATTATCCAAATGTGTTTTTGTATTGGACACAAAAGAAAAGCGTTACAGGTGATAACCCCTGCTCTCTCACTCGGATGTGTACAGTGTAGACACTTAAAATTGAACGCAACTTATACTCTTCTCGGTGAATAAGGGGAACCAGAAAGTGGCATAAATATGTCAGAGAGTGCATTACAGTTTTCAGCAGCAAATGCTCGGTATAGGCATTCAGACACGAGTTGCAGGCTTATCGTGGAGAGCTCAGAGTCTGCTGTGCATACATGAGATAGAATTCTTTTCCCCAAGGACTGCCCTAGTAGTTGTGAGAACGCAGTCTTAGTGAAAGCAATGAAAAAAAAAAAAAAAAGATCCGAGTCCGGATCTTTGCGAATTGTACGGTTTCCCGAGGTGTAAAGCAAGCCCCCAATTTATTCCTCACACAATTTCCCCAATTCATAACTGTCGCTCAAAAACCTACCTTACGGTGCTGAACCGTATCCCGCAGATCTTAGCCGCAGTCCTGACTGTGGTGGCTACCGTCGCCTCGGCTGGATATCTCGGAGGCGGGGGTGGCTACGGTGGCTATGGGGGCCTTGGAGGCGGCTACGGCGGTCTTGGCGGTGGATACGGCGGCTTCGGAGGCGGCTACGGCGGTCTTAGCGGCGGTTACGGGGGTGGCTACGGCGGTGGTTACGGCGGCGGTTATGGCCGCGGTGGCGGTGGCGGAGTCTCCTCGGCTGTCACCTATATCTATGACAACCAGAAGGCAGCGCCTTACTCTGGTGGTGGATACGGAGGTGGATACGGTGGAGGATACGGCGGAGGATACGGTGGCAGAGGATACGGCGGCGGATATGGAGGCGGCCTGGGACACGGTGGATTTGGTGGATACAGCCTAGGACTCGGCCTCGGACATGGTGGATATGGAGGTCTTGGCGGCTATGGAGGACTCGGTTATGGTGGAGGCCTTGGCGGTGGCCTCGGCGGTGGACATGGCTACGGATTCAAGGGCTAGGCGATACAACGAAATCAATAGGTGATTATAAAACTCGGAACTATTAGGCTAGCGAAGGTTTGCAGCGACAATTTTTGCTCTTGAAATGCGCTGCAGGACTTTACAGAGCGTTCAGTTTCTAGCAGGAGAAAACTGCAAGAATGCCGGCTTTGATGCTTAATGTTCCCTGTTAACACAGCTGTACATCGTGCACATTTACTATTAACGAGTAATCACTTCAAAATTTACTTTTTAAATAGAGGATGGTAACATAGGCTGTCGAATCACGGTCCTAATTTGTACAATAAATACCTTTGAAGATGAAGCATGTTACTGCCTTACATTGCTTTGTGGGGTGCGTGGCTGGCAAAATATTTGCCTTAATTGAGGCTGTAGAAATTCAACCCTGCACTTAACTATATTTCCGACACGAAGTATAGCCGGCGCTCTAGTTTGTACCATGCCATAAAAACAGCTTTGAACCTTCAGCGTGTCTCTGTCAGCAGACTCGATCACTCTTTGAAGGTCAGACCTGCCTAAATGTCGGATTACATACGTGGTTCCTTTTAAGACAATTTATTTCATTTTGTTAAGAGCATGGTGAACATGCAGTGCCGTTTATTATTCTTTCACTGGTATATTCAGCAACTATTGGTACCAAATATTTTATAGTGTCAAAGGCGTTGTCTCGTGTAAAATACATTAGCAACATCTTTCAAATGTATTTTTTTTTAATGTCGTTTTCAAGTGTGATTAGAAAAACACCACAGTGAGACAGTGTGTTCTGAGTCGCTTCTCAGCTTTGGAAATCAGCTTTGTGCTTATTGCATCTAAAACTGACTTGCCTCCCTCTTGTTTCAGAACAAAAACAGTCCTGGGGCCAATGCGTGTTCTTCACTACTACTTCTGTAAATTATTTTCCTTCAAATAAAACTGTTGTCTCGCACTCCGAGGAACACTTTGTACGTTACTGAAGATATGCACTTAGATTAAACTGAAGAGTAGGACACTTATCTTATTCTGTGGACGCGTATTCTATTTGGTTTTTATGGTATCTATTTATTATTACTGTATGGGCATTATTGTTTAGTCGTGGGTCTAATGTGATCCCTCGTCAGACGTGTCTTGCTCATATAAGACAGATAAGGTGATATTTGTATTTATTTTTACGGTGCCACTGCTCACAAACAACGCTACAAAGCAAGCTACTGGAAGAAGGCTTCCCAAATCTCCAATTTCTGCAGCGTGTCGTCAGCCTGCAGGTGTCGCAGCTCTAGTTTCACGCTTTTTCACCCGCGCTCGATTCTAGAAAAGACCGACATTGGAATCGTCGCAACATTTTTCTTTCGACTTCTTTTCCGAAATTGTTTTCATTCAGAGAAAAATGCTCGCTTAATACCAGACAGACAAAAGGCTGACTTTCCTTTACTTCGCTGCGAGCAAGCTAAACTACTAATAGCTTTTCGAATATTATATAACATTTCATCTTTAGTCGTACTGTCGACTGTAAAGTATGAAAGAGCACAGCGCAAGGGTTGAGGGGGAGTCTCAGTTCGCACACCGAGCCAAAGTTTTGACAAGTGGACTTTTCTTAGTCTTGGCTCCTCTCCTGTAACGGTGACTCGCTGTAAAGGTGATTTATACAATTTTTTTTCTCTTTTCACTGTTAGACATTTTGAACCTTCTATTTTTCTTTTAATGGTCTTCCAACTGCCTTGTCTTCCGGCCTTTCCTCTTGCCTGCTGCCGTATCGACACAACAAACCTATGACTGTGACAAACTGTTTCCTCCAGTCACAGCTGCGTTTCTCTGTGCCATACATGGCTCAGATATACCTTCCCTTATTCAGGGCTTTATTTAGTTATCTACACGTACCATAGCCACTACTGACGTTAGTGCATGAGTGTGACTAAAAGTATGCAAAGAAACGAAATACAGACTAATTCAGCCACTTACAAAGCGAGCAAACTATAGATGAAGTAAATACCGGTGCTTCAATAAAAACTTTCTCAAAAATTTGTCGAAATAGTGAGCCAGTGATAAACAAATGACAACCCAAGAAAGGAACGGCAAGTCGTGGCGGAATTCAAATTCTTTTTAAGTAAATTTTATTTTTATGTTATCAAATAAAACTCTTTAACTAATTTAGGCCGGTTCGGCATTTAGTGGCAGTGGGGACAGTGCAACCGTGGGCAAGGATAAGCGATACATGTTTATATGAAGCAAAACTCATCTTTGATTATTATGGCGCCATACTTGAATTCGCCTGTTCAACCCTGCCGTGCAATGCACTTTAATTTGCCCCGTCGCACTAATTATTAGGACATCTAAGTAGGCAAACGTCTAAAATTTTCCTTTCATCAAGCCGCAAATCAAAACAACGTATTTCCCGTGGCGAAATAGCGCATGCAGTTCGAACTTGGCGTCATCGTGTCTTGTGCGCTCATTTCCGGTCTTGTACAGAAAAAAGAGCACGAAAAAGAGCTTGATTTTCTCACTCAGCGGGTGCTCAGAAAAAATAACTGTCTTCCTTCCAAAAAATTAATACGATATCGCCTTGTCTACAGCTTCTAACTCGCTATTGGCGCTAACTACAAAGCTGAGTTCAAGGGTTAATTGTTTATTTCGGTAAGTTGCGCACAAATTAAAATAGTTCTACTAGTAAATCACATCTGTCGCGGATGTAAATTTTTTTTTTGTTCGGAAAATATTTGTTTTGTTTGTTTTAACTTGTTAATTTAAGGAATTTTATTTATTGGGTTCATAAACAGCTTTAGGAACCACAAGGTATCACGTACTACAAGAATTCCGGGCAAAGCATGTTTTTTTCTTTTTTTTTTTTTTTGCTTCGTTTTCACCACGCCCCAACAACAATCGGGTCTTTGCATTTAATGGAAAAGTGTTCAGTGGCTTCAGACCCATCACACAGATACACATTAATCCCTCAGACAGATCTTAAAAGAAGATACAAAATATATTTTTCTTATAATTTCTCTTGCTAAAGGTAAAGCTTCTTTGTGCAATTTAAGGAAATGCTTTCGTGCTAAGAGAAACTGGCGTTTTTCATTTTTTTGCGTGTTACTAGCGAAAATGCAACCGTCGCAATCGCATCCAAGCACAAACTGTTCGCATAAATAATAGTAAACATCAGTCAGCAAATTTCGAAGAAACCTCTATGTTAGGAGCAGTGTCATGAGGGTCTATTTTATTTTGATTTATTTGTTGTAATTTTCAGGGGTACATAAACACCTACAACAGATGTATTGCAATAACACTTTAACAACTGAAATTTACACAACACAACTGATAACCAAAATATATCAAAAAGCACAAAACATGACCATAGGTAATAATATAAGCTCTTTTGTTGCAAAAAGTTTTTAAGTGATTGTAAGTTATATGCCGCGTGACGACAGGTTATTCCAATTTTGTGTGGGGAATGAATGATTTTGCGTAAATATATATAGTTTATGAAATAAGTGGCGTTTATATGATAATGATCCCAACTCGGAAATTTGTTTTCATGCCGTGACACTGCTGAAGCATGAGTGATCAAAAAAGATGATGCAAACAGCATAGTTTTGCGGGGATTGAATGTTGTTTATGAGGTATGCTTATTCAGGATCCCATATAGCGAAAGCTTATTAAATTTTGAGGCGGATAAGTGTAAAATAAGCAAATGTACTTTTTTTTAGGTTTCAGGGTTCATCTTGAGTTTAACCTTCAAATATTCTCAATAATCGGAGTGAAGCAAGAAAATAATTCCAGCTATTGGCCTCACAACAAACTATTTTTGCAGTAAGCCACTGGATCTGCAAACAGTCCAGATCTCACATGTACTACCTCTCTGTGCGTCGACCTCACTCAACCTCAAGGTCACCTGTGAGGTTGAGGTCTGTTTTGCTGATCTCACTCAAAAAAGTTTCCATCTGTCGCTCACTTCCCTTCAACTTCGCCCTACTACAAGAGGTCGTTGTCAACCTCTTTAGGTTGTGCACCTCTGTTCGGCACAGTCCTCTGAATCGCAGCGACTTCCTCTTTAGGTTGTGCACCTCTGTTCAGCACAGTCTTCTGGATCTCAGCGCAGATCGAGCGTCCGTGCTCCACGAATCACCACCTCATTCTGCTCAGCATCTGTTCGCAATAGTTAAGAGATAACCATTTTACTTGCTCACCGTGAAATACTGTTATGTACATCCTTAAAATGCATACGATCTGCCTCACAGCCATCGGGAAAACAATAGTACGCAGATCTTATTTTAGGTTTATGCCTACTTCCGTGTTTCAGAGGCGATGCCCAAGCCGATAACTCTTCCGAGGCGAAGAAGCGATGCACCGCAAGTCAGGAGGAAGCAACCTGAAAGCGATAAGCATGAAAGATCCGCGTACGCGGGCTTATTTTGTGCGATACGTCGTCGATCAAAAAATAACAAAAATGACTGAATCTATCCGACTTACTCGGGGAAGACATGTACCGTGTCTTTTCCATGGACATTCTTCAGCCACATATTCAAAACACAATGCACTTGGATCTGGCCTAGGTAACAAATAAATTAAGGTTGGTTGGTTTGTGGGGTTTAAAGTCCCAAAGCAACTCAGGCTATGAGAGACGCCGTAGTGGAGGACTCCGGTAATTTCGACCACCTGGGGTTCTTTAACGAACAGTAGTCGAGCGCCGTAACCACTGCGCCACCCCGGCGGGGTAATAAATAAAGGAACAGAAGCATTCCGAATGTTCCTACTGCACTTGCGCAACACAGGAAACATATCTGTACAAGTCACAACCCACCTCGTTGAATTCCTGACTAAAGACTGTGACACTTTGACTGACGCTCTGAAACTGTTTTGTTATGTCTACTTATGCGTGCAAGGCCTGGGCTCTTTGTGAGTGCACGCAAATATTTGCAAGGCTCACTGACGATTGCTGCAAAATTTACAATCGGTTCTTGCTGGGCTAGCATTTACAGGAAATACGAGCAGATTTTTCGTTATAAATCAATGAAATAAAGAAGCGTCCAACAACCCACAAGTGCGGGTGAAAAACGAAACACGCCATAGCGCCCAGCGGACGTCAAAAATTTGTCCGCACTTCTTTCTCAACGTTGACTCGCGCGCGGTGGTGGCGCCATCTTACCGAGGCAGCGTGAAACCACGCGTCGCTGGCGGCGGCGGTGGCCGCTCGGTCGGTGGTTGGCTGGGGAGACTCTCCCTTGCAAAGTGGTCGCGGCTGTGCGCGGCTCGGGCGCACCGTGCGCTACACATCGCGTGTTCTGCTGTCAAAGAGAAAGCGAGTGGTCGCAACCACGCGCTTTGCAAAGGCAAAGGATCTTTCGCCGAACTAGGAGTCGGCAAACGCTGGAAGTCATTCAACGGCGATTGCAGGGGCAGTGCGAAGGCATGAACGCTTCTCGAAGAGAACGGCGGAGGCCGTTCGACTGGTTCGACATGCCGAGAAGCAGCGGCCGCCAGCAAGCTCGTCGACGTTCGCGCGACGCCGCGATGCTGCTGCTATCTGCGCTGGCTTCTTCTTCTTCGGCCAACGACTGCGCGATTTTTGAGCACCATAATGTTGTCGTTCGCTGCGACGTGCAGTTGTGGTGACCGTGTTGTTTGTGACGACCGTGTCTGCTTGTTCCTGACATGCCGGGAGTTGTCGTCTTCAAGCGACGCTGGTCCGTCGGTTCCGACGACTTCGTGGTGCCTGGGATATTCCTGCTTCTTCTGCACACGATATGGTGAGTCCCATCATAAACGCGCCCCATCGTCACAACTATTACCGAAGTAGCTGTAGCCCCACGCATAATCTCACCGCTTCTTCTGCTTAGCGCAACCTAATTATCTTAATGGAAAGGAAAGCCTAAAAGAAAAACGCGTATCGGCTTTGCCGTAATGCACTTGCGACGCGCGGAGAGGCTTTTCAAACCTCTCCGGCGCTCTTCTGATGGGGCTGCTCAGATGCTGCTGCCATGGCAACAGCCACTTACGGCCGCTCGAGAGCTTTGTGCAGGATTGACGTCCTGGTATGCTCTTCTCTTTCGTTTCTTTGCTTATTGCCGAGATCTCATTTCTCCGAATGGTCTGTTATTTAGAGCTAGCCCCTTTTCGATCAGGGGGATGTGATGGCTACTACAGATCTCTACGTGCTATCGATTGCGTAAACAAGGGGTCAACACGTGGCTTTGAAATTGTTTACTACGGCTGTTGTTATCTAATTACGAGGGATTCAACACAGTCTTGTGCTGAAAGTAACGCATAAAATTCTCTCCTAGCTAAAAAAAAAAAAAAAAAAACAAAAAAACAAAACAAAAAAAAAAAAAACAAATAAGCTTTCTGAGCTTAATAAGCTCATTTTAAGCTTGCGTAAGCACGCATGTCCAGGATCGGCTTAGTGTATAGGAAGCGCACAGTGAATAATTTAAGCCTGATCGGTTTACTATGTCCTGAATGCTGAATGAATCAATTCGAGGGAGTAGAAAAAAAAAAATAATCTCCGCCTTTTCCGGTCGTAAATAGCAAAAGTCCGCTTAATAGCGTGACATTATTCGTACTCCAGAACACTCCATGTTTCTTTTGTCGCTTTGAACTTTTGAAGCTAGGCTAGAAAGCGTGTACCTCGAAGCTTTCCCTACAACGAACTTTATGTCGACGCAGCTCGGAAAGGTGGCGTGAGCTCGTTAATGTCTTTTGCACTTTGTATGAGCTCGCGTTCTTTCGATGTCCCGACCTCACAGAACGCGTTTACTTTTTCTTTTTTTCATTTTTTATTTCATATTCGTACAATGAGTACATTTCAACTCCGTGATGAAATTGTATGTGTCTTGCTGCGACCTTTAAACAACAAAGAAATTTAATTTCTTTTTCGGCACTCGGTTACGCTTTTTCTTTCTATTTGCCCACTTCCAAGATAGACTTGATACGCGCCGCTGGAAAACAGGATTTTCTATAGCGCGCCTCGTAAAGTGGCCGCGGAAATAAAAAGAAAAAAGAACTACAATCCAAAAGCAGGCTTGCCACCGCCGTAAAAGCGAAACAACGAACGAAGGGAAGGCGGCGGAATTGACGAGCGACGGCTTTTCGAAAAGGACGCGCTTGGAGACACGCGCATGGCCAGTTCGATTTTTTTTTCACCTCGTCGGGTAATGCATGCGCCGTGTTATCTTGTAAAACAGTCCCTCCGGCCGTCAGCCTCGCAACCCTCATGAAAAAGAGGAATTCTGTCGCGAATATGGTAATCTGCCCCTCGAAAGCCTCCTTTTTGGCAGCGGCACGAAGTTCAAACGGGGTGCCCAACTCTCAGGGGGCCTGCAGAGGAGTAGTGCGGAGAAGCCTCGCAAAGAAAACAACGCGCGAAGGTTCATATCATTGTGAGATAACTCGGCGTTACTTTCCCCTTCTAAACTCTCCATGTTGAACTCTCTGTCAATTCGGTTTATTTATTATCTTCAGCGCGGTTTTATGTATTACGAATACGAGTCGATCGATTGGAAAACTACGAATGAAGTGTGACTGAATGTAGTGGAGGGGGATGCGAGAAAGCATTTAAAAACCATTGTGAAGTTGGCTCGGTTTGGTTTTGTTGCCTTTAACCAGACCCGACTCTGCCAAAAGAAAAGACACTTTCGTGCTATTTTATGTCCAATCTGCACTACAAGCGTCGTACAAGTGGTGTAGAGCCGGCGAGAGCTTGATTGGACATTTGTTTTTATTTTGTTTCGACTTGTGATCAGAAATTTAGCTTGTAAACCCTATAAGTGCAAATTTACAGAACTGAAAGTTTCCTTTCAAATATGTTCACCACAAAAAACTCTTATATAAATTCACGCAAAACAAACCCTTATTTGAAAATGTTGGCCGTTACCTAAATTCGCAAGAAACCGAAGTGACGTGAACGAATAAACCTTGTTTTAAAATGTTGCTATAAATAACGTCGATACCGTTAGGCAGCGCCTCTTAGGTCTCATGCGTTCCTTCGACATTCAATTTAAAGAATTATATCATACAACTTTCAACACCATACAAGGCATGCGAAGGTAACAGGAGCCCCGTGACCCTCTCTCCTCGCAAAAGAATGAGCACTTCACACCAGTCCTGGGAAAAATGCTGATGCATTGCCATGTTTCGGTTCAGTCAGGCTTTGATTAGGTTTGCTTGGAGACAACTTCGCGTAAAGTTTGCGTGGAGTTGTCTTCATCGATTCATGGTTAAAGTATCGTTGACTATCGTCGCGCAGGGTTTTTTGTTTGCTTGTTTGTGTTACATGCATTGAACAAAAACCACAGTGCCAGTGGTAGTCATTATAATAGCTTATCATGCTGCAGTGGGCCATGTCGGCGTTACCACGGCTGCGTTTACATCTTCGATTACCTTCCTGCCGGTAACTTACGTTCAATGGAGAACTGTTGCAACACGTGCTAATCTTTCTTTTGTTCGTCTTTTATCTATACCTCCTGTCCAATGTCAAGCTAGGAGCAATATGAAACGGAGATTTACAACATCCTGGTTGACGCGGGATGGGAAGCGGGAAGTGGAGAGGACGAAACGCACTAGGTACGCCGAAGCGTGTTTGTTACGATATTGCCATGATGGCCACGGCCGTAAAATTCCTGCCCGTATGAGAGCAGATGCACGATCCGTTTGCCGGTACCGCTGGATGTATAGGTTTCCAAGCAGCGTCGCAAATTTCTTTCGGAGCACACGAATCCTGTAAACTATTGGTTCCGTTGGTACGTACTGGTACGTCTGCGTGTAAACGCAACTTGAGGTACATGTTTGGCGGTAAGCACTGCAGGCTTTAATCAGAGGGTGAATTTAATAGAGGAAAACGGGTCACACACTACGGTTACATTCCGAGGAAGCCTCTATAAAAAGTCTTTCATATAATAATATTGCTACAAGACTGGGTACCGTAACAATTTATAAGCTACTTAACTGCGGCTCTTTCCCTCAGTCTAGCCATGGATGATGCGGTGCCTGGGCCGTCGATATCTACACTCTGCAGCTAGCGTCAGGCTAAATCGGAAAATACTGCTGATGTAGCCCAACTTGAGGCCTACAAAGCTTACCCTCGTTAACTAGGTTCAGCCGAGAGGAAACAACCTCTTTTCTTCTTTTTTTTTCGGGAAAGACCAGCTGTAGCTTTGCAAGATAGTAAGGATTCCATGCAAATTTTGCCGCGGCTCCTTAACAACGCAAATGCCATTTAAAGAGGCCATGCGCACGACTAGCGAAAGAAAGAAAGAAGGAAAGGAAGAAAGGAAGGGAGGAATAAAGCGAGAAAGAAGGAAAGAAAGAAAGGAAGGAGAAATACCATGAGGAGTACATTTAATAAATGGGGATACTTCTCGCCAGCATCCTAATGAATCCCAACCTCGTGCATTTTTTTCCACCTGGTTTAAGCGCGACGTGACTGTGGTCTGTTAGTGAAAGACAACAAAAACCGATGCGAGATATACCACGATGCTCGCTGGAGTTTCCGACAGTGCAGTCAGCTTATCTGGAATGCCATGCTTGAAAAGCACAAGGCTGGGAGCCGGCAGCGGTTCTGCCTAACAACGCCCGTGGTTGCATTCTTCACTGTCGCCACCGTTTCTCGCTGGGGGGCAGAGGTTAGCCGAGCAGGAGGTTTGCTCCGTAAGCTTGCCGCCGTGGAGGGGTTCGTGGGTTAGCCATTCTCCCGCTGAGCATGAAATCCAATTGAAAATACATAAGATGCTCGTGTGCTTTGCAATGTCTGCGCACTTAAAAATGAAACAAAAAAATATAGGCAGTCATAGTTATTTTGAAGCCGTATAGACTCGTTGAACGCCACATACCATGCTTTGAAAACCTCAGCCTGGCAATCAGCGTGCTTCTCGCCAGCGCTATTGGGTAAAATTGTACGTTCAAAACTATAAACGCTGATTAGCTTGCACTCGAGATTAGCTGTACAACGACGAATGACAATTTTCTAAATGCCTTCACTGCTAGCAGCAAATGTGACCTGGAGGTGTAGTTCTATTTCTTTGGTCTCTATCGTTAGTGTTGTCTATTGGGTTAGTGGGAAGCCCCGACTAGTCTGAGTGCACCAAAATAAAATACATCGGTTATTGGCCGAACACGGTCTCTGGACTAGGATTCGAACCCGGAACCACCACGCGTGCTCTCCAGTCGCTCTACAAGCTGAACTCACTTAGTCGGCTAACTCTTGACAGACCCAGGAATAATTAAGTCACCGGTGCATGGTTATAGGAATGAGGTTTTAGTGGAATTTGCTGAGTTAGAGTGGGTCTAACTACAGAGAGAAACAATATTGCCCCGCTTGCGAACTTTTTTTTTGTGTGTGTGTGGGTGGGGGGGGGGGGGGTATTATTTTCAGAAATTTGACTTGCTTCGTGTTGTGACCATACCGAAGCGCTCTGTTGGACTGCAAGGAGTAATTAGTGCTATGATTTGAATATTGCTCACCTTGATGAAATTACCTTAATACGTTGTGCACGCGTTCTACATTCTCACGCACACAGACCCTTCCCCATACCTGGTGGTTGGGGGAGGGAGAAAGAACATATATCATAGCAAAGAGGAGGAATCAGGCTTGATAAAAATGTAGATGTCTGTAAGAGGGTGCAATATTCGTCTCCCTTCTATATCAGTGGAAAGACTTACATCTGCTGTTGACAAGACTCCTACTAGTTTTTGCATAGACTAAGTAGTTCAACGACAAAAAAAAAAAGAAAAATTTTTAGCAAATGCTAAGTTTTTCGCATGTTTCAACCCGTGATAAACTGTGGCCTTCTCTTGCTTTGCGTGTACAGTCGAGCGCGATTTTAAGGTTATCGCGCGAGCGTCGACCGAGAACATGAACAGCGCCATGGCCCAGAATTCTCTGCCGAGGCGAGGGAGGTATCAGATCAGCTTCCCCCACTGTTTTTGCTGTTCCTTCAGCAGCCGTCACTCCCTGCTAGACTATCAGTTTCTGTTTTTTTTCTTTTATTTTGGTTCTGCGAACAGGCAGTGATCGTAGTGCGCACGACGTATTCTTCGGCATTATCTGAAATTGGACACTTCATCGCAACAAATGGAAAGCTTAGAATAGAGAGAAAGGGTGGTGAATTTGTCACGGGGGTGATGATTGTTGTGTGGAATGGCGAACTAGGGAAAGAAGAGTGCGAAATTATGAGTTTTCTGGTTCCAACACCGGCCGCCAGATGCCTGGCGTTCTCGGCTGGTCAACGCTCGTGCGATAACCTTCAAATCGCGCTCGACTGTACTTGAAATCACCGTTATCGACACCAGTGGACCAAGGGCAGGAAAGCTTGCCGTGAGGCTCTAGCTTTGGCGAGAAAAATAAGACTCGGGACCGAGACCCCTAACTCGAGTTTGAAGTGGCTTTCTTATCAGCGGTGGTGTGACATGAGCGTCGACGCTGATCTTTTCGTGTGCAATCTTTATGTTGCGTATGTACAAGTGTACAGAAGGCACTGCTTGTACCTGAAGTAGCTGTGTTTGCTAATCAAGATAACAGGCACATGCAGCATTGAAAGGCAGCAGCCCTTACAAGCCAAAATGGAGAAAAGCGATCAATTTCGGCCCCGTGCAAAGAGTACTGATTCTCGGGCTGGGAATGAATAGCGATCATCAAATTACAGGCTGGTTCTTTCTTGTTTCTAAACGAGTAAGTACGCCGATTATGGACGCAGATAGCGACTAATCTGCTTGCTTAGGCCAAAGCGGAAATTTGGGGGAGTTGGTACATATTCAACAAGGTTGATGACTGGGCAAGTTGGTAAGGGCTCATACTTAACCAGCCAAAGGACGAGACACAGTGTAGTTTACAGCAATGGTAATCAACTCTGTAGAGAGTTGGTTGAAGCATTTTACATTGCTAAAGCCGAGGACAAGCGTGAGGCTAAGGCGTCGGTTAGCCTTCATTGTAAGGAATTTGATCTATTAGAAAAGTCGTTAGTTAGGCCTTGACTAATTTGAATTGGCTTTGAATTTCTTCATCTTCTTCCCAATTTTCTGCCATTCCACCGGTTGGGTTGTGCGCGTGCTTTTCGGAAGGAGTCTTCGTTGTTTTCTTCTGTTCAGCAAACATTATAAGTTGCTATTCCAGCCTTGTCCTGTCCTCTTCTTTCCTGTGTCTCGTCCTTTGGCTGGTTAGGTACATATTCATTTGACTCACAGCGCGCCAAGATAGGAACACAAACGGAGAATGAAACGCAAACAAGGGCTGACTGCGCTACATCAGCAGCCCTTCGTTTCACTATCAGAAAAGGAAATGGCATATCTTTCCGCCCACATACCATTTTAAATAACTTTCTTTTCTTGTAGTGACAAGTCTTTCAAGGAGTATTTATATGTTTCGTTCTTCATTAAACCTCAGTTGATAATCAGAGCTTGTCTGTGTTTCATTCTCCGTATGTAATCCTGCCTTGGCGCGCTGTGAGTGAAATGAAATTGTCTAGGTCAGCCTTCGTTTTCAAACGATACATTCTTGAACCCTATATTCTCAAACTTCGGACATAAAACGTTATATTTTTGTTATGAAATATTTATTTCACTTCAGCATCGATAATCATCGTATTATTGGTGAATGTCTTTTCCTTCACAATAACTTTTCAGACAATCGAAGATATAGAATGCCAGGCATATACGTTGCCTATTACTTACTTCACACGTTTTACTTAGCTCTACGTTTCATCACACGCGGCGGTTTTGTTTTATATTGACGATGCAAATTGGGTGTGCATTTATTGCACAACGACAATCTAGTCGATGGGGCTCAATCTGCTGACTGCTTCCAGAAAATATAGACTGGCTGCTCTTCACACAAAGCTGTATTCGCAGATAAAACGTTTAGACCCTCTTGAGCCTAAGCTGGCGGGCACAAACTACTGCATGTGCAGAGTTACTGCGCTGAAAACAACAAAAAAAGCGGTGTCGAGACGTAGAAAGTTTGGTCTACATTGATTAAAGTACGACTGTAGCTCCTCCCGACTTTGTCGGCTTCATTGTGATCACTCATGCTAGCTTAAATGGTATTATATACAGTTCTTGGTAAAAGCATGTAGGGTCATATATCATACATGACCGTGACAGTAGGTGCATATAGTCGCTATAGTGTAACATACCTGTGGTTTTTGCTGAAGTAATGTCGCCCATGGCCCTGATAAATGTCCGAGCTTACATTCCGCTGGTACTACCTTTACTAAACGAAGAATAAAGATGCACACAACATTCTATATATTGCCGCGAAACCTTCAAAACTGTATTTGTTGTTTTTTAACAGCCGCCGTCATGCGGCCTTGTCACTGTGATTCTGGCACGCGTATCAATTCTGTATACCGTGTTTGTTCATGCTCGTTGTCGCCATAGGACCCGTTATCATTTTCTTTGTCGCGAAAGATGCGCCGAGATCTGTCTCGAAGATTCCGATCACTTGCGTATGTTTCCACAATGTTCCAGGGTGTACTAGTAGCAGTTTGCGACGTTATCTAGATTGTTCTGAGCAGCCTTTAAATTGAGCGTTGACGAGTGTGACGGGCATTCTTTGTTTGACGATCGACGAGCACGTTTGTTGCTATCGCCGCCGCCGAAATTCTTAGTTCTTTTGCGGGCGCAAGTCAGCCCAATAAAGAGTTAATTTCAGTACCATCAAGCCTGTGTCTTCTTTTGGTGTCAACGGCCTTGTCACCACTACCTGAAAAAAGCACTTGCTGCTGGGCTAGTTGGTTTTGGTTCATAATTAAAATAGTTTAAGGCGCGAAAAACAAACACAAAGGTAAGTGACGGGACGAAGCGCCAACTCCCAACTGATTTTATTGCATACAAGAAAACGTATTTAAATGGTTTTTTAGGCACATGCGTAGGTGTCACCTAAAGCTCAGGAACGACCTGATAAGGCGCGCTCCAGGAATATCTTTTCACAGTTATATAATACAATAGATGTGTCGCTTACGCACATGTCACCTTTCTTTTTGATATAAAACGCTTCTATCAACTCCCTGGCGTTCTTATCTTTGCTTTTGCCCAGAATGCGCATATCAGTGAAGCATGGCTCACAATTGCGGGACGGGCATTCATTAATGTGCTTAGTTATATGGGTGCCTTCCTTGTTCTGTTGTACGTTTCTCTCGTGTTCCCTCGTCCGCTCATTCAGGCACCTGCCTGTCTGACCTATGTAGGAGTGGCCGCAAGACAGGGGGATTTCATAGACAACCCCTTCAGCGCATTTCATGAACGGTCTCCTGTGCTTCATTCCGCAGTCTCGTTCCTTGGTGTTTTCTTTATCGGTACGGGAGCAAAGACCACCTAGCTTTCTCGGTGCAGAAAAGGCGAGCCGCACACCATGGCGGCTGGCAACTTTTTTTCAAATTATGGGCCACACGATGTACGTATGGCACCACCACTGGTCTTACCTCTTCTCGAGGGACCTCCGGCCTAGCTCTACGAGTACCCTTCTTTGTCTTGTTTAGGAGACATTCAACCACCGCGGTCACGAGCGAACGGGGGAACCCGGCTGCAAAAAGCCTAGCCAATTGGTGATTAAAACTGTCCCGCATTTTGTGAAGGCATGACTTTTTCAGTGCCGATTCTAGGCAAAGCGAAGCAATCCCGCGTTTCAAAAAACAAAAACAAAAACTATTTAAGTACGTTTTCTTGCATGCAATAAAATCAGTTGGGAGTTGGCGCTTCGTCCCGTCACTTACCTTTGTGTTTGTCTGTTTTTTGCGCCTTAAACTATTTTAATTATGAACACTACCTGACAATATCTTCTTTCCCGATGTAACAGCAGTGCTTTATAGTGCAAGCCCCCGTACGGAACCTTATCCGGCGTTTTCACAGAACAATTAATAGAAAATTTGGCTGCGCAAACAGAATCGAAGATGAAAAACCACAGAACGACAATGACCTGCGCTGTTCTTGCATTTCTTTCATGTAGGTACGTTTGTTCTCGCACTGTAACTTGTCTGTCGAGTTTGACCCGGCTTTCCTAAAACCTCCTACGCCTCACATCACAGACAGTCGAAATTGCATCATATCGCAGGTCATCTTGTTCACTGCCAGGTTTCATTCCGTGATTAGCGCCAAGAACGTGACGAGCAGTCACGTTGCTATCCCTCTCTTCGAATAGACGGCAAAACACAGACAGTCAGACGGCGGCTTCTTATATCGCTTTACGCGCTGCGGTGCGGTCACTTGGTAGTTCATACGGTGATATATTCGTGACAGTATTTCTCCTATAGGTGTACTGCGTTGCCAGATGCTATCAGTGTCACCATCATCCGCAACTGCATCCTATGTAGCATTCATCAGGATAGTGAACCCTGTACTTATTTCCTGCGGTAGGTTTTCAGTTCTTGGCACCAACTCTGATATGCTTATCGACATCCTGTTATCGACTCTACTCATGTATTGCATCATTGAAATTGATTTCGCTGTTTTGATGAAGCTAAAACAAAGGGCTTCAATTGCTTTTTGCGTTTACTTTCTAATTATCGCTGCTTCCCGTGTTGCCCTTAACCTACACTAACTATGGTGAGTACAAAACAGTGGGTTTCGACCAGTTCTTCAACGCTGCTAATAATGGCCCTGCGCAGCTGGGAAGTTATGAAACTTAAAGTGGAAACTGTCAAGAATGAACCACAGCTTGTGATATCAGGGTTGTTCTTTGTTATCTTTTTCTTTAACTATCGCTATCCTCTCTTCTCTTTGAGTGAAAAACACGAGTGCATTTTTATTTCCTCTTAATTTAACGGGAGCAGTGTTTCTTTTCTCTCGCCAAGCTTTCCTCTTTCAGTATTTGTCATGAAGCCGCCAGCTAGGAGAGGATTTTCTTTTTTTTTTTAAGCAATTCGGGGTTTCCTGATCCCCTATGCACTTGTCCCACTCGGGCTTGCGCCTTGTGACGCCACTGTTTGCAAGCGAAGAAACTACGTCTGTAATCGGCTCCACTGCCAAAGGGGGTGGTACTCAACGGGAATTAGCAAGGAAGACTACGAATACACTAAGCGTTACAAAGTACGGGGTTGGCCGTATTCGCTTCGAATTCATCGTCTCAGACCAAAAAAATGTGCAAAGCTTAAAGACGTTGTTGCGAAGACGTGCTACCATTAACTCTCGCTCCATCGTGCCAGCATAATAAACTTGTCCACGACGGATATCCCGCCTTGCAACCACCATTGCAGCAACATCCTTCGTTCACTGTCGATCACTCTGTTATCCTCGTCATCTTTCTGCTGGGTCGTAAATAATAAAACTTTGTCGTAGCCGTCGGCCATTTCTCTCCTTAATACCCACCCGGGGCTTGGCGCAGGCTATCTTCGCCGCCTTCGGCCATTCGGCATGCCGTTTCAGCGGACCCTGCGTCCACCCCTAATCAACTTTTACCGCCGCACGGTTTTATCGCTGCCGCATGATCGTATTCCTTTTGATCGCCCGCTAACGGTATAGCGCCGTCGTGTGCCGCGTTTTCTGCTCTGCCTGCGAGTCGGTAGTTCGAAAAGGTCAAGCGCGCAGGTCAAGTCCGCTTGTAGGTGCGTCACACGTGACGTCACGGGTGCCCCATTATAGTAGTCCACGAGAAGCTTTTACGGAGTACGTCGGAGCCGAATGCTGTACGCAGACTTGGTATAATGCCGAACGCGTTTCAAGATATTTCTTTCGGCAGTTGTGCTTAAATCGCGTTCATTTTTTCCCCTTTGCTCGTCGAGTTCGCAAGGTAAAAATATTATTTCCTAGCTTACGTGAATGGGCATGAGCGAATACTTGTAGGATCTGGTGCTGTCGTACCTGCAAATCGTATTTCCTTTAAAATTGCTGTTTATTCACTCTTTACCCACATGGGTCTGAAAATCGTTGGTTGTACATTGCTACTTGATGGATATTCTCATCACTGTTGCACCCCGCCTGGGTGGCGCAGTGGTTACGGAGCTCGACTGTTGTGCCCAAGGATGTGGGATCGAGTCCCGACTTCGGCGGCCGCTTTTCGGTGTAGGCGAAAAGCAAGGCGCCCGTGTGGTGCGCGGTGTCAGTGCACATTGAATAATTCGAAGTGGTCGAAATAGCCGGAGTTTTTCACTACGGCGTCTCTCATAGCCTGAGTCGCTTTGGGACGTCAAACCCCACAAACAAATAAACCAATCATCACTGTGTTGGTGTCTCTATTATGAAACCCAGGCGCTTTCTAAGTTCGTCTCATAGCATACCCCGCATATTTTGCCAGCAGTAAAACTTATTGATTGATGGATCTAATGATTGACTGATTGATTGATTGATTGATTATCAGTAACGGTGTCCTAATTGCATGGGAATTCACCGTGCGTGCGGAAGATGCAAGGTTCGACTCGTAGTTCCGTCGGGCACCCACGGGTGATACAAAGTATACATGCTTTGCGAGTCATGTGTTCAGATTCTCTGGGAGGAATAGGTTGGGAAATGCGTCTTGGACCTGAACTTCACCAAATAAAACTCGCTATACATCACGGTTCTCTTTGTCCACAGCTGCGCTTGATCCATTGCGGTACATTTACCGCCATCATTGATTGATTTATCGATCGATTGATTGAATTGGGATAAGTGCGCTGCTTCTCGCGCCACCATGAGCGTCGCTGTGACGCCTGCACCGCCCATATTCAGTACTTCGTTGTACGTTCCGTTTCTTTTTCGTGCGGAATTTCAGTTTGAAGCGTGTTTTTGTAAAGCTCAAAGCCTTCGCGATACAGCAGATGGAGTTATTTTCGGTTAGTTTGGCAGTAATTACGAAAATATTTGGTATTTATTCGTTCTTATCTAAGTACAACTAGAATGACGTGATCTCTGCTGCATGAGGCTTGCTTTCCTCAGGAGCTGTGCAGTGACTCCTTTGCTTATTAGGCAGAAGGAAGCAACGAGCTTTTTTTTTTTTTTTTTTTTGGCGAATTTGTGTATCCAGTTTATGTATTTTGTGCTCGTATTTCATCGTACTCTACGTCTTGTACGCCCCTCTTGTTTGGGCCTTTCGCCTGCAATATCTTATAAATAAATAAATAAATAAATAAATAAATAAATAAATAAATAAATAAATAAATAAATAAATAAATAAATAAATAAATAAATAAATAAATAAATAAATAAATAAATAAATAAATAAATAAATAAATAAATAGCTTGTTATGGTCAAGCGTTTATAAACAAAATTCTCTACAATGTCCTTGATGACCTACGAACAGTCTTTGTCAAAGATTAGAGCCCAGGAGGTTTGGGGCTCATGCACCTTGGGGCTCATGACGCATTCCTAGAATTGCTAAGATCCTGAGGGTAAGATTTTTTTTAATCTTATCGTCTCCAATCGGAAGGACTTTGATGAATGTACATGAGCGCTACTACACGGATTACAGCGGATCCCCTGGGCGGTAAACTTTTGACAAAGTTGTACATTTCTTTTTTTTTTCTAGACAAAAATGTGCAGTTGAAGAAGCTTCGCACAGGGATGCTCAAAATAAGCTTTATCGGCGAAAAATACCAATCGCTTTAATTTTCCTCCCTTTTTTGAGCGATTTTGGTGAAACACGTACCTAGCAATAACCAAAACGAGCGTGACATTCAGACTGCCGGCTTCCGATGTTCAGTGTGCAGCGGGTGCTAGCATACAGAAAAGAAAGGGTGGAAGAGAAAGACAGGGATCACCAAACTGATTCTTTGTCTCATTGCAATCGAGAGAGCGAAGTTAGGCGCTATTTCTGTTTATCAGTTTCCAAGAAAACCCAAGTACAGGATGGTCGCATTCGTACTACTGGGAATTCTGCCCATACTAGTCTTGCTGCAGATGGCATTATGAAGCCCCTTTACCCTTCACTCGTTGAAATAGTAACGGCCTGAGGGAAAAGTCAGGAATATACGCACTGACTTGTCTGACTGCTTCAAGTTAGCCGGGCCTGGGCCTTTCCACGGAATTATTATTTTTTTTTTTTTTCTAATCGCAGTCCGCTCCCATGCACAGACTACGTGACAGGCCTACTACTTTAGGCCTGTACTGCTTTCCTATTTTGCAAGGCCAGATTGGTTTAGCCGACGGTGTGTGTAGACAAGTGGACAGCTTTCGCAATCGGATTACGTTCTCATCGAGACAAACTGCCACGGGCGCAGCTGTTTGGTTCGGTAGAATTTTTTTGGAGTCGATATAAACACCGCTGTTAGGCTTGAGTGTGAACCTGCCGCCCTTTCCCCGTTGTGAACACAGAAGCCGGCGACATACGGTTCGTCGGCCATAGATTGTTCGCCTTTTTCTACGGTGCTTTGCACTTCTAAGATCTAAGTCTTGCCACCCCTGAGTGTAGGACCCCATGAGGCAATACTCCCTTCAGTCGTTCGCCGCGCAGAAGCCAATTGGGGCGTTTGACTTTTGCCCTATCACGTGACAGGCCACGTGACAGGCCAAACCGTCGCCTTCCTCTGTCAGGCGTTCACTTGGATGCAGCGCGTGCTTTTCCTGGATGGCTTCATTGCAGCTTCTTCCCTAGAAGCCTGTCACCTACTTTTTCGGTGATTTTTATATGGGATCGGCGCTTCCTTTGTTTCGCCGTAGCTTATTTGCCTCTTCTTTTTACACTGAGCGATTCCGGATGAGACGTCTGGGTGTGCCGCCGTTGCCTTTCGTTTTCTTTCAGGAACGTTAAGGGTGATATTTGGGTTTTTCTTTGTCACGAGGCTCCCCTTTGTTCTTCCTTCTCCGCAAGGATGGCGATGCGCCTTTTCTTCGTCTTTGGCAGATATCGAATCCTATCTCCCCAACTTTTCGCCCTTCGCATTATTGCGCCCCTTTTCTTTTCTTTTTTTTTTTCGTTTTTACTTTATATATAGGGACATCTGTGGTCGGCTCGTGTCTTCCCGTCTTCATTAGGCGCGGAGACCAGGGGAATCCAAATGTACTTGGGACAGCGGTGTGGGACGACTGCCAGAAAAAGGAACTGCGGCGCCATCTTGCGAGTCGACGAAGTTAATGGTCCGCGGAAAACGTGCAAATGCTTCGACCGGCAAACGGACACGAAAGTGACGAAGTTTGAAAGGCGAGCGAAGGGGAAAAAAAATGAGATTTCTTGTTTTAACTTTCTTCGGTTCCGAAGAGAAAGGACAGAGCTGCTTTCAGTTTTCCTCGCCCCAGCTTTTCCGCTCGTGTGCGCGGATGATTGCCCTCCCTTTTGTTCCATTCTGGACGGCAGTTCTGCGAGCCGCGGTCTGCCTGGTGCAGATGATGACGTTGACGTTGGACATAACGACCCAAGGACAAGTGGGCATGAAGCGGATTCAGGCCACTAGTTTCTTTGTCAGAGTTTAAAAAAAAAAGAGAAAATGCCCTTCAGTGATGTTTCAAGCCACTCTAAAGAATGCGGGGCCCACATTTTGAGACATTGACAATGATTCTAGCCTTCTTCAGCGCTTTGCATTGTCC
Organism: Amblyomma maculatum; assembly: GCF_055883805.1. NCBI lineage: Eukaryota > Metazoa > Arthropoda > Arachnida > Ixodida > Ixodidae > Amblyomma > Amblyomma maculatum. The sequence goes on from NC_139354.1 coordinate 23,919,549, forward strand.
GTGGATGTTCGCGAGCGAAGGACTTGTTAATGTTTTTCGGAAGGCCGGTGCTTACGAAGTAACGTCGCATCTAGAGTGGCGTGGAAGGCGTGGCGGCGATGGCGTCCTATACATACAAAGTTTTGCATAACAAATCATCCGTTGATGGGCCTTGGTTGGCGCGCTGTTGACGGCCTTAATCGGCTAGAGCCCCGGGAGCGAATCTCTGAATTCTAAAGAGAGACCCGTTTTTGCAGTGGTCGTGATTAATTTTCAAGAACGGCACGCTTCTTGAGACTTCGAACAACCACGAAGTAAAAGAAAACTAGACGCCACTACATCAAGGGCGAAAAAGGAGAGGGGGAGCAGAGGAGGATTGCATAATTGTTCGGTCGTCCCGGGGGAATGAAGTGACAATCACAGCTCTAGAGCAAACCTAGCTCAAACTTTGCGGGCACACAACTATGACCCCGGGCTGCGCGTATTCCAGGGGCAGGAAGTGTGCGCTAATGAAATTCGATAAGCAATTCGGCGACTGTGGAGCAGTATACGAATAGGAAAAATTAATTGAAATTAAAAGGACATTGTTTGCTGCAGTGCAAGAGGCTGAAATACATTGTTTGAATCAAGGTCCGGGAAAACATGCCGCCAGAGAACGGAATGGACGAAATACACCTGGGATGAGAAGTCATTTGCAGTACATAGTACGTTTTGAGAGATTTTTAAATACTCTTTTCTAATCTATTACAATGTCCATTGAGAGGCGTGTAGCGGCATCATCAGCATCCTTGAGGTTCAATTTTTTAGATTACGCGAATGTATCGACGGTGCCTTGGCGGCACGTGTCAATGAAAAATAATCGGAGAATTAGTACCTCTAAAGCTATTAAATAAGCGACGCTAGCAGTTGATTGCAAGTGCCGTAAACAATCTAAAACGTATGGTAATTGATAAATAGAAGAGGTGAACTCCACGAAAGCATTTGTCGGCGCTCAGAATCAATTCTTAGGAATTAGAAAATTAATTCGAAGCCAGTGAGAAAAAAAAGGGAGAGTGTTTTAACGAGCTTATCTTGTCTAAGAGTGCGCCGACCGATAAGAATAAATTTCCGCTCATTGTTGACTAACAAGCGAAGTGACATACTCGTTCCCTCCCCTGACGTCACCCCTCGCTCTCTGAGCTGACCGCTGGCATAGTGCTCATAGCCTGTCTTTCAAATGCGTTTTTTTTTTCTCACGCATAAAAGAAATCGTGCTCCTAGTACTGAGTGCCAGGTTTTAAATTTCATTACATTCTAACAGAAAACGTTATCGTTGGTCGTGATAGCTTGGAAAAAAAAAAAAAGAAACATTTCTTCAGACACACCATCCGGGAACTTTTTGCAAACAGCAAACTTACTGCGTAGCTGCAGCTAGTTCCTTCCTGTGTAACTGTTCAAAACTGGATATGACGCAGAACTGAGGAAGCTGCACTTATTTTTTTCGCTTCATGACCACCAGTTGGTAGTGTTCGTACTTCAGTGTGAGGAGCTTTTAAATCATAATGTAATTAAGCACTTTTTCCCTGCTTTTCGCAAGTTTGAAGTGTCTTTTGTGCAGCTGATGCGTGTAGCAGCTCAAAAGCAGAGGTTCCAGTTTTGGTGCCTATTTGCTTCAGTACGCGCAGAGCGGGCGTATGTCCGAATAGTTTCTTCATGACCTTGCAGCTGGAAGGGGATGATATGGGGACCATGCGTCATTAAAACTTTTCCTTTTGTTTCTGAAATCCGCCGCTCGGTATGTCGCTTTGACGTCACCTTTTCCGGCACTGCGCGGCGCATCGCAAAGGGAAAGAGGAGAGCGACACCATTGCAGGGCCTCGTATCGCGTTTCTCGTAATTGCCTGTCACAAGCGAACGGGGCTCGCGCGCGTATTCTGTCCGGCTGTTTGCTTTTTAGGTTACGGGAAAAAAGAAAATGGAGAGGATGCGTCGACGCTGCTGCCCATCACTCCGCGGAGCATTCCGCGCTCCCTATTCGCTCCTTTCTGCTTCCCAAAAGCGCTCCACTTGAGTCACTTTCCCTTTTTTTTTTTATAGGAGCGTCAGGTTAAGTAATTAAAAAATACTACTTTACCCCGTTATGACTTCCTGTTACTGTGCGCCGGCAGCTGTGTGAGGGAGATTTAAGGGATGGGCGTCGTAAATATGTTTGCGATCTGAAAGTGCCGTGGTCACGTGATGCCCAGTAGACTGAGAAGCTGAGATACTAGCCAACTGTAACCGCACTGCCAGTGCCACACAAATGAAAGCAGCTCTAAACATCCAACCCCTCGCAATCCGCAGGAAGATAGCGCGCATCTGTCTCTTTCACAAAATTTATTATCAAAACGCGACACTCCGATTATCTTGGATTCACCCACCTTCAATTTCTCTCTGCTCTCCATGAGTACCAACACAAAGTTCACATTTCGTCTGGCACAAAGCTTACTTTTGCCAATTCATTTCTGCCAAAAACTTCACCTGAGGGGAATAATTTGCCTGCATCACTAGTTAATATTAAAACCCCCGCGTTTTTAAAAAATACTTTAAATAACTGGATAAGCTGTTTCTTAATGACGTCATCGCTGTTCCTTTTCTTGTTGTACTCAACCCCATTTAGCCCTTTTTATCAATTTGTTGTTTATCTTTGCTCCTTTAGGTTTTGTGTTTTCTTTCCATCTATTAGTGCATACAATGTTTCATACCTTTAGTTTGGTACGTTTGTCACTCTTTCAAATTGTACTTCTGGTATTATTCTACGCCTTTTTGATTTGTTTTTTCTTCAATGTTTTTGTTTGCCCTTCTCCTCCATAATGCATTTTTACCCTGAGGGTACTGTAAATAAATAAATGAATAAATATGCGAGCTGCGACGTATATACAGATACCTATGGTTAAATGGGAATAAAAAGAAAAGGGGGCTAAAGAGCGAAGGAAAGCTATAAGGCCACCGAGTGTGATTAAAAAAGCGCCTTTCGGGCTAAACCAAATTGAAAAGCCCAGGGCAATGGGTTTGCGGGCATGTCAGCGACAGGCTGATTTCGATGTAGGCCCTCCTATTAAACAGTGATTTCGCTTTTCTAACCATTTTCGTTCCCCGATTGCGAATTGCTGTCTCGTTCTGTTTCAGGCTAATGCATTTAGGAACATAACCGACTTTCCTCTGCGAAGAGAACTTGTGCTGTATTTGATCTAGAAACGGCATATCTAGAGGAATATGTTGATCAGTTTTGTTTGCGGCATTGTGACTAAAATCAATACTTCGCTTGAATAAGCTTGACTGTCGAAGAAGAAACCATTGCACGAAGCCGTAAAACGTGTATGTCTATGCGCAGATGCATTTGTTTATTCGAAAACTGAACTTCCTTCGCTGTTTACTGTCAAGTTAATATGCCTTGACACTTTATTCTGTGCGTTGTATGCTGCACCACATTTTGTACGGTAACACGCAGAGAAGCATAGGCAACGTAATCTCTGTCGGGGGTTTCAAACATTTCTCCCTTTTTTGCACGATTTGGCCCCGTATAAAAAGATTACGGTTACAAATCACCTAAAAGCTAATTTGTGAGCAAAATAAATTGCATTAGAACGCTCAGTAGTCACTATCGAATAAGCTCATTATGCTAAGAGGTTTATTTATAAACTTTCAATATATCAATGTTTATATTGGGCATGCAAACATATGCATACCTCAATTTACTCATTGCATAATCTATGCCCCATAGCTGAGCTCAGCAAATAACACCAACGTAAACTATCAACATGACTAAGAACGGCGTGGTGTCATTGGTTTAACGTCCCGAAGTGTCTCGAACTGTGAAATACGCAGTAACGGAGGGTGCCGTATTAATTTATACCAGCTGGGGATCTTTAACGTGCATGAACATCATACAGCACTTGTGTAGCTCACCGAAACACAAATATTTCTTGTCAAGTATTCCATTTTGCTTTTCTCCTTTTAATATTTGTTGATCAAGAATCTGTGAATTATTTTACCGCATCGCGTCACTACAGAGTTCATAATTCATTCAGGCTCTGCCAAGAGAGCTAGCATGATCGACTAGTGAATCTCTTCGATCCCTTTGCGACCATCGCACATTTCTAGTAAGATGAATTTTCGTGTAGATGGGTCGTATAGCTCAATCACTTGTTGTTGTCTGCACTCCGCATTGTCCTGGATCCCTTGTAGTCGCGCTTGTCATCTCCACTCCTTCCCATAGCTTTGCCTCAGTAGAATCGAAGCTTCAAGCACAAGACGACGCTTTTCTCCAGCTTGTGGTTCCGGCGAGCGCGAGCCACCTGCACCGGTCTGCACGAAGCCGGTCTCTATTGTTTGTAGCTTTACCTTCAGGGAAGCTGCTTGACCGATTATAAAAGGTAACAATTGGCCTAATATTTTCGGGATTCCACCAAGGTGGAGTACATTTGTAATAAGGGAGTAATTACTCATTGATATTTCCGCAAGAGCAGTCATACGACAAAGGAAAGCTATACACCTTTTAACTTTGTAGTCGTATGGCTGCGCTTGGGTGAATGTCAATGAGTAATTACTCCCTTATTATAAAAAGTAAACCTGCTGCTTTGGAAAAATGCGAATGTAAGCGCTGCTGCAATGACTAAGCGTCTCCGCTGAAACTTTTTGTGAGTCGTCTTTTCACGTCACTTTGTTACGAAGTCATCACGTCACTCGACGTCACCACTTAGGCTAATTAGCAGTACTCATTATTCTAGTTTATTGCCGTTTGTCAATAAATTATTATGTGCTCGTTATTAGTAATTAATGATGATTAGCATGACGTCATCACTTATTAATCACGACATATTACACTACTCATTATTGCGTTACACTCGTGCGCATTCAACTTGGACACGTGACGTAACAAATGGTACCATTTCCGGTGGACACATTTTCTTGAAAATACTTCTAATGACGTGTTTTGCGTATGACGAGCAATAAAAGGCTTTCTTTCGCCTTAATACTGTTTTGTTCAAGTACAAACAAAGAGAGAAGCTGCTGTATTTGGCTGACTGAGTTCAAATGCAGAGCGCGCGTATGCCCCGATAACGTCGTTGTGACTGCGAGCCTGGATGGTAACATGAGGACCTTTCCTCATTTGAATTTTCCTCTTCTTTTTTCCGGAGCTCGCCGCAGATCATCTAGCTTTGACGTCACCGGTCCTGGCACTATGCGACGGAGTGCATAGGAAAGAGAAATGCGCATAGCGCGGTTCGCGAGCCTTCCTCATATTTCCCATAATTGCCTGCCGGAACAGAACAAGGGCCGCCCACACGCTAACCTTGGCCGTTTGTTCAGTCTGTTTGCTAATTTTAGGTAGAAACAGGAGATGGTATGCCGCGCCGTCGCCTCCCTTTCATCCTACAGGGTGCTCAGCGCTCCCTTTCATAATTCCCCATCGCCCCGCCATACTTTTCCTCTTGAAACTAATTATGCGTTGGGCAAACCTGCGTCCCTCTTTGCCCAAGCGCCCCGCCGCAGTGACTCAGTGGTGAGGGCGCTTCGCTACTGAACCCCAGTACGCGGAATTGAAACCCGGCTGCGGCGGCTGCTGTTCGGTGGAGGCAAAATGCAAGGCGCCTGTGTACTGTTCAATGTCTGCAAACGTTTAAGAACCCCAGGCTGTCGATATTTCCGGAGCACTCCACTACGGCGTCTCTCATAACCAGAGTCACTTTTGAAAGTTGAACAGTATAAATCGAACCACTTATGCTTGCTTGTACGATTACGTTTAATGGTGCAAATAAATACCTCTTCTACTTTCTCACTTCCTGTTTCCTTGTTTTTTTTTTGTTTTTTTTTTTTTAAGCGACAGCTGTGGGAAGAACTTTCTCCAGATAGAACGACGCCGGCGTTCCTAGGAAGCAATGGCTTGAAACTATGGTGTTAGCTCATGTCGAGATCATGGCTACAAAATCAACTACTCACGATCACCAGTGCCTCTAACAGGCTGGCACTCCAAGGTCTGGCACACCATTTGTAAGGGAGGACCCATTGCGTGGGCTCCTCCCATAGGCCATGAGGGGGGGCTCTACCCCCACCTGCATTTTAATTGTCAATAAAGTTTACACCACCAACACAACCGCCTGGCATTTGTTTTCGTGTCTGAAGTGACTACCACTTAAGTCCTTCAACCACGGGCTGTTAACACGTGCCCCACTGTCTACACCCTAAGGCATCACGCAATGAAAGCCATCAACATCATCATCATCATCAGCCTTCCTATGGCCCACTGCAAGTCAAAGGTTTCTCCAACACCCCTCCAGCTTGCTCGGTCCAGTGCCAGCTGTACCAACCTAAGCCCCTGCAAACTTCCTAATCTCTTCCACCCTCCTACCTTTCTGCCGTCCCCTGCTGCGCTTTTCTCCCTTGGAATCCAATTTGTTACTCTTAGCAACCATCGGTTATCCTCTCTTTGCACTACATATGCACTGCCTATATGCCCGTTTCTTGTCATTTCGAGTAGGGTATAATTCTGTACTCTTTGTTCCTTCACCCACTCTGTTTGATTGCTGAGTCTTAGCGTTATCTACCATTTTCGGTTATACGTATACTTTTATCTTGAGTCCCGCGGCGGTGGCTCGGTGGTTAAGGTGCTCGGCTTCTAATCCTGAGGACGCAGGTTCATTCCAACCACGTTTCGATGTGACCATTTCTTTGGACCTTTAAAGATTCCCTGGTGGCCGAAATCACTGGACGCCCCCTGTTCACCGTCCACCGTAGCTGATGTCGCTTTGGCACATCAAACTACAAATTCCATATCACACCTTACTTTTCTCTTGAAGGTGCTGGTAAACTGCCAAATGACGAATTCCGTCCAGTTTTATTCCTGCTGTATGCTTCAATCTCGTGGCCATTATCTGCTGTTACAACTGCCCTAAGTTGGTCTTTCCTGTGATTACTTCCAGTGCCTCACTTGCTCAGAGTAAACTGCCATTTCTTGCTCACTCCTTGAATTCTACTTAAGTTTTCGCCATATCAATTGTTAGACCCACCGTTCTGCGTTGCCTATCGAGGTCATTGACCTTGCTTTGCAATTCGTCTCTGAATTTGTTAGCAAGACTGCGCATTGAGCGAGTCGCAGATTGCTAAGGTGTTCTTTAATAGTTCTTATCCTCAGCTCTTCCCTGCCCACTTCTTCTAATGTACCCAGTAAACACGCGGTGAATAGCAGTGCAGAGATCGTGCCTGCCGGCACAGAACTCTTGCTCAAGATGTGCAAGCGGTTGAAGAAAGCTTTGACGGGTCATTGCTTCTTCATCTGCATTACTATCTTAACGCTATACTTGCGTCACTTTGTCGTGTTCAGTAAAACTACACCTTGTCAGCTGATTATGTGCGTTGGGTATCGCACCCACTCTGTGCTGCGATTCCTAGCTCTTGCCTGATGGGGCTGGGACAGGTAGGTCACTGCCGCTTGCGGCGGCGGCTAGCCTGTCCGAATTCTTACCTGTTGTAGGCCGTCATTGCACCCGCCACCTCTTTGGTGGTGGACGACGGCTGTTGTTGCGGCGCGCGTCTTTCTCTCCCGCTTCCTTTTCTTTCTTCTTTGTTTTTTCTTCTGTCCGCACGAGGCAGCGGAGGTGGCTCAGCTACAGTGCCAGTGGCAGGTCCGTGCATTTTCTTTTCCTTCTTCCTACAGCCACATTAACAACAACAACAAGATCATATAAGCAACACATCCGCCCGTAGCGGGGCTTGTCCAGGTTTTCTTTTTAACATTCTCTCACCTGGCTTAAAGCGTCCCCACCGAGAACTTAAGTTCTTAAGTTCTCGATAGTGGCTGTTAAAGAGACATCGGTTAAACGCAATTTGATGGCAATTATGAGAAAACAAATCAGAATTTAATATGCTGGAAAAAATATGTAGTGGCATGTTATGAGACCCATCACGTTAGAAGTTACTAAACGCGGATAATTCACAGACTGCTGGTTATATTGGTCGTATATATTCTTAGATGAAATAGGGCGCATGGGCTGAAGTAGCAATAAAGTAAGTTTTGAGTTCACGTGTAAATAATACATCGGCACGTCAACTGTCTCAGGCTGTGTTCGGTTCTCTCTCTCTCTCTCTCTCTCTCTCTTTTTAATACTTACAGCTTTGACCCGTTGATGCGTGTGCTGTTTGAGAATGTGTGGAGCTTGGGCCCATGGGCTGAAGAAGCAATATATGTGTTTGGATTCATGTGTGAATAACAGATCTCCACGTCAACTGTCTCAGACATTGTTTGTTTCCGCGTTTTTAGGCTAACAGCTTTGACCCGTTAGTGCATGTGCTGTTTGACAATGTGCAGGATTCGAGTAAAGAAACAATAGTCTGCGAATGATCGCTTTCGCGTTCGAAACTCTCTCCACTAAGATAAGGCTCGGAGCCTTTAATCTTAGTCGGCGGGCTCGTCGGAGAGTAAGAACGTTGTCTGCTTAAACTGCTTCAGTATCCTCGCTACTGAGGTACAGCGGGGGTGCCAGCTAACATGAGCCAAGGGCTAAAAAATAAAATATTAATATTAGGGACTGGCCAGGGAAACCATTTGCAGATTGCTGGTAGCCACCTTGCACATCACAGGCAATTTCTTCTTGCGCGAGAATCAATTAGTCAATTAAGTTGAATTACCAAAATCTGAATATTGATTCTAGACAATGAATGTGATTTGCAAAGTTGGAAAGCACTTTGAAAAACCGCAATGCTATTATTTATTATTTGCTGTAAAGGAAACCTTCCGTGCGTCTTTTTATCCTAACCCTCGAAATACAAAAGAAACCCAGTGAGTAACGTGTTCGCGCGCCAGGATTGTGCTGCTCTCAATGGGGGTCGAGCAAACGAATTCAGCTGCGGCCGTAAGTCGGCGGCCCAGCTGTAGCGAGGTCTATATGTTGGCATCATCATCATCATCATCATCATCATCATCATCATCATCATCATCATCATCATCATCATCATCATCACCCTGACTATACTCACTGCAGAGCGAAGGCCTCTCCCATATTTCTCCACTTAACCCGGTTCTGTGCTAGCTGCATCCACTTGACCCCTGCGAACTTCTTAATCTCATCCGCCCACCTAACTTTCTGCCGCCCCCTGCTACGCTTTCCTTCCCTTGGAATCCAGTTTGTTACCCTAAGCGACCATCGGGAATTCTCTCTTCGCCCTACATGCCCTACCCATGCCCATTTCTTCTTCTTAATTTCCACTAGAATGTCGGTAACTTGAGTTATTTCTCTGACCCACTCTGCATGCTTTCTATCTCTTAATGTTACCCCTACCATTTTTCGTTCCATATCCCTCTGGGTTGTCCTCAACTTAAGTAGAACTTTCTTGGTTAGCCTATGTTGGTATAGTGGTAGGCTATCTATGATGCTGGTGCAGGCTCCAGTGAGCTTCGCTGCCTCCGCTAAACGCGCTGAGAGCGAATGTCGGCAAAAGGGGTCTAAAGGAGGGCCTTTTCTGGTTACTCTATATTACTCTATGCCATTGCCAACATATTGGCCTGCACCTCATTTCGTTCCTCAAACCATGGTTGAGAGCACCTTTTCAGTCGTGCGCGAATGCGCTAGTGCCATGGTTTCTTTTGTATTTCGCGGCTTGTCTTTGGACTTGTGAAAGGAGATACATAAGGGAATTTGGGCTTCTGAACGTGCTCTGCAACTTAAGAAATCCCATGATTTGTCGTTTTGTCTAAAGTCAATATTTAGTCATTTAGGTAAAGTAACTTACTTAACCAATTAATTACACTACAAAAATTACTTGTGATGTGCAAGATGGTTAGTACCAGTATAACATGCAACTGGTCGCCTTCGCCTACCTCTAAGGTATTATTTTAGTCCGAGGCTCAATTTATTTGCGACAGCCGGAAGGCTCCCACTAGATGGCATCGGTTTAATGACCCGATTACCCACTGAAATTCACGACGCCAACTAGGTGCGTTATAGTCCTGCAATCATAAACTGCAGTAGATAGTTAAAGGGATGTGTGTGTTTTGTATTCAGCGCTTATGTATACTTTATTTGCAGCAATGCAACAGGATAACCACTTTGGTCTTCTGTAAAATTCTTTAATACGAGGATTGCATTGCCACTGGATCTCTATTTTGGGCGGAAATTTATATTTATTTGAGATGCTATCAGTCTGGTCAAGACCAAGATAGGAGTGATATACGGGTAGCAGATACTACAAAGCGAGAACATAATAAGCAAAACGCTCCGTCCAGTCGGTGCCAAGTCTTAACACTTCAAAAAATGTAACTGATCTGTTTGCAATGAACAAACATGCGCTAAAATCTCGATTCAACTAAACAGAGAACAATGTGAAAATACCATGTTTAACACAAATGCAAAGCGCATTATATCAAGCACCGTACTAACAATTCACGAACACCAACAAAGAACAAATACACACTTGATGCGAGCACTACATGTTCTGGTAGGTTGTTCCAGTCTGTCGCTGTGAATAGGAAGATAGGAAATAAAGCTTAGGCTTTGTTAAGTTCTGTACTTGGCATGGCTCTTTAACTTCATAAGCGACTACCCTAAGGCCGCGTTAGCAAATCACACAGCTAGATTTGAGTGGAAAATGAGCGACATCTTCTCATTAAAGGCATGGTCGGTAATCGGAGATACCTGCGTGATCTGAGCCTACAGAAACGAACACCGCAGAAAAACATTGCCCGTACAGCGTATGCGTATGATGGCGCCTCAGAGTGGTAGATTTCAACAACCAACGCAGGTTGCAATTAAACGGATCAAATATCGTCGCTGTGAACAATGAAATATGCTTTAAGTGGAGGTTAAGCCTCGTCGAGGTGTCTGCAAGGATTCAGCAGTATTTGAAGAAGCCGAGCGAACAAGACAAATTCGTAAGATTAAAAGGAGAAAAACAAAGCGTGTTTTGTTTCACGTAATGCCTACTGCACGAAAAGTAACAAATATAGCGAACTGAAGCCAGCGAATCCCATGCGGCTAGTATTACAGTACGCGGATACGTAAACCTTTTTACACCTAATGAATCTATTTCATCGCTTGCCCGACCTTCAGGTCGGCGCTTTCCACGAGATTGGCAATTATTCCTAAGGCCACCGGATACCGCTGAGCCCGTCTTTGAACAAAAGAAAGCAAAAGTGAACAACGTTTCACTAGCCTCGGAGCGCTACATGCTTTGGACTGAGCGAAGTGTCCAGGCAAGGCAAGCAATCACTGCCCGCCACTGCAGGTCAGCCCTAATCCGGCAGCGAGGGCGTTGATCGTTATCCGTTATACCGCTGGCCGAGTGAACCGGATTACCTCTTTCCTTTTTAATATCTTCCTTTTTTGTGGCCGTTTTTTGGTTTAATTCGTTGATTCCTTATCGCTAGCGGGGTCTCTGCAGCTGTCAGATCCGCAAAGCCGCCTCGCCTGCGGCGGAAAGCTCCCCTATATCTCTTTTGACGCTGCCCCGCTACAAACGATGACTAATCGGCGGGGCGGGAGTGGCTGCCGGGTGGGTGGCTGACGTCATAACTCATAATATACGTCACTGCGGATCTGGCTTTTGTGCGCAACTTCCTCCTGATGTATCGTCGTGTACACTTCCTCTGTCTTTTTTTAGCTCCTGCTTTCTTCTTTTTTGCTCTTGACGAAGAGTTTAATCCTGAAGGCATGCATCCGCATTTTATAGCGATCTGTACTGTCACCGCACTCGGCAGCCTCGGCCATGGAACGGTTAATCCTTTGCCTCGTGGCGAGGTGGCTAATGAAGAATAGGGAGGGCGTTTGGAGGAGCACGGCTAATTACCTCGCTAATAGCGATTCGAAAAGTACGGAAATTTAGAGGGTTCTCGTTCATGTTTTTCTTTCTTTACTCGGCAAAGCTATAAGAACACAAACTACAAATACATTCCTTCATTGACCGTCTGGTCTCATGGAAGATTTGAACCCTTGACGATGTTAGCCTGCGTACAGCAGACAGATGCGCCTCAGGACAGGCAGGCCAATTATACCGCGAAATTTGAACTTACCAGTTGAGCTAAAGGGAACGAAAGGCGCCTTTCTGTGCGCCTGACAAGCAACTGTAATCGAAAGTTTTAGAATATAGAACCTAAGCTTGGAAGCCTCTAACGGACGCTGCTGATGGCAACCTCTAGGTGTGCTTGAATGAAAGCTGCGCAATAAAGTGCCGGCTATAGCTAAATTAAGTTAGCCGAGAGCAGTGTCACTCCTACGGAAGAAAACAAACATTAGATTGTAAATATTTGAAATTTGATTTGTTACGCTTTTTGCTTTAGCCAGGACAGCAGGAATAGCAGTGATTAGAAAGACTACGCATTACGTGAAAAAGCTGCACTCCTCTGCAGATTGTTTTCGTTAGTCAACAGCGCGAACTGTTTGTGCACCACGTGCTTTCTCAGGGCGTACCATTAGCACACAATGCTTATTACGTTTCGCCTCGGTCTTAACAACGCTGCCGCGTTTTAACCCCATGACTCCGGCTCAGTAGTCGAGTGCCTAACCACTTAGCCACCCCGGCCGATTCAAGTATGCGCACACACAAGCGGGACTGGCGGCAGTTTTTCCAGCTCTGTATACGAGTAGATTACTCAGGCCGGGAAGGGCATTTCATGGGGGGTGGATCTGAGATCGAATAATGGGAAACAAAGTCCGATAAGATTAAAAATGTACTAATTATGTGATCCCAAATAGAGTTTCTGAGAAGGATTGGTTGCTGAGCTAGTTGATGGAACATGATTGTAAGAAACCACAGCCAACCAGAAATGCCACACAGAACGCACGTGCACAAAGCTAACAAGTGAGCTTTGTCGATGGAGTGAGTGAGTGAATAAACTTTATTCAATTAAGACAAAAACAAAGCTAACGTAAGTGGGCCCTTAGTCCAGAGCCACAAAAAATGATTAAAAAAAAAAGAATTAAGCATCCGGAAGGACCGGTGGAAAACAGGCGCTTGTATAGTGAAATGAAGGAGAGGAGGGAAACAAACAGGGGGTTGTATGCTGTGTAATGTAGGCAAACAGAAGTAGTCTCGTCACACGAAAAAAACAACAGAGATAAAAGCAATAAAATACCGGGGTGTAAAGGGCCACTCTGAAAAGCTAAAAATAAAGAAGGTAAAATAAGTCAAAAGCAAACAACAGGCGAAGGAATCAAAAAGGTGTTGAGCGCAAGCGCGAGTTTCTCTGCTGAAAAGAAAAAAAGTGCATTACTGAAAGATTATTTCAGCATACAATGTATCGGTGTTAATATTTTACTGCTAAAGTAGAACTGTGATGCTATCTGCTTTACTAGTATGGCGACTTTTTAAGTGAAGCTCGCAGCCTAAGGCCTAGACCCAACAGCGGCCGCCTCCCACTACAAGGCCGTGTACGTAGAAGCCGAACAAAAGAGTAACGGTGAAACTGAATTCCAAGGCGTAGAGGAAAAGCCAGCTTCAGTCCTTAAGCACCGCCAACCAAGCCTCTCCACCTCTTAGACAGAAAGCTTTACCCACCCACTCCTCCGCTCCCCCTCTCTAAGCTCCGCTATCTTCGCCCTCCTGAAAATTAGGTCACATGCGTGAATCCTCAGCTGAGAGGGTTAAGAAATTCAGCAGGTTCAAGTGGTCAAAGTAATCACCGAGGAACAGTCTAACTGTTCCCACAGAATGGCCGAATCACGGCTGATAGTTAACGTTTTTTATCCTTTGGTCGTCATTGGTATATTAATTTCTCATTCAACGGTTCTACACATATCCTGCGTTCCTGTTTCTACCAGTTGCCGTGGCCTGACTCAGTGACTGGTGGTCTGCTACCCAGCACGAGGTCGTGAGTTCGATCCCCAGTTCACAGCCGCATATCAATGGACGCGAGATGCAAAAACGGTGCTGTTTCGAAACGCGAGCAGAATTTTAGAAGAAGCCTATCGCCGCTGTAACTGGTCGAAATCAGTCTTCAGAGCACTTCCGTGCGCCCTGCCTCACAGCCCAAAAGGTTGCTTTGGTGAGCGTCGGCTCAATAAGAATATGCGGCTTTTTACTTCTATGTCTTTCCATTCTTTTTGAATGTAGCCTGCCTTCACCGTCTTGCGGTTCACCTTCTCTAAGTGTAAGCAGTACATGTGAGGGGCCACCCAGACCAGGCTTCTTAGAACGAAAAAAAAAAAAAAAAAAAAACAGCTTCGCAGTCAAATTATGCGGTGCACGCCAGTACGCATACGGAACAAGTTGGGGTGCCAGACACGCTCTCGCAATTTCCCACTTCTCCGCTACGCTGCCCTGTCTAGCTATGCGTTTCCGTGCTTTTGAGTTTCAGTTCATTTTGTTGCATTCACCTGCTTACGGCTCAGCTCCACGGTCGCAGATAAATCTTCTCAGGTTTAAATGGACTTTTCTCTGTCTCCCTCGTAGCAAAGCCTAGCGGTTTTCAGCCTGTACACTTTGGCCGTTGGCAGCAGCAGTTGACTGCGGTAGGGAAACTTTGTATAGTTTTTTTATTTCGGTAGAGGCTGACTTCTAAGTGGGACCTAAAACGCCAAAAGCACACGCGTATGCTTCCACGACGCGTGGTAGGGACAAATGCACTAAATGTGACCTTCAGCCTGGTTAATTTTTTTTTTTTTTTATTTTCCAAGCCAATATCAAGGCACCTTACACTGGGAAAACGTATGGAAGGAGTGTCGCTTTCCAGTGAAAACGACTGTGAAGCGAGCGCGTTCATGGTGGTGTACATCCCGGCCACCAGAGCGTTAGGGCACTGATAAAGGGTCAACAGGGGCTGTTCTTACAATGCGGTAAACGGTGACTGCTCTATGCCAGACAACACTGAGAATTCACATAACGTGAACTACGGCATGTTTTCAATGTATGCCGAAACGTTCTGTATTGGTTTGCGCCTCTGGCATTATAATCGATGTGACAGGAACGAACGCTTCTAACGCCTGGTGATCTACGCAAACTAAGTTACCTTTCCATATCGACAGCAGAATTAGCATTTCAATGGGATTTCTTGCGAGAACGACCATGTTTTTGGTTGTAACTGCGCTTGCAAAAGTTTGTGAGACGGTTACTTTTAGACATTTTATAATTTCAGTTTTTCTATATCATTCTGTTCGTATTGCTGACTGCTATTTTAGGCTGCTTAAGGTAAAAAAAAAAATCAGTGAACAGATAAACCGATTAATCATCAAGACTTCGTTCACACTCATTTAGTTGAGATCCTGCTTTATAGAATATACGGAAACCCTCTCCACTCTGGCTATCAGGTGTGGTTAGGGAGCATTACACAATATACTTTTTATGAAAACAATCGCAAGAAGTGATAGTTTACCATGGAACTCCGCTGCAACTTGTACCTCGTACTGGATGGAGTTTCGGAGGATCATTACAGAAAATACTTTTATGTAAACAATTATTATTTCGTATGTTCATTTTTTATAATCCCCCTCACCCAATGCTTTTCGAGGCCTGTGATGCACAAATAAATAAATAAATAAATAAATAAATAAATAAATAAATAAATAAATAAATAAATAAATAAATAAATAAATAGATAAATAAATAAATAAATAAATAAAGTTATAGTTTACCACTGAAATCTTAGCTTCCGCTGCAACTTGTACCCCGTACTGGGCAAAGTTTCGGAGATGCAACTTATTTACCTCATACAGCTTAGCTCCATATTCACAGCCAAGCTTTACGCTGTTCTATTCGTTTCCATCTCTTGTCGGCGTCGTGTCATGCACGGGAAGCCAGCCTTATACGTGTAGAAGCTCTTTTCCGAACGAAAAGGCGCGGGGCCTTGGTCGCACTTTCAGAAGTAAGGCAGTCTTGAGCTCTCCAAGAGACATACGCCGTTGCTGAAAAATACTCCTGAGTGGGAAAACACCAACACACACAGGTCTCGCAAAAGCCAATCGATCAACTTCGCAGAATTTTCGGCGCTTGTTCACTCTGATGCACACGTGGCCTTCGCGTACACACAAGGAAGCGTCGGTCACCGCAAAGGCGGCATCGTGTATCCTGCTTCTCCGATAGGTGAGAGCGAGCGAGGCAGGCTGCTCCGCGCTCTGTGGCGTCTCCGGCGGAAATGCATATCGAGCGAGTCTCTTTGCCTCGCCCGCAAAAGCCCCCAACTGGCACCTTGCTTTTGTCCGCGATCAGCAACCCCGTCCTTCGAGGCCTGCGCGTTTCAGCCGAGTGCCGTTCTTTCGGACGTCTTTATTGGTCCAGAGAAGTGGGGAGAGGGAAAATAGCAGGGTCGATATTGCTGTGTGCTTTGGAGGGGATTTGGAAGTATGAAGTGGGCGTGGCTCTAGACGCATACTCTCCTAGTACCGACAAAGCAGAAAGCGAAGCTAGTTGGAGAGACTGGCCAGATAGTCCAAAACCTAACAGAGCAAAAAATACGAACGACAAGGAAGAAGAGTCAAACACTGGCTGCTCTTCTTTGTCGTGTGTTCCTTTTGCCCTGCTCGCTTATATTAGATGGAACATAGGAAGAGTAACTTTCGTGAGCCGTTTGTTCATTGTGCAGCGTTTGTCCCTGTCTGTTTCCTCTCCGTCCATGTTGTTTTAGCGCTTCCGAAAAATTTTGAACCTGTACCAATTAGTCCGATCCGTCAGCCTTCTGAAGTAAATCACTAACACAGGCATGCGGCATCTGGCAAGTTCATGTTAAGTTTGCGTAAAGAAATAGACATCCTAAGAGTTCGGTGAAATGTTCACGTTAATGATGCAGTCTTGTTCCTTACAGTGATGAGGCTTGGTGGGCTGTGTTCAGTTGCTTGTGAGATACAGAAGGGGAAGACTAAAGTGTAGTTGAAGATGTTAACGTTTGGTAATTTGTTATCGTGGGCATTCTTTTGAGTGGGAATTTTCTTTTGATGTATACGTGGCTGAACTGAGTCATGTATGTTGGATGTAGTTCTAAAACTAGTGCATGCGTGCACACAAAGTTTATTTGTGTTCTCATAACTGAGGCCAGCGGTATTTCTTTAATGAGCAGTTACTCTGCGAAAACAGCATATTCGAAAAGAGGAGCAACTGTTAGACTCAGCACGAAACACTAGTTTATAACCATTACGGGCTTTGTTTTTGTTTTTACAATATTACTAGAGTCATTTTCAGTCCGATATTGCAGCTGATTGCGCGTCTTTAATTATTACTGCAAATTCCGCATCATGGTTTTTTTCTTTCAGAATTCTGAATTCTATTCACCAATATTGATCTGGCTTAAGGGAATATTTTAAGTCACACAGCTCGAACAGAGACTTTAACCTGCAGGTGACCGGTAGATAAAAAGTGTTAGCCGGGAGTTGTGCTCTGCTTTTAATTGTGAAAATTATTCGCGGAAGGGTGGTTCTCATGTTAGATACAGCCTTGACGCTTAAGCCATTAATGAAACATCATGAAAACGCCATGAGTTTTTTGCACGCCATGTAGTCCGGAACATGATTGTTGTGAAGAAGACCCAATTACTCGACTACATTATCTTATTAAGGCCTCAAATATTCTTGTTCATGAAATGTTCTACAATAATTATAATATCTGAGATCGTTACTGAAACGCACCGTGTATTAATGCATCTACGGACCATCGGCTTCATTTTTAAACAAACATAACCCTCAATAGCTCACTGGTTATTTGTGTGAAATAATGGTCGCTTCACGAAAATGGAAACTTCACATTCTCTATTGAATAAGGGATTGTTTTATTAACTGAATGAATGACTGGCTGACTTATTGATTACTTGATTTATGGAGTGGTTGGGCGACAGACGATGGATTGTTTACAAGTTGCAAAATTTTTGGGCTTGTACTGCAAAATTGACGGACGCTTGAAATTTCAAATTCTTCATTGTGTTTACAGAGCCGTGTTTTTCAGCTCAGGTCCCATCAAACTCTGCTACATCGGTCACTCGTACGGCAACTTTCGAGAAGTACAAAAAAGCTATCTAATTTTCTCTATTTTTGTCGTTCTGCGCATATCACTTAACGCTCTAGTAAATGTTGTCGGGCGTAAAGCGGGCACCACTACGGCGTAGTAGCGAGCGAAATCCTATTTTATTTTCCTTCTTTCTTGGGAAAAAGTGTACGCTTCCAAAGTTTTCAGGGAGCATTGAACCGATCACGGCGTCCACTGTGCGTCGGCGACCTCTCGGTCGACAAGGGCGCAGTTGCGTCTCGGCCTCACGCTCCGGCGGTCGTAGTTCTATCGTCGAGCGCGACTGCTTCTCGTCATCGTTGCTTTCACTTGCAGATTGTCTCTTCAAGCTGGTTGGATGGCCCCGACTCGCTCCACAGGTTTTTGAGCTGACTGAGCGACACTGTCGTCTAGCTACGCCTTTTTGCGCATCGACTTATAAGGAGTCAAAACTTCCGCGTTACAATAATGCGGCGTATGATCATTACTCACTGTTTTTATACTCAGGGTTTCTTATTTAGAGGTATAAATTTGAACAGAACGTGCTGTTAAGCTTTTTTGCAAAGTCATAGTTAAATAGTAAGGTTTGCTCGAGCTGAACGAGAGGAAAAAGCTTGCGATTAGTACAACTCAGAGGTGAAGTGGTACCAGGAAGTTTAATAGTTAAATTTTTTTGGTTTCGTATTTACAGTCCGACGTGTACTTACAGATATATTTAAGCTAAAAGATTCAAAAGGCGAATTACTGAACAGGGCCCAGCCTATTTAATGGAAAAGAGTGTGATAATACATTAATGCATGTATAATAATGCGAATTGCAAAAGAAAGAAGAAAGCAAAGAGAGGATAAGGATATTCTATATTAGGAGCACCTCTATAGATTTCGTGCATTAAAATATTACCGCAAGAAGCGTTTCAGGGGTTCTTTAATATTAACGTACCTCATTAGAAAAGTAATTGTATACAATGCTCTTATTCAAAAAGAGACTCTTACGGAAAGAGCCAACATGCATTTCTAGAC
>NC_139354.1:23943459-24175959 GCF_055883805.1 Amblyomma maculatum
GCATGTACGAGTAAATCGTGACGGTTCTTTTTTTTTCTTTTCTTTTGCTGCAAAAGTGAGGAAATTTTGAACCAGGAATGGGCTCCGTATTATTTAGCCGCGCTTGTACAGAAGTCGGAAAATCTTGCTTTAGCGTGTTAAGTATCTAACCAGCCTTAGAGTAGTGCAGAAACGGCGTATTTAGACCATATTGGTACATGAAGAGTAAGGGTCACCTACTAGAGGTAAAGAAAGGCTGCCTAATAAAAGCATTACAAAAAATAAATAAATAAAACAAGAAGCGTCTGCTGCGAGAAAAGGAAGCAAAATTTGCATGTTGTACTGGTTCTCCAGCAGCTGGTGAAATCATTTATTTCTTAGCCGTTATATTGCATGCGCCAAATTATAAGCTTAATTAAGAAAACACTGTAATTTAGTCATTTTTATTCTTCTTTCTTGATGAGTACGTCATTTAATGTGACATCAATTTCCGCAATGTAGGTCCTGTCCCACTGATGAGAATGTTTTCTAAAATCCAATTGTATTCAACGTTTTGACTGCCGTTATGTTGCTCAGGGTGTTGAGTTGCCCGCACCTTATATTCCCCACGTATAGGGTAGCCAACTGGGCATCGACTACTTGATTGCCCTGCCCTTCTATTCTATTCTATATTTATTTCTCTCTCTCTCTCTCTCAAGATATATATATATATATATATTGTTCTCAAATTGAGGCCGATTAAAGAACGCTAGCCTTGCGAGGCTGGCATCGTTCTCACGGCACATAAATGTCAACGCGCTCAGCTTGCGCAATTTGACTCCTTTCGGTAACTTATAGGACTCGTCTCGTACACCTCCTAAGTGCCGGCCTGCTGGGCTTCGCATCACGTTGGCACGCTGCCAGCCGTTTGGATTGCGCACGAAACCCGCACAAAAAAGTTGACCTTGGCGAAGACATTGCTCAAAAAGCAGGTCCCGGAAGCGGAGCGTGCTTGTTCGTCCCTGGTAGAAGGACGCTCACTCAGCCCGCCTTCTTTCAAGATCAGGCTGCCTGTCGCTTACCGAACATTGTCAGGAGACTGCCTCGTTTGCTGCCGTTGCTTGTAAACTCTTTTGAGCAAGATTGTGTAAAACCGCAAATATTTCGAATAAATTAGGATACGTACACCCAGTATACAAACGTTCATGTAGCTTGACTTAGCTATTGAAATGTATTCCTTTCCTTCCAAGGCTCAATGAAGGCTTAATTCGCACTCCGTTATTCGCGAACTTATATATAGGGTGCACGTATTTGTCTCAGTTCTTGCAGACAGGCGACAAAAAAATTAAGTTCTTTCGCCAGTACTGCTTTACAGAAGCGTTTGATTACAGGTGTAGGCTTTATGAATTATATAATCTCCTGAATGATGACTTTTGAGTGCCCTAATATTCGAACATGGAATAGAGCACGACCTACGTGATGAGTACGTTGAGGGTTTTAAGCGTCATAAGAAATCGCTAATCGCTAAATAAACGTAGACTGAGAAGAGAGCGGGACAAAATGCTTGCTGGGAGCCTATACAACAACTGCTCGAGACAACCTTGTGATCTTATTGAGCAGTTCAAATTCTCACAAATCCACAGTATGCCATCAGTACTACTTTGACGATGTATGATTCAGGTGAATCATAATCAAACATCAGTAATCATGTCTGTACAGAAGTACAGAGATGCCACCCCGTACAGAAAGCACGTCAGCAAGTCCTGGTTTGTTGCTGTTATAAGGTGTTTACAGTGTTTATAGCAGTTACGGCGCTTGTCTGGGATGCTCATGGCGGTGCGCTTTGAGAGCCTATGATATGGAGGGTGCAGTTTCGTCCTTGTGATGTCAGGTGGAGTCTAACTATTAAAACATGTTCTAGTTAAGCTGCCAGACCACCTTCACGCGTCGCGATATGCAGCTTTTTGTCGTCTGAGCTTTTCTTTTGGCATGTTATCTCGTCTCTGACGGTGCATGTGTATGTTGACTGGTCGCCTGAAGAGAAAGTGTGCATTAAAACGTCCTTGGCTATAAGCTAGCATTGTTACTTTGATGGAGAGCATCGCAGGTAGTACTGTATAGACTCTAAACACAAATGTAGTAAGAAGGGATGTCTTCTAAGCGAACTTCCTTTTAGAGGCAAGGTTACTTTTCCTAACTACCGATGCTGATATCGATAACTAAATGCACGGAATCCTTACTGCTGAAAAATAGGGGCTCCTTACCAATTCAGGGTAGTAATTGGATGCTGTTAGAGGTAAAGGAAGCTTTAAACGCGGCGCTAAAGCTTCTTAGGCTAGCAACGTTGACAAGATCGAAACATCTTTTAAAACATTTGTAACTTTAAGAAGATTGCATGTGTTGGCGAGGGCGATTCCCTCGTCACGGATTCCGGAGATTCCGTTTGCAACTACAACTATCCCGCATTTTAAAATTTGCCCCAAGGTTTGGGCAGCATATCCTGCCTCTGAAAGGGTATGCGTTAAAGAACACTTCGCTCCCTTTTTACTCCCCCATAATGTAATTATCGTTTGCAGTCTACACCGAGCGCTCCATACTTCGTTAATGGAATATGAATTATTTTCGTCACTGCTCCGGATATTTGCAGTGAACACAACCCTCATCAAGAGCAGCCCCCAAGATCGCGGAACTTTTGCCCAAAACGGAGTTTTTTTTAACCTTATGTGAACATTCGTGTTTACATACCTCACTAACGGCGCCATTTTCAGACCGATTTTAACGGAGCTCGGAATACACAGTAGTTTTGTACACACATTCTATTGACTTGTCCCTTCTTTCAAGAGGGTTTCAACTACGTTGTTACGAACTATCACTATGAGCTGCGAGGACGGCTGTAATGGTTAACACTGAACCAATCTTGATTACTCGGGCTCATTCGCCCTTTGCGAAATTCTCACTGTATGGGCGTTTTGGTTGCACACTGCGCACACATGGAACGCAGCAACTGCGTCCAGGACAATATCAGTTCGTTTGTATAGTCAGCAGGTGAACGTGAGAAGGCCGTTTCACACGAGCCATTGTCTCCGCAGCGTGTCATATTTTGCAACACAAGTGCCCCTTTCGATTATTGTGACTGGCTCCCAACAAGTCTGTCGCATGATCGGTGCGAAGCCTTCGCCAGTATGTTAAAAATTTGCCCCAAGGTTTGGGCAGCATATCCTGCCTCTGAAAGGGTATGCGTTAAAGAACACTTCACTCCCTTTTTACTCCCCCATAATGTAATTATCGTTTGCAGTCTAACTACCGATGCTGGCTTCCCACAAGTTTGTCGCATGATCGGTGCGAAGCCTTCGCCAGTATGTTTAAAATTTGCCCCAAGGTTTGGGCAGCATATCAGGCCTCTGAAAGGGTATGCGTTAAAGAACACTTCACTCCCTTTTTACTCCCCCATAATGTAATTATCGTTTGCAGTCTAACTACCAATGCTGGCTTCCCACAAGTTTGTCGCATGATCGGTGCAAAGCCTTCGCCAGTATGTTTAAAATTTGCCCCAAGGTTTGGGCAGCATATCCTGCCTCTGAAAGGGTATGCGTTAAAGAACACTTCACTCCCTTTTTACTCCTCCATAATGTAATTGTCGTTTGCAGTCTGACTACCGATGCTGGCTTCCGACAAGTTTGTCGCATGATCGGTGCGAAGCCTTCGCCAGTATGTTTAAAATTTGCACCAAGGTTTGGGCAGCATATCCTGCCTCTGAAAGGGTATGAGTTAAAAAACACTTCACTCCCTTTTTACTCCCCCATAATGTAATTATCGTTTGCAGTCTAACCACCGATGCTGGCTTCCCACAAGTTTGTCGCATGATCGGTGCGAGGCCTTCGCCAGTGTTGCATTACGACGGCGGTGCCAGAAAACAGTGGAGCAGAGAAGCAAAAGCCGTTTATGTTTTATTAATTGAAAATGTTCGCTACATTCCTTTGAGCAATGATACAAATAAAGCAAAAGCGCAATACGAGGTTTGACACTTGCGGAATTTGTTTATTGCGTATGAAGAGCTTCTCGCGCCGCATCGTCTTAAAAGGCTAGGTTCTCCAAACCTGCAACTTAGCTACTGCGGTTAGGGTTGGGATGAGCACACCAGTAATGCATATTTTATCTTACGATTCGCTGCACACGAAACGACCTTTAGACGCTGTTGCATATGCGCCGCGGTATGTCTGCATGTTTTAAATTCCTAACTCTCAGTGTACCGAGTGCGCTAGGCTGTAAAATGTCCGGTGGCTTTCTCTTACGCTGGTAGAAGTATATGCACATTTCTCTAATTGATGACGAAGGGATTTTTCGTAATTTATTTATTAAAGCATATAGTGACAGAGTAATTTGTAGAAATGTAGGATATCTGCGTGAAGAAAAAGGCACCACAGAAAGTAACTAATCACACACACACACACAAAATACCAAAACCGTTCTTTTTTTTTTGTGCACGTTGCTACGTTGGCCGAAGATAGCAGCTTTCGGTATTACTGAATTTTGTTTCCATGCGGTTGAGAATTCGTGCCCGGCGTTATTTTTACAAAAGGCATAGAAATCGGAACAATTTTAAAATGTCGACTCCGGAGTAATCTCATTTTTTAAAATAAACCTACCATGTTTGGATTTCATATCCGCGATGTAGGAGACACTGATAACGAATTTCTCGCAGTTCGGACTGCAATCAGGCACACCTATTTCGGGACAGTGAAAATAATCCATATAAATTGTCTCAGGAGGCAACGCATGTCCCGGTCAATACATATCGCCGGCCCTTCCTTCTTTCTTTCAGTATTACTGCTATGTAGCTCAAATCCGCCTTGCACGTCTCTGTTATTAAACTTCAGGTGCGCCTTCCCTGTGAACATCTTATCTCGGCTGCGATAAATTATCTTACTATTTTCTTTGTTCCATGAAGCCATTTTGTGCTGCTACACTGCGCAATTTAATAACGTGCCAGGGATATGTGACAGCTTGTACCTCCGCAACATTTTCGCGTGAAAAAGATAGAAGAAAACGCCTCCTTGGTTCTGGAACGGCTCCAGCACGAGATAAATGGACCCACCTTCGGCCAAAATTGTATCCAGTAGCTGGGAGGGAACATTGTAGAACGTGGTGTCGTCTCGTGTCCCAGAACACAAACGGGAGGTAACAGTGTATTTGTGCCTGCGGCAAATTCGTGCGTAGGCCGAAAGTGGACACTATTGTCCTGCCTTCAAACAGTTCTGTCTGACCTCATATACATTCTCTCTTTAAATGTGTATTTCGATGTGTATTTAAGTTGTTCCTGTTGGTACTTATTCGGTGTGTATGTTTGTGTACCCTACATACACTACCATCCTTCACGTCGCTCCTGTGCGCCGTATTCGCTAAACCTCGGTTTGAAAGCACAGAGTTCAACATAAAAATGTCGCTGGTTCGAATACCTGTGAGCGAGCTCGCCTCTGGTTTGACTAGCATATGTGTGCAATGTGTAACGACAAATCGTATGACACCAACCGTACCACTCTGCGACACACGGTAGCGTCACAATGTTTAAGCGAATGTCGGAAAAAACTGTCGCTACATGGATGCCGGCCAATGGTGAGAATAGCGAAGGATTGCGTGAGGTGGCAAGGACCTTGTTCGCGGATGAATCTTGATGGATCCATCGTGAATGCTCCTCCTGCTGCGTGCGTCATGGGGCTTTCTGATGACGTCATTTTTTTTCCAGCTGTTCACCTGCTGATGACGAATTTCTCTATCCGTCTTGTGTACACACAACAGCACTGCCGGCTTTTCGCGAGATGAGGGAAGTAATGCGTTTGCTTAGAAAAGGGTTGCCGGTTAAAGTACTTTCTTTTTTTTTTTCCTGCTTTATAAGGTGCGGCAGAATAGCAGAATATTTCTTTACACTTCATCGAAAATCCTGACTGATATGTTATTCGTGCCATCTGTCGCAAAATACGTTTTCCTATCGCATTCGGAATTATTTAAGCCAATATAATACGGACAACAAATTATCACGACAACATTGTGAAAGTTTGTAATCTTGGTGCTAGCGCCTTCGCCATTGTACAGATTCTAACCCTTAACCGGGCTGTTTAGCTTGTAATAAATCGTTAAAATACGCTTTGAACATCGAAAGGGAATCGAGGAGGGAAGGGGCGTCAATAGATCAGTTCTGCCAGCGTGATCGATGATATGGGGATCTGCCTTCATAATTCGATCAATACATCTGTTTGGCATGCGTTAACCGGCCACTACAAGCTCGCGATGAAATCTCGTCCCGCGCGGAACATCAAATGACCGTGCCTTCAACGGCACCGTTGCTCTTCTCACGCAGCCGGTACGAGGGAACGTTTAGGCGACCTTTGATCTCGGAGCGCCAACCAAGCTTTTCGCTAGCTCTTGAATGCTCATTCCTTCTCCCGCTGGGTTCTCCTTCTCCACGGCCCACCGCGTGTCGTCTTGCCAAGCGTCCTTGAGCAGCCGAGTGAGGCGTGCGACGTCGTGTGTGCGTGTTGCCGCACCCGACCCACAAACCGGTCTCTTTCACTCTAGTGCGGAATGGCGAAGAACACTTCCTTTCTTGCGGGACGTCGAGGCGGGGCAGTCTCCTCGTCCGCTACAAACAATGGCATCGTCATATTCCCTATGTCTGAACCATAGCGCTTTCTAAATTGCGCCCGGCGGTTCGCGTTTGTTGTGGGCGTACGCTACGCGTCTGGTCTCTCGCTCCCGGACAGATTTGAGGCGGCGAGCGTTGTGGCTCGCATGCTTTAATGGGGAGTCTGCTAAACTTCATCTCGCCGTCCCTCTCTGTCTCTTCTCATCGCTTCTTTCAAGAGAGCGTGAACGATGTAACGAATGACTCGTTTGTGCATTTTTTTTTTTTTAGTTCAATTGTCGTCACTCGTCAGCTGAGCTGGCCGACTGGGACGATAGCAGCGGAGTGGTGGAGATGCAACTGGTGGGGCGGAGGAAGAAGGTTTGGGGGAGGGTCACCATGTTATTCCAACGTAGAGCTTTTCGAACTTACTCCAAGAAGAGCATACACGAATCCACCATATCTTGAGTAAAATCACTAGATGATTGGGTATAGTTACTATATAAGCTTTGCTTGAGTTTCCCGTAGCGCCATCTGCTACAAGCGCTACAAAACATCGCTCAGAATCTCGAGCGGTCCTTTTGAACAAGACTGAAATGCCGCTTCATAACTCAAGCCATTGTGACGCAAGGTGCATGCCACGATGTTTTCCTCTGCATGATTGATGTTAATTCCTGCTGATGGGATTCGCAAGCGGCGTACCACGCCACGCGCCAATCGAGACAAATGCCATGGCGGCTTAATAATGCGTCCATGGGGCGGCGCTTCACACGTCAAATATGACACGCGCTGTATGCGTCAAATGCGAGGTCTACATCTCCATGCTGCAGATTTCTAATCACGCGTATGCCGCTACTATTCATTTCAGAGGGTCATGGCTGGATAGATCAAAATATTTGGGCCTTTCATTGAAACTTGGTTTCATATCATGAATTCTCGTTACCATTAAAGTAGTACACTACACAGTTAGCGTTTTGTACTTTTCTTAACTAGATGTATTCTAAACAGGTTTGCTTCTATGCACCTCTTGTAGAGTTCAGACGCAGTAAAGTTCCTCCACACGCAGTCCTCCGAAAATACACTTCCTATAAGCTTGTTATGATGGGCGTTAGGCGACAAGCGCAATCGAGGATCAATACATCTGCACTTTTGCTTGGGGAAAATAATAAGGAGTTAAGTGCGGAGTCGGGGTCAAAGAGGAGGCTGGCGAGGAAGCCTTACTCTTCGTTGTGAAATGACACCTTTTTTCTCTTTCATTAAACATTTTCTTGCGTCCAGTGTATCTAGCAGCTTATCTTTCCTTGGTGACAAAGCTACTAAGCATGAATGAGTTAATATATTTTTCAATCCTAAAACACAGCCGTGGTTTCAGTTGATTGTCCACACACCTTTGTCCGGTGCTCGATGGAAACCTTTTTTGGGGAACAAGTTTTCGATAAATAGCAGCGCACTTTTTGCGAAAGAAAGCTCCACACACAGGTGGTGTATTGCTTTAATCAGAACGACTTGGTGATAAACTATATCTACTTGCTTGGTAAATACGGGCGTTTGTCATCTTACACCTCGTTGTCTGATTAGAATAAACAAGCAGCCTGAACGTATACAAGATGACTAGAAAGCTTCTATATTTTATAAGCACAGGTGCCAAATATCTGTTCAACATATTGCACTCTTGTACCAATAATGAGCTATTGAGGTTTTGCACCAGTGCAGCATTAAAGAAGGCGATATAAATTGTAGGGACGTGGGAAGAGAACCTAGAGACAAGGATAAGCAGAACCGTGTTCTGGCAGCAGTGTCAGCTGTTTGAGGGCCCATGAAAATATGTTTACTAAAATTAAAAACCGCACAAGAGCAATAGGTATTCCATTAATAGTCTTCACAATGAAATAAAGAATTACGCTAGCTTCATTAGCACCGACCATATGGACGATCGTAAATGATGCTCCTCCTCTCCCCCCTCGCCTCAGCGAGGAGGGTGGGGAGAGGAGGAACTTGGGAGCGTCCTATGTATGGGCACTCCCAGCAGCCTCACTGAGGTCAGTGGGTAGGTTTGCTGACAGTGATGTGTTACCTAAATCGGTTGCAAGCAGTAGTCAGGAGCACTTTTTAATATGTATTTAAAACTGTCGGCAGCACGCAACGTTTTCAAATGTGACTCGAATACTCATGAACACCACCTCTATGGATTTCTTGCATTAGAACTTTAACGCGTGACATTTTCCTGCCGGGCTGGCGCAGTGGTTGCGGCGTTCGACTACTGTTCCCAATGAAGCGGGCTCGAATCTCGGCCTCGGCGGCCGCTTTTCGATGGAGGCGAAAAGCGAAGCGCCCGCGTGCTGTGCGATGTCAGTGCACGTTAAAGAACCCCAGGTGGTCGAAATTTCCGGAGTCCTCCACTACGGCGTCTCTCATAGCCTAAGTTGCTTTGGGACGTTAAACCCCACAAACCAAACAAGTTACATTTTAGGAGCCCTTTGTAGAGGGAAAGTCGTCAACATCGAACGTCGGTCTCACGCATTGCGACAGGTGCCTGGGGCTACCTTCGTAGTCATTGGGAGGCGCACTTGCTTATAAACACGTGACAGCCTCGTGCACAGAGTATGTGTCACGTCCATGGCTCGCCCCAGTTTGGTCGTCACCAGCCGTAACACGCGGCTGCAGCAATGCTCCGCCAAACTACTTAAAAATGCCTGTTAGGAAGACATCCTGAGATGACCCAATGGCGTAGCGGCCATCTTGGGGACTATAGAGCCGCCGACTGTGATGTGGTAATAATAATAATAATTGGTTCACAGGAAAGGAAATGCGCAGTATCTGGCGCACTTGTGTCTGTGGACACCCGAACCGCGCCGTAAGGGAAGTAAAAGTGGAAATAGAGAAAGAGGAGCCGTAGTGGAGGGCTGCGGAGTAATTTCGACCACCTGGGGATCATTAACGTGACATTAGTCGCTTTGCGGGAGGACCATTGGTACAGCTGTACAAAATAAAATCTGTCAGAAGGAACGTAAACTCTCTTGGTACATTGACAGTAAATGTGCTGCATGAAAAGATTGTCGAGTCATATTTGTCTCTTTCGTCTCATCGTAACACATTTGTGCCATCGTCCAACACTGAATGTAATCGTCCCAAAACGAGCGGAAAAGTTGCACGGCCATTGATTGCAGCCTCATTCAAAGCAAATGCCGCAATTTCACACGATAACCTGTAATACCGGTCGTAATAACACAGGCGTGACCGCACTTTGTCTTTTATTTGTTTCTTATTTGAGAAAATACTTGGCCCTCTAATATACTGCGTTATTCTCCCCTGCGTTTTCCCGGACTCAGTTTCTATCATAGACTCCAGTGAGTCAATGTGCGGTGCCGTTGCTGTCCTGTGCACGCGGTGGACGTGGTTGACTGAAGGAGCGGCCGACCCAGCTTTGTGAGTCACGACCGTCTCTAGGTGTTCCGTGGGGAGGGAACCGCACCTGGCTTTAACGAGCGCTTTATGGTTTCCCTTGCTTCACGATGTTTTTCTATTTTTTCGTCTTTTCCTGACTTAATTCTAGGCTAATGACGGCGAAAAGATGAGCGAGGGTAGTACTTACGTATATGCGCATTTTTGATGCAAACACGTTGCACATTTCGTTTCTTTTGCGGTTTATGCGAATGGGCCGACGGAACAGCTGCTATGCCAAATGGAGTGATTTTAAACTCACATAGCACGTGCATGCATAGGGTACTGGTAGTGACAATACAAAGTATCCGGGGGTCCCAATACGTTTTCGAACACCTAATATGTTTTTAGCTGTATGCTATTAAAAATTGGCACCTTTGCGGGCACGTTTGAGTGCCGATAACTCGCTCTCTTCGATGGAGACGAAATGAAGTAGCGTCCGTGTGCTGTGCGATGGCAGTGCACGTTAAAGATCCTCATGTTTTCGAAATTACTCCGGAGCCCTCCACTACGACACTCCTTTCTGTCTTTCCACTTTCACTCCCACTTTCCTCCCTTCCCTTACGGTGGCGCGGTTCAGGTGTCCACAGAACAAATGTGACAAATAATGCGCCTTTCGTTTCCTGTGAACCAATTATTATTGTTTATTGCACTCTTGGAAGCAGGTGCAAGGTATGCCTTTCACCACCATACAGTTGGGTGTGAGAGGTACCGTTGCACACATAGAGTTTCTTACTCTATGTGTAAGAGTAAGGAAGTATGTGTGTTAGTGTAAGGAACTCTATGGTTGCGCACTCTTTTTATTTATTCAGTTAGCATCAGCCGCCATTTGTTGCCAGATTGTCAGAGGAATACAACCAGGCTGAGACGTCAAGAGAAAGTTTTGGATGCAAGGATCAAACAGTGGAGACATTAAGGACACGCGACCTATACTTTCCAATAGCAAATCTACTTTCTCTCCATATATATATATATATATATATATATATATATATATATATATATATATATATATATATATACGCCATTTGAGTGAGCCCTTATGTTTAACTATAGGAGCTATGCAGTTGAGTGGAAATATTTCAGTTATTTCTTTAAGTATCGTGCGTAGGACCGCTACAGTAGCGTCAGGTATCCCATCTGCATCCAGTCTTTAACAGAAAACTCGTTTACCATACACCACATTACAATCACGCTTTATTGACTGAAAAGTTCTTTATCGGTGCATAGGCACATTAAAGGCGGTGGCGTACTTAGCGTCCCCTCTTGGAAAAGAAAAATTAGGTGTATGGAACGGGTGCTCATGTTAGTGTTACACTTTTAAGGGTGAAATTTTTTGTCCAGTGATGACTCGAATCGCTAATGACTCCCTGATGTGGATCCTCTTGTCGATACTCGTTCGCCCACATGCTTTTTGCCACCCACTTAATAACTTGGTTTGCTCATGAGTCTTAACGTCCCAAAGCGACTCAGGCTATGAGAAAAGCCGTAGTGGAGGGCTCCGAAAATTTCGACCACCTGGGGTTCTTTAACGTGCGTTGACATCGCACAGCGCACGAGCGTTTTTTTTTTTTTTTCTCGCCACAATCCAAAAGCTGCTGCCGTGGCTGGTATTCGATGCCGCGTCCTTGAGTCATCATTCGAGCGCTTTATAACCACTGAGAAAACGTGGCGGGAGTAACTTAATTAATCAATTATCCCTTAAGCAGCGCCTCTGTTGCCTCACGAATACTCGTTTCCATATTATTTTAATCTACCATATTGTGCTAAATACCACACAACATACATGCTTGTCAAGCCCCGGCTTTGACCAGGCCTCATGAATGCGACTATGAATGCGACTATGAAAGCAGCGTATCTTTTAATCATCGCTTAAGGGCACTACAAGGTTCGATTCATGTCTCGAACGATAAGTCCGAGTTGGCAGCTCCTGCCATTCTGGCCACGTGGTCTCGTGACGTAATATAACCCGACAACCAATCAAAGCTCAGCCGTCACGTGCCAACGATCATTTACCGTTATTTTTTGCGCACAAGGCCGGACCTTCTACACAATGGTATCCTTAAAGCTGTTGCGTTAAAATGACTGCATTTAGAGTATTCGGCTGATTTCTTCATAAATGAGCAATTAGATTCTTTTTCGCAATGAGCCTTATCCACCTAAACAGGAAAAGAAAAAAGAAACGCAAATGTACGTTTGTAATCTGCAGAAATTGTAGCGCTGGCTAAGCCCTTAAGTGTAAAGTATTTAAGGGCAACATTGTGTCACACCATGTACACTAAAGGTGCGGAAATAATTTGGTCAATATCAGCAACTTTCTCCTTGGCTAGTTTCGATGTAAGACCGGAGACTTGAGCAACGCTTGTTCGAAAAACAATTTCTACAGTCGCAAATTAAGCTCTGTGGCTGAAAACAATGAGTAAGAATGATTGCAATCTAAAATAAGCAAAAATGCAGTTAGAACAATGACTGTGGCTGATCAGGGACACTGCTGTGCTTCAGGAACAGCAGTAAGTAAATATGAATAGCAGACTTGCTTCTACCGTCAGGGCTGACGTCACAGACTATTTAAGGCGGAAGCCTTACTACCCTCATTTGATGAAATTCTGTCGTTACCTCTATGTTGTACGTAGAGTACATTTACTGGCGTGCAGGAGACGACGACGTACCAGTTTGACAATTCTATGTTATTATTCCGTCACTGGTATTTTAGCAGCCCGTAGCAGAATGAGCGCAGTTCTGAGAGGAACATAGAGGACAATTAAACAAGCTCTATCAGGGCTGTCCAAAATATGATGGAAGAGTGACTAGCCCGACAGCTTGTCATTTTCAAGTACTTTTAACTCCTCCTCGCTTATTATGTTTCCAGTATTAAGAGAGCCCTCCGCAAAGCAACTGCTCTTTTTTTTTTTCACTTTTCGGCTTTCCAGACTTTCACTGATCGTTGTGCGACATTGTGTTAAACTTCATTTTGTGCTTACTCCTTCAGATTGCGTTCTGTTCGGGTTCGCTGGAAAATGCTCTGCGAATGTTTAATCAATGAAAGCGGACGTCCCTTAAAAAAAAACAAGAATGACTTCCCAAGGAACGCTGAGGCAAATAATGTTATTAATCGTTAATGAATGGAAGACAGATACACATCTATGCTTTTTTTGGAGGGAGACGTGGATTCTGCAGGTTACGGCAAATAGAGTCACAGCCAAAGCGGACTTGCCGCTATGCACCTCAAATAAACACGACGACGCGGTTGCAGCGACGGAGGCGTGGTTCCACATCTCGCTGCAAAATTAATCAACCAACTCTAATCAGGACATAAATTTTCGAGATCATCCGACGCAGTGTCCATATGCCGTGAAGTCATGTAAAGGTACCGAAACTGAAACCACAGGCACGGTCCTCGCGAGCCTTTAGCTTCAGCGGTATAGGGTTCCCTCTATACAATTGGCAGCTCAAAGTTCCTCGTGCGGAACGTTGTCCGGTAGGCTCTTGCATATGCTCTCGTATATCGTCATACTCCTCTTTCCGCAGTTGGCTCTGTAGATCCGGTTGCATTCCGCGGGTATTCCGTCGTCTATGGCTGACTCGGGCTGCACGAGTTGGCAACCTGAGAATGAGCAGAGAAAAGATCTTGGACTGTAAGTGCTGTCGATAAATGAAACCAAATGTTATAGATTGCGCGATGGATAGGTTGATAGATGGTAAAAGCGTCCCCAATAAACGTTTGTAGTGTCGGATGCCACTGGGTGCAGTGCCTTTTCAATCTCGGCCATTACTTTTCGAGATAACATTTTTCAAATTTTAGCTTTAATAAACTTTAGCAGCCTAACACTAATACTATCCTTTGAGTGTACAGGTGTGCTGTAGAAAATTTATTATCTTTTCTCTATTTGGTTTCTCGGAATTTTCCCGCCAGCAATCCGGCTGCGTTGCTTTCTTTTTATTTTCCTGATATCTGTCCTGGGAACATCCCTATTATTTTTACTCTTAGGCCTTGAACCTTAGGGATGCTGAGTTGGCGATTTTCATGCCCAAGATGGAGCAGCATCAATTATTCTTGCATGACGGCGCTGCGCATGGCTGCTTATGTGGTTAAGCTAGGCAGATGCACGATTGTCCTAAAGCTTTGCATTGAACTCGCTCTGGTCCGTCGGTAGCAGCACCCTCGTATGAGCCAAGATATCTCGTTTCTAGAGTGCGTGAAGAATAAATGAGAGATTAAAAAGAAGTCATTGTCTGGTATTTTAAACCATCCTGGACTAAAGCGGAACTTTCGAATAAATAGAAGTTCTCAGCCATTAAATACCTGTATAGAACAGGAACACGAGCGAGCTCAGAAAGCAACCTTTCGCTTTAAGAATTGTAGGCAAGAAGGACCCAGGGAGTGCTAACCTGGTTGCACAGGAAACAAGCTGGGAATGTTTGTCAGCTGCGTTTTATTTACAAGTATAAGAACTGAATCACTGTCGTTCTGCCTTTTCTTACTTAAATTTTATTATCAATGTAACCACATGAACAAAACCAAAGCTTTTAGATATGAATGCAAATCTATAAATGTGTGCACAAGAGAAATGGTTTGTCAGCAACGTTTTCTTTATATATGTAAGTATTAAATGTCTATCGTTCTGTCTTTTTGACTTAGATTTTATTATCAGCATACGCCATGAACCAAACTAAACCTTTTAAATATGAATGCAAATCTATAATCTATATTTGTGCGTACAAGAGAAAAGTGAGGCCAGTAATAATAATATAATAATAATTGGTTCACAGGAAGGGAAAGGTGCAGTAACTGTCTAACTTGTGTCTGTGGACACCTGAACCGCGCCATAAGGGAAGGGATGAAGGTGGGAGTGAAAGTGGAAAGAGAGAAAGAGGAGCCGTAGTGGAGGACTACGGAGTAATTTCGACCACCTGGGGATCTTTAACGTGCGCTGACATCGCACAGCACACGGACGCCACTTCGTTTCGCCTCCATCGAAACGCAGCCGCCGTGGTCTGGTTCGAATCCGGGAACTCCGGACAGTAGTCGGGCGTCTAAGGTTAGCTTTTCTGACGCATTCTTTCGTGAAGCGATTGCCCACGCATTTCGGTCTGTTTTTTGGCCAGAAGTGTATAGAAGGGAAGTATGAATTTAATCTGGCCGTAAAACAACTGCATTGGTCCGATTCCACTCGATTCTTACCATCTGTCTGTGTGAGTGAAGAATTCCAGTGCAGCATGGTATGAGGCCGTAATGAAGTGCGAAAATGTCCTAGTTATGTAGAATTAGAATGAAATCGCTATGCCACTCTTCGCTTCCAATGCCTATCGGAGCACCATATATGGTGCTGTGGTATATATACCACAGTTCACACATGCCACAATAATGTCTTCGCTTACGGACGCAGTTATGCGCTTGAAGTGTGTCCGTTAGTCATGTCTGCACAGCACAGCGATTATTAAATTGCGCCTCGCATATATGCAGGCCTTTGTTATCCGAAGAAAGCCTTTATTGTCTTAGTGCACTTTCGTGGTCCTGCAATTGTTTCGCTATAGTGCGGACAATTGCTATTTCCACTTTCACCTTACTGCCGGCACCAAAAGACGCACGCAGCGACATCTAGCAGCTTTTCTATTCATACTGTGGAAGCACCCATGTAACAGCCATCACCAGACATAGCTCTCTAACAAAATTTCCGAAAATATCTGAATATTCGGCCGAAATCGCGCTAGAGAGCAAACACCATGGTTTCCCGCGCACCGGTTCTTTGTGGCGTAATTCCCGACGCGACCGCAGAGTGGCCTCGATTTCGTGAAATTCACCAACGCCAGCATGAACATCCAGGTGGATGGAGCAACTTTAACAAAAAGACCTCCATCTTTATTAACAATAATATGCTGATCTGGCTAGGATCGCATATGTGTACGACTACTGCGACAGGTCGATAAATTGTATTTGTCCCTTCAGGCTTGTAACAATCTAGACATGATATTGTCACTTTGAGAGTATTCTTTTGTATAACCACGGCCGCTCGATGGAAGCTAGTGCACTTCCATCGAGCGGCCGTGGTATAACACTGCTTTCCAACTCGCCTTGCTCTGGTTTCAAACAATAAACAGTTCAATTTTTGAAGTTATCTATCGATTATTTACTGATTTTATCTTATTCTATTGTATACTGGCCCGTATACGGCTTTATTTGTGCGATCTCATTCATTCTGCGCATAAGTTCTTCATGACTAAATCTGCATTTATTGCCCCTTCTTCCTCTTTCTGATTTATTGCCCCTTGTTCCTCTTTCTGGGTTCCCAAACAAAAGTTTCGTTCGCCTTTATCTGTAACTATGAGTGATGCTTTTCATGGAGCATTTTTTAAGCGTCTTATAGCTGCAATATTTGGTTGCTAGCTCCATTTCTCGTGCTTTTTATTAAGTGGATAACATTTACTTGCCTTTGCCGCCGTTGCCAAGCTTCTCAACGAGTATTGCGCATGTCTTATCGGGACTGATGTACATGAGCTTCCTTTCAACTCTAGGTTGGTCTGTAAACAAAAAGAAGTCATTGTGAACTTCGACTCCGGCATCTACTTTTACATTACATTTGCATTTTTATTGATTTTTACTCCCGAAAGCAGAGCAAGGGATGGTACATCGACGAAAGAATACTGGGTGGAGCGCAGAGGAACATCAACCACGGAAACTACAATATAGGTCGACCCCGCCCCATCTTCTCCCCTCTTTAGAGCTCTAGGCATAAAATACAGTACAGAATGCCAAAACTTGCGAAACACACCATCGTATTGAAACGAATTCGACATGACCGACCAGCTCAGCTTATTGATGGCGCTGTTTATTTTCATTTGCATGCAAATGCCTTTCGTATGGAAATTATACGCCAGGAGACGACGAAGTGCACAAGCGTTACCCGGGTGGATCCGAAGCTAAGTTGAATCACGAGTGCTTCTCGGCACCCATCACCGACAGCACATCGTCCTTTGTGCACTCCGGCACGTTTCTCTTGTTGCATTTCCGAAAATATTTGCGCACCATCTCTTTGACGGGGAATTCACATGCCAACTACACCCAGCCAAAAAGTGGGTGGAGGTGGACGTCATCGGCAGGCAGTCGAGTTGATGTCGCGATCTTTAAATGAATTATTGGCCCATTTGTGATTTCTTTAGCAACGTGATAAAATTGACACGCCGCGTTGCTGTGTTGTTGATGACGAAATTTATCGACTTCAGCCGCGCTTTGTTGCATGATTCCGTAGCTTTTTCAGAGATTACGTGACAATAAGAGTATTCGCTGAAGCTTCTCGAAAATATAAAGCTACTGCTAGCTAAGGCGGCCCTACTGCTCTTGACGAGGAGCGCCATCTAGGGCAGAAAAAGTAGAAACTGGGAATACGGGGACAGCGCCTTGTCATTACACGGCTTCATTCCGGCTCCCTTCCATGCGCGTGGAGAGCTCTCGTTGCTGCACCCGCGGCGCGTCGCAGTGTACCGTCTACGGCACGGCTTCACAAAGATCTTTGCTTACTTGCCTTTTATTGCCCGTAAAGTGAACTTGAATAAGGTTTAAAATATCGTCGGTAACGTGTACTCTGTCAAGCGGACCGTCGATAACGGCGATACATGACTGGACGCCAAATGCGCTTCCGAAGTGA
This sequence comes from Amblyomma maculatum, assembly GCF_055883805.1. NCBI lineage: Eukaryota > Metazoa > Arthropoda > Arachnida > Ixodida > Ixodidae > Amblyomma > Amblyomma maculatum. Next base: position 23,961,121 of record NC_139354.1, read on the forward strand.
GCGATCCCACCGCATACGCCGCTTCCTTCGTATTAGTAATTCTGTTACACGCTCCAAATACCAGACGATCTATAAGTACTCTGAAACGAAGCACTCGATGGCACACTCGATCGATGTTCTGCGTTGTTGAATATGCAGCGCACGCCTACTTTGATAAACGGCATCTTTGTATAGAAATAATCACGTTCTTTCAGGGACGAATATTAACGACGTGCAAAAAAATGTTTTCTAGGTCAGAGCAATACAATACACTATAAATAGAGAACAGGCGTTCTCTATTCATTGAAGTATGACCCACAGAATCGTTCGTGAGGCAGCGAACTCTTAAGCAGTGATAAGCTATAGCTTGCTGCTGGTTTCATGCATTTCGGTTCTCACGCAATGTTTAAACTTTAGTTTTGTGAGAATATGGGCTTCGTATATGCAACAAATGGCTGTGTAAAGGCAGTATTAGTGCCAGTGGTGCCAAACCATCAAACCATGCACTACGCGCGACACGCAGAAGCGAACACACGTGGAACGATGTTAAGAAACTTTCAAACAAGTTCTAAGGCTGTGTTGATGCTTTGGACTCGCTCCTGAGTTATCAGACAGAGATGCAAACAAGGCTTGAGTTAGCTGACGAAAGTCGGGAAGCCAACATCACCTTGAAGACAGCGGTAAAGATATACACTAATTCGCATTTGTTTATTTTATAGTAGGCATGATCGTGTCATGAAAAGTGAGATTTTCGTTCGAGAATGAATATGTCCTAATAAAGCTGGAACTTACGCTCACTGCAACACGATACTGCTGCGGCATTTATGTAAATTATCACGCAGTTAATTCATGCACTAGTTGGTCATGGCCATTTTTTAAACCTTTTCGCCCGAAAGTAAGAAATGTATTCGTGTTGCCTAATGCGGTGCTTCGTTAAAATCAATGCATCAATACTGAACCCAGGAGAAAGGCTTCCCAGTGAGCAGCAGTTCATATTTAATTTAATGGGCAGCTTCCATGTTTTGCGTGAATCATTAACCTGTTCATCCCTGATCTAATCCTTCATAACAGCAAAAGACACCAGTATCCCTAAACCAAAATCTGCTGCACCAAATCTTTTCATTTTTCGGTACAAATACATGCATCGAGAGAGTGCGCGCGCCCTGAGGCGCTGCCTTCTTGCACCCCGCTTGGACTGAAAGGCGCGTAAGATCGCGTGATACGTGTGCTGACCGGCAGCGCCCGCCGCTCTTCTCCCCAGTAGCCTCGACGGCTCGCCGCCAGGCGAGGCGTGGCGCTGGCGTCACGCGACCAAACTTTAGTTTGGGTTCCCTAAATTCATTTTGACATCAATTTTTTTGTGGAGTGGGAAACAATTTAGAAGGAGGAAAAGAGGTTGGAAAGGGAAGCAGGAAAATGAAGAGAAGCAAATTATCTGCTCATTAGGCTACATCTTTTCTCTTAAAAAATTCCACGCTCTCGATTATGTCTGCTTAGGTTCATTTATGCGAAAACATTGCCATCTCTGTCACGCCACCTGGTGGATTCGCTTGACACTACTCTAGTGAACCTCGCCGCACTCGGTCAGAAGACGTGTGTGTATGGCGCATTCACCGATCGGTTAAACGAAGGAGCGGCTCATATGGAACTTAATGAAGACGGCGATGTTCACTGCGCAGTACGACAGTGCATTGCAGTGGGGACTCTATGAAAACGACGACGTGTCAACTTAGTCGATGTAGGTTATCTACTTAGGTTGTTGATTTAGCATATTCCTTTTACGTGTTATCTGCTGGTTGGCGTCCGCAGAAGTAGTGGAATATACCTTCTGTTTATTTTTGTCTACTGGAAATGACATGGCACTCTTTCAAGCTTTCTAGCAGCTGTGTTACAGTGCGAGAGGGAAGGGGCGGAGAAAGGGGGCAGAGTTAAGTACATGTGGTTTTGTATAAGACACAAGAGGGGTAAGAGTTCTGAGGTTTGGCTGGAGTAGTCCACAGTCAAATGAGGTACTTCGAAGCTCTAGCTAAGCCTCGTTGTATATTTAAGCACCAATTTGTTCGCGTTCGATTGCAGGTGCACAGCTGAAATACTTCAAAAATCTGTAATTATCAAGATTGGCCCTAAAAAGCAGCAACTCTATTCGACGTCCCAAACTTTAACATACCAGCGCCATGTTTGATCCATACGCTAGTCTAAACTTTGCCCGCAAATTTTGAATCGGTTCAGAATCGAGCTTCTTGGTTGGCTGTTCCAGAGCTACTCTACAGCGCTTACGTCTTGAAATCACTTCCTGCTGTCCCTGCTTGCCGCAGAATTTCACGCTTCTGCCGCGACCACGGGCTTTTGTTTTCTTACTTCATGACATTAACACTTCCACGCATGTTATAAAACACGCTGAACAAGTCATTCTGAGAGCCTTTAATAACGCACTTCCCCTATGTGCTCAAGCTGCTGCGGTGTAGAAAGCTTGTTGTTCATGTTGATCGCCTGACTCTGAATGGATTCCCTAGCCGTGAATTTGTTGGATTCTTGACTGTCTTTAAGAAAAGCTAATGCTCCTTTATGCATACTACAAACGAGTCCCCAGGGGCCGTCCTACACACGCTCACCGCTCCGTAATGCTCCAGTTACAGACTTGCCACGGAGAAAACTAGCGAAAAAAACAAAAACAAAATCCTCGATTAATTCATTGACTAGAATGAATTAAGCATTCTTTACCCATGCCATGCCGATACTTGATAGCATTGTACTCCTTGTGAATCCCGGTCTTGCTTACCGTGAACCTAACATTCGTAGGAATCCTGCACGAGGAAAGAAAGATTGCATAATTAGAGCCACAAAGTTACGTTGCCCCTTGTACTACTGTTGATCACCCTCAGGTTTTTCGACATGCATGATGGCTAACTTGAGATATGTTCAAAAAGGTCAATAAGGTAAAACTGAGGTTAGCATATTTCACTAGATTACCGGATTCTAATTCAGTGAGGCTGATTTTGTTTAAATACAAGCTAAAGTAAATGCAGGCGTCGCCACCCTCGGCCGTTTTCGCAGGAAAACTACTATGAAGTGAATGCCGATATTTATGCTCGGAACTTTGAGATACAGTTCATTTCATTCCTGACTTCGCCAGCTTGTGTCAAGTTGCAGAAAAAGTTGCTAAGTTGTTGAATCTAGATAGATAGATGGATTTATTGAAAGAAAAAGCAGAGAGGCTGGCCGGAATAATTCAAATCTGGCCTGCTACTCTGCACTGGGGCAGGGAAAGGGGAGAAGAAAGAAGATCATGATGGGTGACGATGTGGGAGGAGGCATATGAAATATATATACAGGCGCAGTAGCTTGCCTCACAAGCGCGAATCAAGCCCGCTGCAGAAAAGTGAGAAATCGACTTTTACTATGAAACATTGGTACTTTCGTTTCGTAAATAGTGGCGGTCTTGATCCCCTTTGTTCATGTCTTGCCCGAGTTCGTTATGTTTTGTCTCTAACGACGCGAAATCTATCGAAAACTTGCCACGTGAAAATAGCCGTAAAGCTATTTGTGACTGTTCTCGCGCAGAAAAGGAAACAGTGAATTAAAAATACACAACTTACACTTTATCCTTGAACATGTAGTGGCGAGCACGTAAGGTGTACAAGTATTCTTGGTCGTTAATTTTCACCAGCCTCTGTGCAGACTCGCATGTTTCAGTTCGCTTGAAGTTGAAGTTGCGCTGGATCACATATATTCTTTCCTCGATGTTCATGAACTGCGACCAGATACAGGTAGGGCATCGGACAGTGTGACATCCCGGAAATCTAGGTGACGCGCTCACAAAATCGCAAGGGGTACTGGGGGAAATTTCAAATTGGCCAAATTAACTCACTGCCATATTCAGAAGATACAGAGCCCCATTACGTTCGAGCAAAGCTTTGAAAAGTCATAAAACGCCAAAGGAAACGTTAAAATGACATTTCTCTTCCAGCGGGATTTTATCGAGCTGGTTGCAATGACGTCAACATTGTTTTTTTGTTTTTTTTCGCGTGTACTTCCGGAATCGGGCCATACCATAGTCCGATTCCATTTTGTAATCAAGGAGTTAGAACTGTATTGACATCATCATATGTCACAAGCTTGACTTAAGCATTAGAAAAAAGTGCTTGCCTCGCCGTGGTGGTTCAGTGTTTAAAACGCCCGTCTAGTTAGTTAACTAGTTCACCGGAGTGCCCAGGTTCGAAAGCGACCGTCGGCCGCTGCGTTTTGATGGATGCGAAACAAAGAGGCATCCCTGGGCTAGCTGTGCGATGTCAGTGCATGTTGAACATCCCCAGGTGGTCAAAAATACTCCATACCGCTCCATACCGCCCCCACTTCCCTACGGCGCCTATTTCTCTTTTCCCATTTTCACTCTCACCTTCCTCCCTTCCCTTACGGCGCAGTACAGGTGAATACGGAGAAAGTGTGACAGGTACTGCGCGTTTTGCGTTCTTGTAAACCTATTTACATTTTTTATTTGAAAAAGTATCCCGTCTCGACTAAAATTTGACAGCAATAAATCTGTAGTTCACCTGCAAACCATTATGTACAGACCAGAATGGGGCTAACACTTTTATTTCCTGGCGCAGTGGTTAAGATGCCGTACTTCTGTGCCGGAGTACCTGGGTTTGAACCTGACCGCTGGCGGCTGAGTTTCGAGTAAGGCGAAATGGAGAGGCGTTCGTGCACTGTGCCATGTCAGTGCCTTTCTTTCTTTCTTTCTTTCTTTCTTTCTTTCTTTCTTTCTTTCTTTCTTTCTTTCTTTCTTTCTTTCTTTCTTTCTTTCTTTCTTTCTTTCTTTCTTTCTTTCTTTCTTTCTTTCTTTCTTTCTTTCTTTCTTTCTTTCTTTCTTTCTTTCTTTCTTTCTTTCTTTCTTTCTTTCTTTCTTTCTTTCTTTCTTTCTTTCTTTCTTTCTTTCTTTCTTTCTTTCTTTCTTTCTTTCTTTCTTTCTTTCTTTCTTTCTTTCTTTCTTTCTTTCTTTCTTTCTGCACGGTTCAGGTGCCCGCAGGAAAAAAAATGTGACAGATGCTGGGCCTTTCCTTTCCTGTAAACCAACTTATTGATGCACAGAAAATTTATACAACCGTTCGTCGTACGTCCTCAGAGAGAACCGGTTTCAATGCAGTATAGCTCAAGCGCAGTGCATCTGTAGTTCGTGTCTGCATTGAAAGAGAACGTAAAACATGCCTTTTCAATGTCATCGCTTCTTTGAAATATTTGCCAAAAAAAAAAAAAAAAAAGAAATAGTCGCTATAACGCCATATAACCTGTCGCTAGATGCTAGAATTTAGCACGTAAGATGCACTCTAGAGGGTTCAACTTCAGATTTAGCTGCATTGAGCACGAATGGCCTTCACATAATTTATTGCAGGTGTCCACCGAAGAACTAAAAGATACCGCTCCAATTCCATTCTTAGAACAAGTGAGACAGTTACCGCGCCTTTCCCTTCCTATAAATCAATCAGTTTTTATAAAACCATGTTAATAAAATTAAAGTGGAATTTAGCGACAGTGCTAAAGGAGCCATCGCGTATGTTCTTAAAGTGAAGCTTGAGTGTCCACAAATTCAAGCCGTGAAACCGTGTAAAACCTTGCTAAATCAGGCTTCACTGAGTTTTTTCTAGTATAACTAGGTATAGTGCTCTAGAATATTGGGCACTATAAACTAGGTTCAAGCTATGCTTAAACCTCTACTATTTTTTTTTAAAGTGGAGGCATATCACTAACAGGAAGATAAATGACACCTGTTCCGTTGAACAGCGTTTCATTTATGAAATATTCCCAATAAATACCAGTGAATACAGTTCTATCTATGACTTTATATAACCTGAAGTACATCTTTTATGCCTCGACCAAACATCGACGCTCGCGCATTGATCCGTCGCGCCCTTGAACTTTAAACACGGTGACGTTCTCGCGAGCGCCGATGACAGACATCTCAGATGTGTGAGTGGAATAGTTGTTTGGCTGTGTTGGTTTAAGCGCGCTAATGCCAGAGAAATCGCGAACAAGGACGATGGCACTGAGTGCCACTGAACGATAAACGAGGCATTTCAAAATGTTTAATGGGCTAGCGAGAGAGCTTATATAGAAATAAACTAAAAAATAGTTGTCACTCAATTAGGGTGACGTCAAGGATGTGACGTCACCCATCTGTCGTCAGCTATGAGGACCAAGCGCGAACGAGTGCGCTCCAACGCCTCCGGGTGGCGCTTCTTGCCTTCCGCGAGTAGGGTGCCTCCTTTCCTGTAAACGAATTATAGAACGCCGGTGAACTTAGACGCGCTCGACATAGAAGCCAAGGAGAGTTTATCTGCTGGCGAACGGCGCAAAAGACTGGAAAAATTAATTTCTTGGGATCCCGAGGTAGTCACTGCTTTTCGCTTCGCATATCCAGACATAGCAAAGCTAAGCCATCTTTCATTTTTTTTCCTTGTCATTGCGAAAGTCGGAAGCTTAAGAGAGTAATAGTGAGGGAAATATCGCAGTAAACAAGAAAACCACACAACAGTAGAAAAGCAATGACTCACGTCCTCCATCCGCTGTCGCTCCAGGTATTTGGGGTCGTCTTCGTAGGGCGTTGTTTCTTCAATACTCATCGGAGTAGTAGCTTCAAGAGGTGGCGTGAGGTAACTCTCAGCCATCAAGTCAGCTTCACGGGGTGAGGCTATCGTTGTTTCGACAAAGTCCGGAGCCGGACTAGCTGTCGGAGGTTCCGCCATCTCTTCGGCGTTTAACACCGTCCACGTCACGGAAAGCAAAGTGCAAAGCATAAACCGGATGCGCTGCGACATGTGCATTCGTTTCGTTCTAAGAGAGTATATGAAGAGCATCCTGGCAGCTTCACTATTAGGAGTTAGTAATGGTTGCACTGACACCTGTCGAGATGTCGCTTCAACTCGGTGCTCTCGACGCTAACACTCGTTTCACTGCGAACGTGATCTGTTGAGCGCAGCTCAACGCTGCCTTCATCGCGGTTTTCAAGAGCAACAGCAGGGACAGGTTTGTAACCCAGCTGAGCGCGCATCTATTATCACAATTTAAACATTAGTGTGTCGGCAGTTCGAAGTAAGCGATCAATCTTTCTTGATCCGTCACATCCGTCACATCTTTATTTAGTCGTGGCGCTCGGTTGTCGAAACGTGCCACCGTTCTAGCGCGCAGATGTCACGGTGCGAATCCTTCCAAAGCTACGTAGCGTGAATGAATAGGTGGCTCTTTTATCGATTATTGATCGGTAATATTCTATCATCGATACAGGATCGCGGGAAACCTATTTAAGGGGGTTGCTTTTTGTGAGAAAGCGATCATACGGACACTAGAGCCGAGTATGTCTTACGACTTTGTGTCAGCGTAGTTGTTTTAGCAACAGCATGTCGGCGAACACTTCAAAAACGTTGTCAACTTGTCAGTTACCTTAGATATATTTGCGCAGAACTGAAAAGGCGCAAAACTATGTCACTACTTGTTAAACGCCTCAAACGTGCCTGACGTGGCGAAACAAAAATTAGACGCCCTCTAGTGCTGTACGCATTTCCTTCAATTTATGTAATTCTTCTCCTACTGGCTACGGCGAGGGTGACTGAAACTTGAGTGCTGTAGAAGCACCACTACACTCTGTCGAACCCTATGATGTGTCTTGACACCTAACCTTGACGGTGTCCTTTGAGAAACAGCAGAGCAACAGACTACCATTACCAGGTCATGTATAGCATATACACCCCCTGCCAAGGCATGCCCACCTGCGTGGAGATCGTAGTGGAAGGGACTTTTCACTTTTGATCGTTGGAATCATCTTAGACCTTTGGCTTGCACGCTTTTGCACGTGTTTACGAATTTATGGTTGCGGACGTTAACCTGGTTTAAACCACACCTAACTTTTTCGTCTTCTGAAGTAGCCTTTGGTTAACGCCTGACTGGTAAATTTACAATCTGAAATGAATTCTACACGACTCAATATTGCGGTACAATTGGCGAAAAGAGATTTGTCCAGCCGATAACACTGACATCGCGAATGATATGAAAACAGCGTCGAATTTGTTTTTATGTGTATGTGTCTAAGTTGCTCATTTCACAAATTGAGCGAATAGCAGAATTCGCTATTTCTTCGCCCGTTCCTAACAATTCGAGCCCACCTGACGGCTTTACACTTGCCGCAAGAGGAAAAAGCATCAACTGTTGTAAATGTATAAATGTAAATTTAGTTGCAGGAAAGGAAAGGCGCATGTATTTGTCCCAATTCTTGGTGTACACCTGAGCCGCGCCGTAAGGGAAGAGAAGGAGGTGAGATTGAAGGAAGAAGGAGAGAAAGAGGTGCCGTAGTTGAGGTCCTCGAACTGACTTTAGACCTCCTGGGGATTTTTAACGTGCACTAACGTCACACAACACAAATATACAACAACGGCGTAACAGTTTTCGCTTTACAGTGCGCTGAGGCGGCCACCATGTCTACAAGATTTTGCTCAAATATATATTTCTCGACCGCATCTCACTCCTGGCATTCTTGCAGCTTGCTTATGCTCTACTTGAATCCCCACTCTTTAATTTTTGTTCGATTTCCAAGTAAATATATTATGGTAGGATCAAATATTTAAAAAAAATAGCAGTATTTAATAAATCAATAAGGGGCCATTGTTCGCTGCTTCCTCTATTACCCTCCTGGGTAACAACATTATTAAAAGAAATTAGCTTAATGAGGTTCGACTGTATCCAGAAAGCCAGATGCAGCAAAGGTCTCGAGCTTACAATTTCATCTCATGCTCAACTTTTTTTAGGTAACAAGAAAGCAGGCGGGTACCTCTTATTCCAGCGAAGGTATTCGAGGCGACGGTCGCTGGGGGTTTAAGTTGTTCCCGACAGCAATTAATGAGGCACAGGCACGAGTGAGCATGCTCTTGCTGCAACAAATATTTCCTTTTTGTTGAAGCAGCTCATTATCTTAAAAGAGGAGCTGTGATTTTTCACTTACGATCTCCGCACATAGTTCTGTTACGCTTTGGTACCTTCGCCTCAGAATGTATACTACGGCTTACAGTATCCACTGTAGTCCTTTTCAGTCTCTCTTGCTTTTTTTTTTTGCAGTACATCCAGTTTCAAGAACATTTTAGAAAATCGGCGCAACACACGATTTACGGAGGTCAGCTATGTTCGTTTGGTCATGCTGCTTTTGATTTGTATTGTAACCGCTGTCTTATACCTCTTGCCATTAGAATTTCATTACATTTGCATCCATTATTAGCTTTCGTTGAGTGGCTAGCGTTGTGAAATGCATGATTTGGGTCTGACGTCACCTTATTTTTATTTGTGTGTGTCGAGCGACCTCCTTACTTATAATATAAGAAGAAATAAACATGGGCAGGACATGCAGTGCAAAGAGAGGATAACTGATGACCGCTAAGGGTAAGAAATTGGATTCCAAGGGAAGGAAAGCGTTGCAGGGGGCGGCAGAAAGTTAGGTTGGCGAATTGGGTTAAGGTGTTCGCAAGGGTCAAGTGGTGCAGCTAGCACAGTACCAGGTTAATTAGATGAATATGGGAGAGGCCTTCGAACTGCGGTGGGTATAGTCCGGCTGATGAGGATGACGATGAATGCTAGGGAACTAAAAAGGGAACGTCCAGGTAAGGTAGTGGAACTGTTTGCAACATGTGTTGGGGTCAACACTTTAGCTTCGTCTTGTCAATTAGTATTGTATTATTGTGATTGCACCGGAGAAGACAGTAAATGCAAATGACGCTTTGTTCCGTTCACAACGAGGCGTGATATATTGCCACGTGCCTAGCGCCGCGCGACAGCCGTGTTTGGTGCCGACGACAACGAAGCGGTGGTTGGCACGGGCGGCGCGCTGGTGCTGGACGCTGTGACTCTGTGTTCGAAACGACAAGCCGACCTCATTCTCGGGTCCTTGGCTACGTGTACTTTCACGGCTCCCTCTGACTTCAGTCGTGACACTGGTGGAGGTGCGATCGATGATCCCTTCTCCTGCGGACGACCCTACGCGTACCAGCCGACGGCTCCGAGGCTTGTCCCCCGAGGCCTTCCCTCTTGACGAAGAGACTCTGGCTGTGGCAACGACACCGCCCGCCCGTACCATGACTGTCCCTTCCACCCCTTCGTCCTGTCTCATCCTTCAGACCCCACGTACCCCTAAACCATTTCACGGTGAGCAGTTTGAAGACGCCGAGGACTGGCTAGCTCACTATGAAAGGGTCGCGACGTTTAACGGCTGGGACGACGCTGCGAAAATGCGGAACGTCTACTTCAGCCTTGAAGACGCTGCTCGGACATGGTTCGAGAACCGCGAGGCCACATTCTCTACGTGGCCGGCCTTCCGAAGTCAGCTCCTCGGTACGTACGCCAACAGTGACCGCCGAGAGAATGCCGAGCGTGCCCTGACCTCTCGAGTTCAGCGTCAGAACGAGGGGGTCGCAATGTACGTTGAAGACGTCATGCGCCTTTGCCATCGCGCCGACCCGTCCATGAGTGAGGAGAAGAAGGTTCGGCACCTGATGCACGGCGTCAAAGAACAGCTTTTTTCCGGCCTCGTGCGGAACCCGCCCACCACCGTCGCGGCGTTTCTGGCTGAAGCTGTGACCATGGAGAAACTGTTACAGCAGCGATGCAGCCAGTACGGTCGGCCGCTGAATTCCATATCCACACTACCGCCGTCTGACCGAACCGACTACAATCCCGGGGCAGATATGAGCTCCCTTCGCGACCTCATTCGCACCGTGGTTCGCGAGGAGCTCCAGAAAGTTCATGGAGCTCCTGGCGCAGCTTCCCTGGCCAGCATCATCCGTGAAGAGGTCCAGAATGCACTCACGCCACCAACAAGTACAGTCGTTCCACCACCACCCCCGGGCCCCACCGAGCGGATGACTTATGCTGATGTCACACGCCGCCCAGCCCTGCTACCCACCCCTTCGCCTTACACGCAACCTCAGGTCGCTGTGCACGCTGCGGCACCGCTGCCCCTTTGGGAAGATCGGCGCCAGGCGCCCCGGAAAACTGATCTCTGGCGCGCTCCAGATAACCGCCCTCTCTGCTACCACTGTGGCGAGGCAGGTCACCTGTACCGGCAGTGCCCTTATCGTCAGATGGGCCTTAGGGGATTTTCCCCCGACAGCCCTCGTCCACGGCCTGGTCAGCGCCCTCAGGACATCGCCGAGTACGTAACCCGCCAGCGTACGTCACCCGCCAGTCTGCCACATTCTCCTCGTCGCGAGTCGCGCTCGCCTTCGCCTCGTCGCTCTTCACCCTCTGGGTCACGGTATACCGCTGGACGCCATGATTCCTCGAGTCCTCATCGGGAAAACTAGCTCCGGCGACCTTTGGGGGCGAGGCCGCCGCACACCGATTCGCCGTAAAGCTTCCACCGCCGCACCGCTCGATTCGCCCCGACGTTGAACGCCGAATTCCTGTCCAGTTTTCGCCGCACAGACCAGATCGCCCCGACGTCGTCCGCATCGCCGACCAGTTATCACCGCCGTGTCGCTTAAATTGCCCCGACGCAGACCACACAACTGCCGCCCAGCTTCCGTCGCCGCACCGCTTGCTTCACTCCGACCTGCCGTCGACATTGAATTGTCCCGACGCCGACCACCCAACCGCCGTCCAGCTTCCGCCACCACACCGCTCACTTCACTCCGAACCGTCGTCAACAGGCCCTGGTCTTGGCCGGGTCTCCCTGGACATCCCTATTATCGTCGACACGAAGGAGGTCAGCGCTTTAGTTGATACGGGAGCCGATTATTCTATCCTTAGCGGGCGGCTTACAAGGACACTGAAAAAGGTGATGACGCCATGGAACGGACCAGACATACGTATGGCAGGCGGACATGTGGTTGCACCACTGGGTATGTGTACAGCCCGGGTTACGGTGCGAGGCTGCACATTTGTTGCGACTTTTCTCATTCTACGCGAATGCTCTCGTGATGTTATTCTTGGCATCGACTTCCTTCGTGAGCACGGTGCCACTATAGATCTACCGAACCGCTTGGTGACGTTTTCCGCCAAACTGGTCACTGAAAAGCATGAGTACCGCGGGTCCCACTCCACGCTGCGAGTCGCCGATGATAGCCTCACAGTGCCACCACGCGCCAGCATCCTCGCCAGAGTTACTTGTGACGAGCCACATCGCGGCCTCCGGGTTGTTGAGCCTAATGTCTCCCTCTCACTCGCCTTGGGAGTTTCTGTGGCAAGAGGTCTTTGTTTCCTTCGTGGAAGAGAGACGGAGGTACTTGTCACCAACTTCTCCAATGAACATCGACATCTGTTCCGTGGCACTGTCATTGCTTACGTCGACCATCTGCACGAAGTCGCCGAATGTTTTGCTTCAGAGGAAGCTACGCCTAGCACTGAAACGGATGATGCCGTACACGCTGTCGACATCAATTCTAGCCTTTCCTCCGTTGAAAAGAGGCAACTTCAAGATCTATTGCTGGAGTTTCGTGTGCGCTTCACGTCTTCATCTAAGGTGCAGCAAACGTCGGTCATTAAACACCGGATTATCACGCATGAAGGCACTCGACCTATCCATCAGCAGCCCTATCGTGTGTCTCCTCGGGAGAGAGACGCTATCCAACAGCAAGTCAAGGAGATGCTCGCCGATGGCGTCATTCAACCTTCAAGCAGCCCATGGTCCTCGCCTGTAGTCCTCGTTAAAAAGAAAGACGGAACACTTCGTTTCTGCGTTGACTATCGGAAACTGAACAGTATGACAAAGAAGGACGTCTATCCGCTGCCACGGATTGATGACTCTCTCGACCGACTTCGCCGAGCCAAGTACTTCTCCTCCATTGACCTCAGGAGTGGTTATTGGCAAATTGAAGTTGATGAGAGGGACCGTGAAAAAACTGCCTTCGTAACACCAGATGGGCTCTATGAATTCCGCGTCCTCCCATTCGGGCTCTGCTGTGCTCCTGCCACCTTCCAGCGGATGATGGACACTGTGCTCACAGGTCTTAAGTGGCAGACATGCCTTGTTTATCTCGACGACGTAATAATTTTTTCACCGACGTTCACAGAACACCTACGCCGCCTGAGAACTGTTCTCGAAGCTGTCCGGTCTGCCAACCTTTCTCTCAAGCCTCAAAAATGCCACTTCGGGTTCACCGAATTGAAGTTTCTTGGGCACATCGTGAGTGCTGATGGCATCCGAGCTGACCCTGGGAAACTTGCTGCCGTTGCTGCCTTTCCCGTCCCCGCCCACAAAAAAGCAGTCCGACGGTTTTTGGGGCTGTGCTCCTATTATCGTCGCTTTATCAAAAACTTTGCACAGATGGCCAGCCCTCTGACTCTCCTGACTCGAGATGACGCATCATTTTCCTGGGGCGCCGAGCAGCAGATGGCTTTCGACGAGTTACGACGCCGGCTCCAGTCACCCCCGATCCTGGCACATTTCGACGATGATGCCGACACAGAATTACACACGGATGCGAGCAACGTCGGCCTTGGTGCCGTTCTAGTTCAGCACCAAGACGGGGTCGAGAAAGTAATTGCCTACGCCAGCCGTGCACTTTCCCGTGCTGAGTGTAACTATTCCACCACTGAAAAAGAATGTTTGGCGGTAGTATGGGCCGCTGCCAAGTTCCGCCCGTACCTTTATGGCCGACCGTTTCGCGTCATCACTGACCATCACTCGTTGTGTTGGCTGAAAAACTTAAAGGATCCTTGTGGCCGCTTAGCACGTTGGGCATTGCGCCCACAGGAGTTCGATTTCGATGTTATTTATAAGTCTGGCCGGAAGCACACCGATGCCGATAGCCTGTCCCGCGCGCCCGTCGGCCCTCCTTCGTCAGATGCCACCGACGACGATAGCTTCCTCGGAGCAGTCACTACGTCCGATCTCGCCTCCAAACAGCGTGCCGACGACGAGCTGAGACTGATTATTGACCATCTTGAAGGTGGGCATCCTACAATACCCCGGTACCTTGCTCGGGGGTTGTCGTCGTATTGCCTCCGCAATGGGGTGCTTTGTAAGAAGAATTCTACGTCGAGTGCGAAAACATACCTGCTAGTTATACCGGCTGATCTAAGGCACGAAATCCTCCTGGCGTGCCACGACGAACCAACTTCAGGGCATCTTGGCTTTACACGCACCCTAAACCGAGTCCGGCAGAACTACTACTGGCCACATCTTTCTCCGAGCGTTGGACGTTACGTACAGACTTGTCGACAATGCCAGCGGCGAAAAAAACCTACGCTCAAGCCATCCGGTATGTTACAATCTATTGAACCACCCCTCACACCCTTCGAGCAAGTGGGCATGGACCTTTTAGGCCCATTTCCTTTATCCTCGAACGGACACAAGTGGATCGTAGTCGCCACAGACTACTTAACACGCTATGCTGAAACGAAGGCCCTTGCCCGAGGTACTGCCGGCGAAGTTGCTCGATTCTTTATGAACGACATTGTGCTCAGACACGGTGCACCGTCTACCATCATTACTGACCGAGGAAAGGCGTTTACAGCTCGGCTACTGCGGGACACCTTAACTCTCAGCCATACCGAGCATCGCACAACAACAGCGTATCACCCTCAGACAAATGAATTAACGGAACAACTAAACAAAACTTTGGCCGACATGATCTCAATGTACATCGACGTTGAGCATAAAATGTGGGACGAGATCCTGCGGTATGTCACCTTCGCCTACAATACGGCGCCGCAGGAAACCACGAAGTTTACGCCGTTCCGTCTCGTATATGGCAGAGAGGCCCGCACGATGTTGGATGCGATGCTCCCGTGCGGGGAAGAAGCGGTCGAACCCGACGCCGCCCATTTCGCAGAACAGGCCGAGCAAGCCCGTCAGCTGGCCCGCTTGCACATCAAGGAGCAGCATGCCACCGACGCTCGACACTATAACCTTCGGCACAGGGAGGCCCACTACGAACCAGGGGACCAAGTGTGGGTGTGGACCCCCGTGCGTCACAAAGGCTTGAGCGAGAAACTACTCCACCGCTATTTCGGACCCTATAAAGTCCTACGCCGCTTAAACAACGTTAATTACGAAGTCATTCCAGATGGAACTGTGACCGTCAGTGTTCGACGCCAGCGGCCTGAAATTGTGCATGTGGTGCGCTTAAAGCCGTACTTTTCGCGTGACTGAGCGTTCCCTGCAAGTGAAACCTTGCGTCATTGTACAGTTCACCTCACGCCTAATTTTTTTTTCTTTCTTTTCTCCTCTCACCTTGTCATCGGGACGATGTTTTCTTTCACGGGGGGGGGGGGGGGGGATAATGCCACGTGCCTAGCGCCGCGCGACAGCCGTGTTTGGTGCCGACGACAACGAAGCGGTGGTTGGCACGGGCGGCGCGCTGGTGCTGGACGCTGTGACTCTGTGTTCGAAACGACAAGCCGACCTCATTCTCGGGTCCTTGGCTACGTGTACTTTCACGGCTCCCTCTGACTTCAGTCGTGACAATATATAATACTAAAGTGTGTTATGGACAGATTTCAGCTCTGCGTGACCGGAACGAATATTTTCACTTGTCGCATCAGTCCAACAGGATACAAAAAAACGGAGACTTTCGTCAGAGCTTTTGGTGACCTTTACAACCGCGCCGAAGACGGTGTTTACGCCTTCAAATGTCATGGATATAGCTTCATGCTCATTAAACGGAATGTTTAAACGAGGCAGGCTAGCGATTTGCATTTGATCATGTAGGCAAAAAGCGCTGCTCTCTTGGAAGCGCTTAATTATGGAGGCATTTGTAAAATAATTATTCGAAACTGCGCTACGGCTTTCAAGCACTCGCTTCCCTGTCTTATAGGTTATTGAAGTATTTTTCTTGGAACCGATGTTTTTAAGCCTCCTTAAGCTGGTTCGTTCGAACTGATTTCATCCACGAAACTCTCGTTCCTTAATGTTTTTGGAAGGAGAGCTAAATAAGAAATTCCTCCCAAATCTCGAGCTATCCTCCGTCGTGAATAATTGAGAGCAATAGTTATAAAGCGCACTCGATGAGTGGACTGATCATAAGTTTGTCACAATCAGTGCTCTTTGATTACGACATTTTGGAAACTCCGTTTCGAAACCTCCCTAATCCCTGTGGCGACTTCTTGAAGGTTAACTACCGCGGCGCCGCCTTTGAGCTTATGCAGTTACCAACTGCCGGTGTAGTTTCGAAACTTTTATACCTGCACTGTTTCATGCTTTGAGCAGCGCGAAGCAGTCATTCTGAGCTCTGCGCGGAATTATCGCCGCCTTCTGACTCTATTAGGAGGTTTGATTGTGATAAATGGGTGCAATATGGGTTTTTGCCCTGTTGCATTGCAATCGGGTTTCTTTCCCACCCCCTCTCATACTATCTGGACCTGGGTGGGCTGGCTTGGTGCTGAGGGTGAAGAAGAACAGCGCCTGAGCAGGCCATCAATCTATTAAGTTCCTATGTTTTGACCCTCAATAAAGTTTTCTACTACTACTTAACTGGTATGTAGCTATAAAGGTCAATGACTTAATGCAAGCCTAAAATCATTGGCAGTTTTGAGCCCTCGCCCCCATAGTCTCAACGATTCACGCCCACCTGCATAACATTGTTACACAGCGGAATGTTAACCCCACTTGTGTTTACGGCTCTAGCAGTGCAGTGAATTTCCGGATAAAAAATTGTCTGTAGTTCATAGGCTTTAACGTCCCAAAGTTACTCTATGAGGGCGCGTGTTTCTGTCTTTTATGTGCGTTTGTATGAAGCATCCGTACTAGCCAGCTAGCGTCAGGGTTGGAAGGGTGGCTTTTCCTGGCCCTACGGTGTTGGGACGGTAGGTCAACGCCGCTTGCGGCGGGGGCTAGCCAACCATCGAGTTTTTATCTGTTATAAGCCGTCATTGCACCTGCCACGGCTTTGGTGGTGGACGACGGCTGTTGCGGCGCGTGTCTTTTTCTCCATCTTCTTTTTCTTCCCTTTCTACTTTCTTCTGTCTGCCCCGCCGGGGCGGTGCAGTGGTAAGACGCCCGACTACTGTTCCGGAGTACGCGGGTTCGAACCCGACCTCGGCGGCTGCGTTTCGATGGAGGCGAAACGAAGAGGCGTCCGTGTGCTGTGCGATGTCAGCGCACGTTAAAGACCCACAGGTGGTCGAAATTACTCCGTAGCCCTCCACTACGGCTCCTCTTTCTCTCTTTCCACTTTCACTCCCACCTTCCTCCCTTCCCTTACTGCGCGGTTGCTGTGTCCACAGAAAACAAGTGAGACAGTTACCGCTCCTTTCCCTCCATATAAATAAATCTCTCTTCTGTCTGCACGAGGCAGCGGAAGTGGCTCAGCTACAGAGCCAGTAGCAGGCCCGTGCATTTTCTTGTCCTTCTTCCTACAGCCACAACAACAACGACGTCAGGGTTGATTCCAGGCACTCCTCAGACCACGAAGGTAGCTTTTTTTGGCACCCTTCGTTAGAAACGCATTTCCACACAACTCACTGTACAGAAGCGTCCACTTTTCAGAAGTCGCGCAGCATATTAAAAAGAAAAGAAATCGAATTAAAGCAAGGCTGAAATCTAAGTCGAAGCTCCAGTCAGAAGCCTATTAACGTAAAATCGTACCGTAGAAGCAAAAATGACGCAGCTTGGTCGGATCACATCGTATTTTTTATATAAGGTCAGCGCCGTTTTTAAAATAGAATAACAACTCTTGTTGAGGTTAACAATAATTGGTTTACAGGAAATTAAAGACGCATGTATCTGCCACATTTTTTCGCGCACACCCGAACCGAGCCGTGAGGGAAGGGAGGAAGATGGAAGTTAAAGCGGAAAGGTGGAAAGAGGGGCTGTTGTGGAGGGCTGCGGAGAAATTTCGACCACCCGGTGATCTTCAACGTGCGCTGACATCGGACAGCACACGGACACATTGAAACACTGCCACTGGCGGTTGCGTTTGAACCCGGGTAGTCCGGTACAGTATTCGGGCATCTTAAGCACTGCGCCTTCGCGGTGGGGCAATTTTGCATATTAGAAGGCGCTTGGTTGCGGAGCTGATGGCGCAATAAAAAAAATTGAAACTAAACATTACCTGTTACTTTTATTTGTATTTAAATAAGAAAAAAAAGCTTTTTTTGCACGTCATGCGACATATGTTTGACTATTAATATACCATGAAGCCATGAAGACTACTGACATGATGTAACTTAAGCAGGGTAATTGCCTATTTTTTTTTCTTGGCCATCTGCATAATGAGGCCTTGAGTCGCTGTCGGTTCAACATTGCTTTGTAGTCTCGTCATTGAAGACTTTATGTCTAAAAAAATCCCAACAACTGGTTGACGTTCACTTCAACTGGTGGAGTGAAATCAACGAGTATCTGGATCCTATTATTCTTGTTGAAGCACTTAACTTGGCTTTCAGCCTTCGTTATCACAAGATCATCTAGTTTGTTCCTTGATGTGTTCTTTCCCTGCGCATGCGCACATCTGGTGGCGGACGTCCACATCAGCTAACTTCTTTGAATATTTAGGTTGGTTGTAACTTGGTTCGTGCTTCTTTGAAGACCCACCGACATGTGGCCAACGAACACGAACCTCTACAGTCATTCTTCGAAGGAGAGAGAGAAACACTGCATTTTAAAACGCAGGGTTTGCTTTTAAAAATTTTAGGGGGCACTTTGGATCAGTAAACTGCGATGAGGTGAGAGCCTCTATCGCGTGGGGGTCCAAAGCCCTCCACTACGACATCTCTTTCTCTGTTTTCACTCCCACTTTCTTCCTTTTGCTTACGGCACGGTTAAGGTGTCCGCGAAGAATTGCCCCGCCGGGGTGGTGCAGTGGTAAGACGCCCGACTACTGTGCCGGAGCACCCGGGTTCGAACCCGACCTCGGCGGCTGCGTTTCGATGGAGGCGAAACGAAGAGGCGTCCATGTGCTGTGCGATGTCAGCGCACGTTAAGGATTCCCAGGTGGTAGAAATTACTCCGTATCCCTCCACTACGACTCCTCTTTCTCTCTTTCCACCTTCACTCCCACCTTCCTACTTTCAGCGCGGTTGAGGTGTCCACAGAATACAAGTGAGACAGTTACCGCGCCTTTCCCTTCCTATAAATCAATCAATCAGTCCGCGTATAATTGTGAGAAATACTGCGCTTTTAATTTACTCTAAACCAATTTTATTAAACGTCACCGATACCTGCTGTACTGCGTCTGCTTCTGTATGCTGTGTGATGCGGCGTTCGAGGACGCGCCAAGTGAAAGGCGCCATGCGGACGCCTTGGTCGGTATGACGCGATGGCGTAAGCTACCAGCCAACATATAAAGCCCCGCTTTAACCGAGTCGTATGAACGTGCCTGCGTGGCCTAGGGATAACGTGAATGCAAGGGTCGTCGTAGGCTGATTTTGATATCACCCTCCTATATGAAAATATGAAAGGAGAGGCCCGAGTTGGCAGCTCCTGCCAAACCTAATGTCAGGAAGGATCCAGTTAATGCATGGCCATGTCAGCTGCCAGCTGGCACCTCCCACGTAACGAAAGCGTTCCGGACGGACGGACATGATCCGCGAGCATGAGCCATTAAAGGTTATTTATTGCCTTAATACATCCTCCGTCTGATTGACCAAGACACGCTCTTCCTGCAGTTATGCCGAAGCAGCCAGGCTCTTCAGTAGGAGGTCTTCAAAAGAACACCGCCAGCAAACGAGCTATCTTCCTTTAAAAAGTAACACAGTCTTCCTCACTTCTGGCAGGCCACTTCTGTGAAGTTTTGACAAGATACTACCAGCAGATACGAAGTTAAGTTCAAACAGCGAGAAGTGTATGGCAAAGAAGGAAGATGATAAAAGGGTAATAGGATGCAGGGAAAATACTCGCTTTCTTCGCTCAAGTATTTTGCGGTTTATTGCGTACACTTCGTTTATCTCTTCAGCATATTCTCTGTAGTTTTATGCTGCCCACAACTTGAAGGGCCCCGACGCTCGACACGAGTGTTTCTCGGCTCGAGCGGTTGGCGTGGCTGACTGTAAACAGCGAGCGACCTGCAGCTTTTCTAGTCACGACGGCCTTATTTCGCCGGGACATACGTGTGCTGCGTAAAGAAAACCGCACCTGGCTCAAACGAAGGCACTTGCGACTTCGCTTGCTGCGCACCGCTCCTTTTATTTAACTTTGTTTCCCGTATACTTCTGCTGCAGCCCGGGGAAGAAAGAGTATAGATGTGGCTGGGAGCCGAATATTCTTGCCTTCGGGTGATTCGTACTAGCTGCAGTATTTTTCTTTCCTCTTTTCTTTTTATTGCGTAGTCCTGGAGTCGCATCTTTAGTCTTACCGAAATGAGGTATGCCATCAATGTCAAGCAAGACGTGTTTTTGCCAGCAGATGATGCATCATCTCGTCTGTCATGCGGAGGACGTTGCTCTTACGTGTCCGCGGGGCAGTCATCTCATCTCTCTCATTTTTCGGCCACCTCCTTAACTGTCACGCTATGCAGCGTGGCAGGAGGAGGTTGTTAGCGTCATATATACATGAAACACAAGAGGACGTGCTCACTGCATGCATGAAGTACACCATATACTTCACATAAACGATACACGATCCTGTCAAGCAGCAGTAGAAGCATTCGGGGGAGAAAGCATGCGAGTGCCTTGAAGAACAAAGTGTTTCTTGTGTTTTTTTTTCGGCGGGAAGTCCAGAGGTATCCAAAAAAGTGGTTTGCTGGCGGCGATAGCAGGATGCGTACACTTGGTGGATGCCAGAATTAAAAAGACTACCGCTTTCAACCGCACCCTGGTTAAAGACTACTAAGTGCTTTGAAGGTAATGCTCCTAAACCACCACCAAGGGTCTCGGTTGTAGTAGAAGTTCTCCCGCATGATCGCAGTTGCTTCACATGGTAGGGGACTCATCTCATTTGGCAAACAAAAATGTCGGACGACTGCAGGGCCAGCACTGGAGAAATGCGAAAGCCTGAGGGTTGTTGGTACTGTTGTTGCAGCACTACACACGTAATTTTTCAATGTTTTTCTATCCTCAATTGTATTGTTTTTATTCTGTGAATTATTACTTTGGTTATTTTAAATTTCAATCCGTTTTTAATATTCCTAAATGTTTAATTAACACACTCCAGCCTACGTTACGCTAGACAAGGACAGTTAAGGACACGTTCAAAGGGGTCGACGTAGTAGTAGTTGGGGCTGTCGGCCGGGACACGAAAGTACGGCGGTTTGTTTCCAGTCGTGTCAGTCCAGCGGCTTTACGCTATACATGCATGGAGAATTATGGACACTTTCACAGGAGGTTGGCGTTGAGTAGTGCTTAGCGCGCTCGGTTAGAACATAGAAGGATGGTGGATGCGACTTTTTCCTTAAATTGTCATTTCAAGAGGACACGCCGTGGTGGCACGCCTGCGAATGTTGTTTTTCAGCCTATGTCTTGTAGTTATTGGTGCTCTCGGCAGGAAGACGCGTCACAGGTTTCAACATTTTATCGTGAACATTTTCCTCGAAGCGCATTGCTTTTAACTGTGTAACAGCAGTGTCTCTTTGTGAAAAATAAGGGTTATGTATATATGTGCTAACTACACTTTTTAGGCAGTTCTTCACATTGCTTGTCTCTATGCTGTTATTAACGATGGAGTTCAACCTTATTTCTAGGCTACATATGTGAAAAATGCACACGTTGGTACGCCATTTGAACCAACCGTTTAATATTAATTCAATTCAGTAACCCGCATGCTTACTTTGAAAACAACAGTCGTTGCTGGCACCTTCAATAACAAGTCAAGGTCTATTTTTAAAATCCTATAGTAATGATAACGACAATGACATTTATTAATGATGGTTTCAGCACACTTACAAATACATTTCTTTTCAATGGGCATATTTTTTATGCACCGCACACAGTAATGAAGGCGTGTGGCGGGGCAGTGCACGTACAGTGCCCGCCAAATGCACTTAGTCTGCAGTGTGAGTCAGTGCCGTTAACTCTTCAGTTATTCAAATGTGAGATGGAAACTAAAAAAAAGAAAAGTAGGAGACAGAAAGTGACGCAGCGCCTTCATTGATGCAGCCTTTCTCACTACGTACAGTTCAGATACGCACGATGGAATCCTCTGTGATGGCATCGACCTCTTTTGAGGTTACCCCGATGATACGTATCACTGAGACTGCACTCGAAAGCACACGTCATGCGGGTGTTGCGTGGTGCCTTTTGGCATAGGACGGTCTCTTCGTCACCAACAAGCTCAAAGTTCCCTGTGGCGTGGGCTGGCGTCTGGAAGACTTCTGCAGGCATGCTCGTACACCTGGACGCTCGTTTTTTCGCAGCTGGCTTTGTAGATCTTGTCGCACTCTTCGGGTATCCCGTCGTCGATGGCTGACTCTGGCTGGACGAGTTGGCAACCTGTCGTGGTTAGAGAAAGTACGTGCAAAACAATTCAGCCTCCGGATGCTGCAGCAGGGACCTGCAGGACAAACTGAAGCTGTCTGTGTAAATATAGGTCACCGTTTTGTAATAACCAGGCGGCTTTCACTTAAAAGATTTTTTACAGGCTAAAGTAGCCTAAACATGGAAGTATCAGTTCCTCCCCCCTCTCCCTTCTCCGCCAATTGAAGTTTTATTTTTATTGCGATGGCAATACTTCGACATGTTTCTGCCCGTCGCGTAGTCCCGGGAAGGCCCACGTTTGATATTGAACAGCTGCGAAGAAGACGAAGATGAAGGAGAAGACGAACAAGAAGACGAAGAAAGGGAAAGGCGAAGAAGAAGACGAAGAATGCTCGGTCACCCGCAGCTAATGCTTTCGCTCCACATTTGGTTCAGCAGCATTGAACCCTTCTCATTTATATGTGGGCTGGCAGCTTACGCTCTGGTGTCATACTCTTAAAGGACGAGTTTAAGTGTCCCCAATAATGTAGCACCATACACTGATAGGGCGTGGTAGGGGAATAATGTAGCAGGCAAAAGAAGCTTCCTCCGTTGCTATCGCAATTCAACTAGGGTTAACCAGAGTTAAACCACAACTAATTTTTCGTCTTCGTTTGTCTTGAAGATTGTTTGCTTTTTAAACAAGTTTTTCAGTAATAGATATGCGTCTTGCTACCGAAGTAAAATCACCATAGCTAAAAAGAGCCACACAGTTCATTTTTACTGAGAGAGAAAATTCGGTAGAGCTCTCCTCAGGGTATCTTTAAAATTGAAGTGCTCTATGGTAGCCGCGTATGCGTCGCAGCGAAGGTATATTATTGTCGTTTGTGCTTACCTGAGGAGGCATCGTGACCACAAGACACACGCAGACTGAAGTTAGTTCATGTATTTGTCTTCTTTTTTTTTCGTTCCCTATTTTTAGAGTGCTGTTCTGTACCACCATCTAAGTAGTGTTAATTAAAGCAACATTTGTCGCGTTTTATGTACCTTCCTGTTTTGCCCCATGATTTTCGCCGGCACACTTTTCGTACATCTCCCACTGGACCCTGCCGCACGCACACACACATAAACACACACGCACACGCGCGCGCGCACATTAACGCTTTATTAGGTACCTCGAGGTCAGCGCGACGCGGCGGGCAGGCCTCGAGGCACGCATGAACGCTATCTCTTGCTCATTTAAGTAAATGGACGGGTGGTGATGGTGACTTACCCTTGCGACCTTTTCCCAGTTCCTCAACGAGGATGGCACATGTCTTCTCGGGGCTGATGTACATTAGTTTGCGCTCTCTCCAAGGCTGGTCTGCAAAATAAATTCGGCCCATATTTTTTTTTCGCATGCGCTTCTATATCCCAAACGTATTTTGTTCGAGAGATGCTTTTTAAGGCTTGCAATCAAGTATCTGACTCACTTTTTCGCTCGCACTTCGTACTAGCAAGTCTGCATTCGCTTTCCGTAGCTTTTCTGGGTAAGAGTCAACATCACCATCGACATCTTTGACAGCTTAATCTTGCCTGCTGCCCGTTGTATGCATATCACTTGTTAATTCTTGAAAAAAGCAAGTTGCAGCTCACTGATTTCCACATTACCAAACCCTTGGATGTTGATAAGATGTTGCTTTTTACATGCCGCATTTCTAATGTCGGGATATGTCACAACTACGTCTGAAGCTGTCCTAATGGCTTATGCTAGATGGCTAGTACGTAGCTCGCTCAAAGGCGATTCGGTGGCATGGTTGTTCGCAGTGATCTTTTAAGGCCGTGCTTTCGGTCTTTAGCTTTCTGGGAGCATTTTTATAAGATATATACACTTCACAAAACTTGTTACGTGTACTTCATAAACATTGTCTCCGCTTTCAGGAGCTTTTGAGCGGAACAGAGTGTTATGTGTCGAATGTAAGCCGCCTGTACTCGACGCATGTTCAACATGCAGAAGGCGATATAAACAAGCGCCCTGAGTTACTGCCTCCAGTAGGTGTTAATAACACGTACCACGTGGGCATGAGAAAGTGGCAATAAGTGGCAATAAGTGGCAATGCTAAAATAAAGTCTACTCTCTGCTGGGTAGGCAGGCACCGCGCGGGTTCCGTAATATTGGGAGTTCCTAGAACTCCTCACTGCTTTTCCTCCTAGTTGACACACGAAAACTGGCGTCCCTAATATTCAGTGTGTTGCCTCAGAACTTTAAACCTCACTATATAACTTTCTTTTTTTTTTTTTTTTTTTTGCAAACCTGGCCCTAACTATTGATGTAGGGACGGAGACCAAGCTGTTGTCATTGGCAGATGTGTCTGTCTCATGCGGTTCATGGTTGTCGTTATTGTTCCTGTGTCCGGCAGTGATTGCAACAATTACTGATGTCATTAAAAAAACCATTGCGTGAGTTTTCGCTTCCAACTTTTCTTTCCCTAGTTAAAGACATCCGACCGCATTCCTGTAATGGTGAACATCCCCGCTTTTCCTATTCTCCCTGTCTGTCGTGCAGCTGCGTCACAGCGCAAATTAAAGCGCCACAGAGCACGTTAAAGAAACCCAGGTGGTCGAAATTTCCGGATTCCTCCACTACGGCGTCTCTCATAGCCTAAGTCGCTTTGGAACGTTAAACCCCACAAACCAAACCAAACCAAACAGCGCAAATGGTTGTGAGCACTGCGTTAACTATTGCAGTAGGAGGGAAGATTGTGTTGCTGGAAGAGATTTGGCCTGGTATGCAACAAGTTCCTTCAGTCCCGCAACCTGTGTAAGTCGTTATATGCATGGGGCAAGTTATCATTTCTGAAACATTGATTGATTGAGAGCTCTGTACCTAGGCCGTGCTGGTACCGGACAGCGTTGTAATCCTTATGAACCCCAGTCTTGCTGACCTTGAAGATAACCTTCATGGATATCCTGCACAAGAAAAAGGAAATAAAACTGCGTGAGTACACACATAGGGATTAGGTTTCCCTCGCTCTAGAGTGATGATAATCCTTCATGCTCCCTTTGATCCCCGACACTTTGAGAAGCATACGGGGCGACTTTTCTTCATGCTACGTACAATTTTTTACTTGTATTTTTCACTAGTGACAGGTTTAATCGACTTGCATGAAATCCGCCTAATAGGTAAAGTAAACCAATCTCGAACTGCCACAAACCTGGCCACTGCGAGCTTCAAGGGGAATATGAACCAGGCTCCAGATCTTTGCGTCTACTTCAAATACTTTATATCCAGCTTGTGACACCCTCCAGATAAAGCCGTTTTTCTGTCCTAAAATTTGGCTGTATTCAGAGTAAGTGTATTCAAACCTCAATGCATTGCTGGACTCTAGAATGTTTTCCAAAGAATCCCGCTTTATCCTTGTTGTTGTTAACCTATTACAGAAAACTTGCTTGTCACTAATGCCATCGAATGTTTTCTCTTTGTCCTGTAATCTAGCATTTTACTCTAAGGTGGTTTCATTAAGTAAGAATACTGAACATCGGCTGGAAGTCGTGAGAAAAATGTCACCTGGTAGTGGCCGAGCAAAGTTCTTCCCTGCCATCTAGCGGCGTAGGGGTGAAAAATCAAGAGGAATTGAAATGCACCACTTACAAGTCATTGACGATCTTGTACTGACGGGCACGTAGAGTGTACACGTAGTCTTTTTCAGTGATCTTTCGCTCTCTTTGCGCAGACTCACACGTTACGCCTCGTCCTAGTTGGAAGTCACGCTTAATCACATATATTCTTTCTTCGATGTTCAAGAACTGCATTGAAAGAGAAATTAGGCATTGTTTGTTGCACAGCATTGTATTAGGGAAAGCAGTGTCTGGCTTAGAATTCAAGGAGTACGTCTGAGTGAATTAGATTGCGTTTTTATTCAAAGCAGGCGAGACCGCTGTTAAGGGCGGAATAAACGCCTGCAATCCGCTTATCTTTCGTTTTAACGCCACGTACGCAGTTAAGGCAAAATAGAAAAACAGGAAGAAGAAAGAAAGGAAGGAAAGACAGGAAGGAAGCCGGGAGGAAGCAAGAAAGTGACAAAATGACTCAAGGAAGAAATTAAGGGAAAACAGGAGAGGAAGAAAAGGCAATTTTGGCAGGAATGATTTGAAAGAAAGAGATATTAAGAAAACTGGTTGAGAAAAAGAGGTGAGGAAGAGAAAGAAATGAATGAGAAGAGTTTTGGAATCATGGGTAGACAGAATGCGGGGAGCACGCAAAGAATAAAGAGTTGGGCCAGGAAGAAAAGTAAACGTAGAAGGGAAACCGGAAGGAAGTAGTAATTAGGAAGTACGGAGGAGTATGGAACAGCAGAAGGCAGCAAAGAAAGGGGAAGGAAATAAGAAGGAATATAGGAGTAAATATACGAAGGAAGGTAACAATCACTTAAAGGGAATGAGGGAAGCAAGGATAAGAAACAGGACGAATGCAGAACATTGTTCAGGTAAAGGTGTTGGTGCTTGAACGCGTGCCTGATATTAAGAACAACAGTTTAGTGTATACGCTTGCAGAGAGAACATAGCGTGCCTTGAAATTCTAATCCACGTACTCTTATTTTAGTAGCGCTATAGACAGCCACATCAACCTTGTTTCGTATTTATGGCTCAAAAGGAAGCAGTGTTGAAGACTTGTCGAGGGACGCACTAATGACAAGAAAAAAAGCTTTGCAACAGGCTAGCAAACATGCCCGAGACCTTCTTCTCATCTTCTAAAGGGCGAGCAGTGGGGCCGTCACGAGAAAGGTCGCAGAGGGCTGCCACGGGGTCAGATATGTGACTTGTGCAGGCAAGATATTTTTGCCGCCTTAGATTAAAAGGCATTCGCTTCTCGCGGTGCAGCATAGCGCGTTAATGACGTAGAAAAACAAGCTTTCTTGGGTGGGAGTGTCAGTGAACAGGTAGAATGAGAATCTCTGGGTAATAGGAAATGGCCTGAAAGAAGTTTGGAGAAGAGTTAACAGGAAATTTACTGATGCTTATGTATCAGGCCATGAAACCGGAAAGTTTCTATCATAATGCTATTTAAGACAAGACTCACGTCTTCCATGTGCTGCCGCTCCCGATGTTGGGGGTCATCTTCGTAAGGAGTCAATTCCTGGCTGCCTTCCGCAGTGTTTGTTTTAGAAGATGTCGTTACGCTCTCCTGTGCCTTTGAATGGGCTTCTTGTGACGAGCTAACAGTGCTTTTAACAGAATCGCCAGGCGCGTTAGATTTCGACGGCGCTTTCGCATCGGCGGCGGTGGACTCTGTCCATGTCGCGGAGAACAACAAGCAAACGGTGATAAAAGCGCCTTTGGACATCCCTGTTCGCTTTGTTTCGAGGCTTGCGTTTGGTTTGCAGCCCCGATGAGCTACTTGCGCGCTCCTCTTTTTCCGGTTAATAAACTTTCCGCAGACAGCTGTCGTGTCCTCACTTCCACTAAGTGCTTTCCACGTCAACACTCGTTTCACAAAGAGACGTGGCCCTTGGAAGAAGTGGGTTTGTCATGCTTTCCAAAACCAGGAACAGCAGTGCGCATAATTTTGCATAACGCATGGGCATTACCATTTAACTGTAACGTTTCGATGATGTATGGAAAGGAGGACAAATTATTATTCATTCTTCTGCAAATGTGTGCTTTATATTGTAGTCAGGCATTCATTTTCGCGATCAGCGTAACTTGTTGCCTTAGTGGCACTAAAAAGAAGCACTAAAAAGAAAACCTTGACATGTGATGACTGGTCGGAAAACGTCAGATATGACTGGATGATGTACGCAACCTCACAGCAGAAGTGAAGACAGTCATCCAGATACTGATATATCGGTGCATCATAGCGATGAATGCGTTGCCTTCTTCCATTCAAATGGACCTCTCGTAGTGTCTTATTGGAGAGATGGAGATGCAATTTGGGAGTAAATACCGAAGAAATATGGGATTTTGAAACTATTGAGAAAGTTGAAGGAAAAAACTGTATTTGATGACGTCAGTGAAAGTACTCCTATTTTATGCTTGGTACAACTCAGACATAACTCAAATAAATAAGTAAATAAAATAAATAAATAACTGAAATAAATTTGTACAAAGTGAAAAATACATTTTTTTTTTGGCTGCAATCTTTATCATTACAGGTCGTTTTTATTGTATAGTAAATAGGCGTTTCCGTGTTCTCCACTCTTTTCGTAAGTGGCTCTTGGAACGGTTCTCGAGACTGATATCAGAGCACATAAGGCCCTCTTTAAACACTGCAAGTGAGGAAATGCGATAACATGGCGCTCAATCTTAATGCGCTGATACTTATCAAAATAATTGCTCCCTTATCTCAACCCCGAGCCCTTTTAGCGCTGCTAGGAACTTCGGTATGACATTTGACGGGCTCAAAGCAGAATCCAAACGGCACGTGTCACGGCCTAATCTATTACCGCGAGGAAAGTACTGCGTCATCGCCAATTAGCGGGGAAATACGGTAGCGGCAACTTGAATTTTGATCGCTCTCTCTCTCTCTCTCTCTCTCTCTCTCTCGCTTTTTTGCCAGGTTGACATGCGCAGAATTAAGTGCGCTGAGCTACGATCGAAAGATTGCCAGCTGGATCAAGGTAACGCCGAACTTTCAAATTTGATGCAGAGATGAATTAATTATGCATAACCTTTATTCAGTGAAGTTTTCTTTCGTGCGCGAACGTTGCCTCTGTACGTGTTGCGATATTTCAATTATGTTCATTAGTGCCGTCGCTGGAAGAGACTATTAGGAAAGAGCAGGAGCAGAAACACACGTGTACTAAAGCCGTGGCGGCGGAGAGTCTCCCAAGCTGCAATTATAAACGCCACAAAAAGAAAGAGAAAAAAAAATGGCGACTGCGTTCATATTTGGGTAATGCGATTTTCGGCGACAGTTCGGCTGGCGCGAAATGCTGAGGCTAGCCGGAGTGCCTAATGCTCCGGGCAGGGACGTGGATGAGTGCTGAGATCTTGCCGCTACACAGGTTGTAGACCGCGCCCGCAAGCTCCCGAGAATTACAGTGTTGAAGTAGCCGTGTGCAGTAACCAAATGGAGCAAGGGAGCCGTGAAGATGGCTGAGAAAGAGGAGGTTAGGAGAGCGGGAGAAGCAAGTTCGCAGACCCCGATTTCGATGGCCACGATGTCGTGTTTGCGCCTCGCCCCGTCATGTTCCTAAAAAGTGACATAAATGTGAACAAAATCGTGCGGTGTGTTTCAAGGCACTCGGTCTCGGAAATTGCGCACAGGAATATTGCTAGCCTGAAGAATTCTCGGTGACGGCGTTGCTAAGTACAGGTTTCTGCGAAACATTTTATTTTTGAGGAAACTGGCATATCGTAAGATTTTGGTTATGCGGTTTAGAATGGTGCAGGTAGCTAAAACTAGCGTAAAAACAAAATAGCCCGCGATTATGAAAATAATTCGTGTAGGCAGCTGCGGATATTGCGACGCACTTTTAAGAATATATTGGTAGATGTCATCGAAGCCTGCAATGTGTAGAAAAGTTTTCCTTCTCCCCAGCACTCAACGGGTAATTCAAACCTTCATAGAAATTCACTGTGGGGCTTTTTTGAAAATAAATAGCCAAAACTACAAAGCTGCCGATAGAGAATCTGCGAATACATTGATTGGTAATGTGCACTTATACAATGTGTGAACACAAATTATGTTCACAAACCATTTTCCAGAATTTGTGCAAAAATTCTTGGTACGCATATTTTCTGGTGTTGGGGTGTAACAAGGCACAAAAGTACAATACAGCTGAAGGTGATATTTGAGGCTTTGTTTAAGGCGTTTGGTGCGGAAAATACATGGGTATATATATTCGGATGCAGCATTTTTCAGGGCAAGGTCATGCAAACAGCGAGAAAAGTTTATTAAAATGTTGTATCCATAGATTTCTAGAGCGTGCGGTCTTCTCCTCGCACTCCAACAGCCAAGGTCATTCACCTGCATGTTTGACCTTGAGCCGAGAGACGCCGTAGTGGAATGCTCCGCAAATTTTGACCAACTGCGGTTCAGTAACTTGTATACTGACCTCGTTTCTAGGCGAGGGGGTTAACAAATGCTTCTCCGGACCTTGGTGCTTGCTCGTCCTCACCATGGATGAGGTGCTTGCCGGTCAGACTGATGTGTAGCCATGCTTGAAGGACCTCAAGCTCAGATAACTAGGTTTAACCGAAATAAATATCTGCAATTTTTATGTTACCTTTTGAGCGTACTTTTTCGGAGAGGAAATGGACAATAAATGCCTTGCGTTTCGTTAGAGTACCAAAATGCGCTTTTAGGAGCGGTGTGAAAAGAGCAGTCAAGAATGCAAAAGAGAAAGAGGTATTGTAGTTTATTGCTCTAGATTAATTTGCACTTTGTGGTGTTCTTTAAATTGCCTGGACATCGCCGCATCTACAACGATTTGCCACAACTGTTTTAGCACACGTCCAACCAGAAGAGCTTGCTCGGTTGGCCTTATGTTAGACAGCGTGTCGTATCGGTCCTTTGTGCCTGTGAGCTGTTTTAGTGTTCACTCTACTACAGTCTCATTGATCAGCGAATCAAACGAGGTGTAATGGCTCCGAAACAAAAAGCCAGTATTCCAAAGTATCATGTGCATGCTGTTGATTTAAAGTGCGCTGAGCAGCAAGCACCCCTTTCTAGCACGCTTTTAGGGAACCCTACCTGCTTATCAACATGCAACGTGATGCGTTTTATTGGCTAAATTGCTTGATGGCTAACCGAAGGTCGCGAGATCGATCGGAAATAAAAGATTCGAGGACACTTTCCCGACTAATGTGATGAAAGGCGAACGCCTTAGTGCGACATTCTGCTACGCGACTCTTGCGCATGTAGCGATGAATGCTGCTACGAGTAAAGCGAGCGACTACTCTCATATCCCGCAAGTGTATTTATGCAGTGAATTCTGCTTGGCAGCGACGAGATCGCGCTCCTTGCATCTTCTCAGTTCTACGTTTACTGTTGAGTGGTTGATTTTACTGTATGCGCGTCATTAAATGATGAATAAGTGATTAATCAGGCAACGGTTACTAATCAGTAATTCTAAATTAACTAGGCATTAATCAGTAATGGATAAATAATTAGACATTTTCTTTTATAGTTTGTGATTAATAATTAACTTGTAATTGATCATTGATTGGCATATGACCATATAAGGCACGCATTCACGCATACTGTGGTGGTGCTCTGTGATTCGTCGAGACCTCCATGACGTCATCCCGTCTCAACTAATCAGAGCCGCCGCAAAAGTGTGACACTTTTGCTGACGACAACGATGAGGCAATAAAGGCTTTCACCTTAATATATAAGACAACTTCAGTGATGAATGAGAATCGAGAAATCGTCACTAAATTGACAATTCCTGCTCTGGGAATGAACTAAACCGGGTTGGTTCGCAGCGGTGGGACGGAACTCATGTCGTAGGACGGAAGCTGAAGAAGATTCCTCTTTGTGCGGACCCGGCCAACTGATAGCGCAGAGAGACTTGGCTTCATGTGTGCTTTGGCCTGATTCTGTGGCTTTGCGATCGCTAAGGCTGTTGTCAAGTTTCTGTGTTCAACTTTTGCAGGCTCCGCCCGATGACCGCGTGTTAGGAAGTGCAAAATAATCGTGTGTAGTGCGGAGCAGATGTCTACGCTCGGCGCATCGTGTTTCCAGGTGTGCGGATCGCCAAGAATAACGTCGATGTTAAAGAAACGAAAAATAATTACACCCCCGAAAATTTCTCCCCATGAAATAGAAAAGACAACCTTATAGTTGTTATAACATCCCCAGCGTTTTTCTTTCGGCATTGATGGCGCGGCTTTCACATCTCCGCCTTTTCTGTGTATTCATGTTTAGCAGCGACATCATCATATGTTAAGTAGGTTTTGGCTATGCAGGTATGAAGAACAGCAGGAGGATGCCACTCAGAACTTATAATGCATTGATAAATATCGTGCGATTATTCGTTTTTACTGCTCCTTATATGCATTTGGCATGTTAGCGGGTTATCCAGATGTATTGCTATAGAACGACGTATTCATGGCTACCCATTCATGTGACATTTAAAGGCTTCTGAGAGTATGCCGTCATCAGTTCTCATTTCTAAACGTTAAAATGACAGGTCTGTGGGCTTCACAGGTTGTCCCGATGAGACGTCAGAACATGCGCTTTCTGCAGCCTATATACATTTTGTTTCGAGACAGCTGTTTTGCTGTGCTCTCGATCGACTGTTTGATGCTCACTCGATGGTTGAGACGATAGTTTTCAGGTGGCGGCAATGCGAACGTTAGTCCTTAGGGCTTTCTCAGTACTCTTCTGCTTACAGATGGCGCTACTTGGTTTGGTCTGGTAAAAATTTATTTCCCACAGTAGGTGTCCTGAGGGTGCTACTTGCGATGTAGGGTATAAGAGTTTGGGGCGCGCATATATTCAGTTCAGGCTGTGTTTCTGTTCAGGTCGCTCCCTTCGTCTTTCTATTTGATATCCGCTGTTAACCCGACTTAACCTATTAATGAAAAACAGAATTGCGCAAAAAGATTGGCACATGGGAAGAACACAGGGCGAGCGCAGTCCCATGTCATGTCCTATCGCATGTTTATGCGCAGCTCTGTTTATCAATAATGCCGTGCCAACTTAATGTTGAGAATCTTGCTTGAATGTTGAGTTTATCATGCAAAAAATTAACGCCTTCATTTACCTTAGCTGTTCAATTTTGCCCTTTCTTTTTCAAAGCTTTTGAGTTCTTTCCGTCCAGGTACTCATCATCGTTATTACTACCTTTCATTTTTTTCTTCTTTCTTTTTTTTTTCTTTGCTTCGGAGTAATGAACAAAACCTGCGTTCAGAAAAGCCTCATTTCACGCACAAAAATATAGAGAGAACCAACCGCTCGCTTCAGAAAAGAGAGCAATCTTTCTCCTTCAAAAACAGGACGTTGTTGCAAACCTTTTACGTGACACGCTTTTCTGATTTGGAAGAAGATTTTAACTTTTCCTAACTGCGAACGAAGAATGGCGTCTTAGACCTAAAGGAAATTCGAAAGCGTGCAAGACAATATATTTTGTTCTTTGTGCTCTTTCTCCTCGCCTTTGTATTCTTTTCTGCGGTGCAGTATGCTCGTCCCCCTTGTGTAACATTACCGTCGTGTTATTCCTTGACCTAAGAGGTCCATTAGTCGGTAAGAGTGTGCTGCGGGTGACCCATCTCTCGTGAGTCACGGCGCTCTTTTCTCGCCCTATGGGAGTGCCTTATGAATAGAACGGCACCTGGCTTTAACGAAGACGTGTTCTTTTTCGCTATTGTAGTCACGACACCTTCTTCCCTGTTCACGTGCGCGCACGCAGCCTCCAAGAAAGCAAGGAATGCAGGAAAAGTGTGTCTAAATGCGGCTCGCATTTTGTGAGCTGCACAACGCAGAATGCAACGATTCTCTACGTGTGATTCCACGTGAGCGTGCTCTGAATGCATATTTTTTTTTTCTACGCGGTATTTAAATACGGGGCGACAGCTAAAAGAAAACCGTCTAGAACATTTCTTGTCATTAACACATGCTTTCACTCAAGGAGAAGGGAGCCACACTTGGCTAAACGCAGAGCAGGTGTTTTTTTTTGTTTTCTCTTATTAATTTGTGCGCATCCTTAGGCGCCTCCCACAGCAAATCCGTCTGTCCATAACGCAGTGTGAAATACAATCCTATGATGCACACGAGTGCCACAATATGTATTTAAGACACAATAATAATACAATAAAGAGTAATTAGTACTTTAAGCTCCTAGAACGTAGCACTACATTCTGAGTTAATTGTTTAATACTGATTCTGTTAGCAGCCACTTAGTTATACTTCATTATATTGGATATCATTTGTTAAGTTTTAGTTGATACTTACCTACTTGTGTAATTAGAGTTGATACATTAATTTTGTACTGAAAATTAGAAAAAGATAACCCATGGCAAGAATTATTGTGAATACATTGACACTTAATTCGCTACAAATTTCTGCGCATTTCTTTTATGAAACAAAGTTCAACATTTCAACACGAGGAGGTTAGCACTAGCGTTGAAGCATGGCACACGATCATATTCGATCCGCTGCTGTGACGATTGTTGCGGCGAGGGTGTTATTGGGTACATGATTTTACCCTTTATGAAGGATCGCTTCATAAGGAAGGTACAGTCTCTGTCAAAAGTGTAGAGGCCAGGGGGTCTGCTTCTGATCCACTTCGTGCAGTTTGTAATGCATTTCCAGTGGCTCCGAATTTCTTGATGTCGAGATTTTTTGGCCTACCCTCTCGTATGGGAGGGACCTCCACTAATGCTAAATCAGCGCCACTACACGGCTCATAAGCAAACCTCCTGGGCTCTGCACTTTTGACAAAGGCTGTACTTCATATAAGTTGATGGTTTCGTTAGGTTTTGGTCAAGCACAAATACGGAAATATGCAACTTGTTTCGTTAGCTTAGGGGGGGGGGGGGGGGGTTACAAGAAACCAGTGCTGCTATCAAGATGCGTGCCTACAATTTCCCTGTTAGCGGTGTGTCCTATGGGCTCAAAGATCTACTTTGCGCTCGGAGAACAGCAATAAATTTCCGCTCTGCACTCTTGACGCAAGCAGCACGTGGTAGCCGAGTACCATCTTCGATTAGGAAGATAGCTATTGGTTGCAATTTGATAATGGGGGAGCTGGTAAGTACTCATGCGAACAAAGCGCTACTCTGGCGCATGCTGTTAATGTACTTAGAGAACACGAGGTTTCGTGTCATCTCAGTTAATTTGTCCTCTTTTTGACTGTTCATAGTCATTAGTGCATTTTTAGTTCCCCCGCCTGCCACCATCTATTCACACAGGATTTATACATGTATTTACCTTTTTTTTTTGTTCATTAATAGTTATACCCACTGGAACTTTGGACCAGAAGAGTTGTAATACTAAATGTTTGATACTGTAATGTGTTCGACTTTTAAACAGCACTCTTAGGTTAAAAAAATTGCTGGAGGCACTTAGATCTATCTTAAGTGTGGTTAGGGGAAAGTTTTTCATGCGACTATTTATATTGATTTGGCGCTTTTTCTCTCATAGCGTCCTTCTTGTTTTCCTTGTTTTGTTTTGCTCTATTTTCTCTCATTCATGTTCTTTTGGCAAGTGTGGGTACGTTTCTTGCACAGTTTAGACCTTCTTGGCTATTTTAACGTCTAATTGACTTTATGGCTCTAATCTTAACCAATTATTCTACATTGACGAATTTTGCTCTCAGAGACATTTTCTTCAGCCTTTACCTCACGCAACCATTCTTTCATCAATCAATTCATTTCTCGATAATGAAGATGTGGTGCCGTCCGCGGACGCATAAATCCAGTTCATACTCGTCAGCCTATAAAGGCGTTCGCCTTCATAACGAGGTGTGTGCTTTCTTTCGAAATGACCACCGTTTCTTTGCTAACGAGGAAAACAACACACAGAGTTTATTTAAATAACAGTCGAAATGATACCGATACTGATGACTTGCGTAGACAGTTCTTCTCAGAGCTGTCACTTTGTTTAGCAGCGTTCTGCGCACAAAGGGAAGTGCAGAGTTTCGACCACTGAACACATTGATGATTTTAGGGAATGTCCTTGAAGCCATTGCCAGAGGTACACACAGCCATACTGCGTATCAGGTGCGGCCAGCACTCATGCTGTGAAGCGCCAGCGCCTCGAAGCTTCACTGGGAAGCACCGTAGAAAGTGAAGGCAACTTTCCAGCGCGTAAATTTTCTGCATCCAGGGTGCAGGGGACAAGCGGCTTTATGGCAGCTGGTCCCGTAGAGTGCCAGTATATAGGCTGCAGCAGCATGGCCTGAGTGTGCCTTTGGCAAGAGTGTATGCACAGATGTGTGACACGCCGCCCCGATTACGGTCGCGTCCTCCAGTGCGACGACTCCGTTGTACACAAGCTTAAAGTTCTTCGTGCGGGAACCTGTCTGGGAGACCTTTGCACACAGGATTGTAGATGGTGACTAGCCTCTTGCCGCAGTGTTCCTTGTATACCTTTTGGCACTCTTCAGGTATCCCGTTGTCAACGGCTGACTCCGGCTGGACAAGTTGACAACCTGACGGTGAATAATAAACAAAAGATGGAGAAATGCGTGACATTAATGAAAAAAGACCTGGAGAGCTTTTATGTATCAAGTGTACCTGAAAGACTGGTGCCGTTTTACAATTGAGACAAGGCAATTTTTTGAGCATAAAATATTTTAGGAACGCTGCGGTTCTGGCCTAACTTTAGTCATTTATTGGCCCTGGGTGCTTAGAACTTTTTTTCTCGCTCAGCTTCTGGTAGCGCACCTTCGAGCTTGGTGCATGCTGTTTGGTTGCCGTAACAAATCCAGTCCCGCCATTCGCTTTTTGTGCATTGTTTTCTTTGTTGAAACACCTGTAGTGCGGAATAGGTCTCTTCCTAAGATGTCACCCAATCATGATGTTGAAATAGTTGATATCCTGCTGTGTTTTTGCATTGAGCGTTTCTCACAATCAAGCTTGTTAGTGCAAATACTCTTTCTAAGATATAGATTACGTGCTGCACAGGTAGCATGATACAGTGTTGGATAATGCAGAGCCCTTTTAGCATTTAGCGCATGGTCGAATAGCTGCATAAATGAAATAAAAGTTTCGAGAGAACTATGGAATCTACACAGCAGAAATGCGAAATCCTAAGCGTTGCTGGTACACACAGAGCTTCATGTTTGTTCTCATTATCAATATCAACTAAATTCACCGTCATTATCATTGCTAATGCCATCGTTGTCATTATCACTAATTGCTGTGTCATTGTCATCGCTACTAGCATCTCACTGTAGACAAGGAGAATTACGATGTGTGTTTCACTATCTCGGGCGTGAGAGCGGTTGGTTAAAATGCTCAGCTGGTCATCCGAGGGATGGGCGTTTGATTTTTAGTGGACACAGGATTTATTTATTTGTTCTTAACTATCATCCTCACGGTAAATAAAGATAGTTATTATGTGTGCTTCACGATCCTGACGTGGCGCAGTTTGGGGAAGTGCTCGGCTGCGGATTCGAGGGATGGAGGTTCGATTCCCGGTGGAGACCGGATTTTTATTTTTCTGATGACGTTTTTTCCGGTTTCTGAGGATGACGTCATTTGATTGACAGCTATAGTGTGACCGAACGAACACCTACGGTAGGAGCCATTTAAGGCTTTCACCTTAAAAGTAAATGCGCCGGATGTTCGAATGGAAACACGCCGGCTTACCTTTCCGGCCTTTCTTCAGTGTCTCGACGAGGATGGCACATGTCTTCTCTGGACTGATGTACATTAGTTTGCGCTCGACTTTAGGTTGACCTGCAAAGCGAGGTCGGAATATTAAGCGTTTCCTTTGTGGGGTGTAGTTTTAAATCGTGGCATCAAGTTAAAGATGCAAACTGATCAAGCACTAAGTGATTTTGATGGAGGATGGCTATAATTCTATCAAATTGCCTGAAGGCATTTTTTTTTGTCTCATCATTTATGTCCTCACGATGATAATACGACTATTTTCTATCAACAGCGCACCAACACCGTAATCACCCTATGCTGTTGATTTGTTACGTTGCGGTATACGTTACTAGAAATTCGGAATGCCAAGGTTAAACGCAGTAATCTCACTGCTAGAGTGGTGCATCATGCGTCATATAATTCACGCTGAAGCTCCTGAGGAGCCTTACCCATGCCGTGCTTGTACGAAACAGCGTTGTACTCCTTGTGGATGCCTGTCTTGCTGACGGTGAATATTGTCTTAACAGCCACACTGCAAAATTAGATAGAAAAGAACACGTAGGTATATAAAAAGTGATGTATATTGTTTTAATGTTTTCTTTGAGAATCATCGAGGACTTTTGTTCTCTTGATAACTAAAGGTTTTTACTTGGATGCCAATTCATCCCTTTTTTTTTTTTTTCTGAAATGTGGCCTTATGCAGCTTTTACTGTCCTGTACTGGTATATCAGGCACCTACGCGTATTCAATAACTCATGTAATTCATAAAGCCGAAAGGTGACCCTCGAAAACTGGAGGGCGACCGCTAGCACTTAGCGAAGTCCAACGAGCTGTGGGCTCTAATGGAGGTAACTGGACTATCGCACCTCCCTGTACCAACGTGCATGAATATAGGAAAAACGTGTTTGACTCGAAATCCAAGGATCCCTGGTTGGATTCCCATCTCACACTCCGTAAAGCTTTTGCCGATTCTACCTTGTCACTTGGCCTGGTGTCGTCATAACTCGCTGACCAATCAGTGCCTGGTCATGTTACCTGCAAGTTCTTACTCGCCAGTGGCCTGCTCTTGATTGTTCGCTAACATCGCACCCTTAAAGGCTCATTTTCGTGTCTATAGCGCACGCCCCGCATAAAGGGAGTATTGAGATTCTGATGCAAGCACTTAATAGGCGCAGTGTTCCTTGCTGTACCAACTAAAATGGTGCATCAGTGTCTGAGTGCACTTTTCTGTAGGATGTTATTTATAGACACGGGAAGGGTGCTTTTTGCTTTAATTACAGCGAACGCCGACGTCTAGAACCCAGGCGCTGGGTCTCTCGGTTTGCGGCGTTTGGAGTCGACACTTGCATTTATCGCGTTTCTGCAAGGGTGTCGATGATAAACTCTCCTTGACGAGAATAACTACGAGCTTTCCGCAGAGATCTCAAGCATGCTGAAATTTGCGTTCATACAAAATTGGTTTGAGAAGAACCTTCTGAAAAATCCAAATTGTAGCTGATGCAGTGAAACGATGATGAAATGATACCCCACCATTTCACGTGAGGCGGAAGGGGCTTCAGTGTCCGATGAGGTCACAGCTATACACACTGGTTCCATGCACATAATTTATTTCAATTTCATGAAGTTATAAAAAA
Organism: Amblyomma maculatum; assembly: GCF_055883805.1. Taxonomy (NCBI): domain Eukaryota; kingdom Metazoa; phylum Arthropoda; class Arachnida; order Ixodida; family Ixodidae; genus Amblyomma; species Amblyomma maculatum. The sequence goes on from NC_139354.1 coordinate 24,000,273, forward strand.
TGAATACATAATTGTCTGGCAGCTAGCATTACGAGGAGGCCTCCACGTAATCTGCCTAGATTTCTGCTGTTTTTAAGTAGCAATGAATGTATGTGCGTATAGTGAGCACTGTACTCCATGGCGCTGTATGACGTTTTATCTTTCTCACCGTTACACGTGCAGGTGATCCTCATCTCTTGCAGACACCTATCGTCATCGCTTAGGGCTGTTCGCTTCAACTTTACAGTATCACTAAAACTAATCCATGTGCTGAAGTTTTCGCCAGAGATGGCCATCGGTTCGAAGGAAAGGAGAGATTTCTTCTTCCCGATTTTGATATTTATTCTTTCTCACCTTATCTGGAGGAAGGCGATCAAATGCATGATTTTTACGGGAGCCATTTAACGAATCGTGCTGGAGTGATGTGCCTAATGTTGTTGATTATAAATGACGGAGCAGGAGCCGTTCTTTGCTGAGTGATTTGTTTTGCTACAGTGGTGTTTGCTGGTGTAGGTTAAAAAAATTATCCTTACGTATAAGTGACTGGGGAGCCGTTCCCACGGCTTCCTGAAAATGGTACCTTTGAGACCATCTATCCAATGGGAGATAAATAGAAAGTAAATAGAAGAAAGGGCATAAAGAATAGAAACACTCACAAGCCCTCCATGTTTCTTGCGGTGCGCCCACGTAGGACGTACTCGTAGTCTCTGTCGTTCAGTTGACGCACTCTTTGTGCTGATTCACACGTGTCGCCTTCTTTGAGATTGAAGTTGCGCTTTACCACGTAGATCCTTTCTGTTATGTTGATAAACTGTAACAATAGAGGGGTAGAGCTTTATAGTATTCGATATTTAACATGGCGGCATGCTGTTGAATTCTTCATTAAATGAGCAATAAACGCGTGTAGCGGTGTTACATGCGCAAGAGTGTAGCACGCTTGCAACCTTGTCTTGTTCAGTTCTTGACCAGCAGTTTCTTACCAGGACGCCGCGATATCTGTGGACCAATTGTTTTCGTTTTTGCTATCTAACTAAATTAGCAAGGGAACCTAGCCTTAACGCATCTCCGAGCAGATGATGACATGACTTATTTATTTAGTTACTATCAGGCCCGTTGAGGTGTTTTAAATATTAGGGATAATTGTACAAAATGAGTACAGTGTGGAAAGTACTTACTATAGGGGATGAAGAAGCGCAAATTTACCCGCCGAGGTGGTGCAGTGTATATAGGGTGCTAGATTACTGCACCCAAAGATGGGGGATCGAATCCCGGCCACGACGGCCAATTTTTTTTATGGAGGTGAGAAGCAAGACGCCCGTGTGCTGTGCAATATCAGTGCGGAACCTCTGGAGGTCTAAACGAGTCCTCCACTACGGCGTCTCTCATAGCCTGATTCGCTTTGGGACGTTAAACCTCACAAACGAAGCAAACCAGAAGCAGATATTTGAATGCTTCAGCTTCAGGAAAGAGATGATGCAGGCGGGTGTCGTCTCCATTATAAGCTGGGTCGTACTGAAATGTTGGCGCATCCATTTCGACTTTTCACAATTGATAGTGCAATTAATTCAATGTATGAGGGCATGACTTGTCTGTATATTATAGCTGAAAGAGCTACGAACAGACAGCTGTCTCCGCCTAGAAAAGTCCTGGAAAGGTTAGGTACTAGGTGCGAAGTGTAGAGCCCAGGGTCTGCTTCTGAGCCACTTCGAGCGGATTGAAATGCATCTGCACGGTTCCTAATCTCTTGATACTAAAAAAAAAAAAATTGTCTTACCCTATCTAACACGAAGGACCTCCACTGATGCTAAATCAGCGCCACTATATGGCTCAAAAGCAAACCCCCTGGGCTGTAAACTTTTGACAAAAACTGTACGTTCGCCATATTGCTGCCTACTTATGCTTTTGTTTCCTTCCTCATCTTTCGTCACCTATCCGCCATTGGCTCCCGATAGAATGCCGTGCCAGTCATACAAATAGGTAAATAAGATGTGTAAGCCCTGGACACGTAATATGAATACCACTTAAGTACTAAGTTAGGGAATGAAATGTTTAATAAGCTGCCATATGGTTATAAATGAAGCCTGGGCACGTTTCCTCAAATGGCAGTGCATAAAATATACCATACCTTGCTCTTTAACTACAGCGCGCGACTTGAGCAATGCTCGTCAGCCGAGAGATAGCACTGCGTTACCACGCTGTTGCATAGCGGCTTCTCCATTGTTCTCTTTTGCAGGCGAACAGAGAGCTCTGTCGCAGATGGCGTGAGTAATTTTCTCGCCTCCGCAGAACGCCTTGTGAATAACTCACAGACGACCTTTCAATCATGCGTCTCGCTCTTTCTCGAGGTTCTCGGCAGACCGCGTTACTTCGAACCTGTCTTGCACGCGACAGAGGACCGCTATTGTAAAAGTCTTGCAAAACATATTTTTTGTTTGCTTGTTATTGCATCCGAAACGCATTTCCAAGAAATTAAATAAATGGCACGTCTCGTTTTTTTTCTTTTTTTTTTCTTTTTCACGCACACAATCGAGTTTGTGTTGGAGGGAGCGTATTAAGAATCCAGCCAACTCTGTCTCTAAATGCCCTGAAAAAATGTAAAAACAAAGTTTTTGCTGACAGATGCTGTTGCTACTGCGCATGAGGGCATATCCTTATTCTTTTTCAGGTTTTTTACTATCGCTTTATAATAACAACTTCGCATTGTGTACTTTTCTGGCAACTGTTCTTGCGGTACCTGCGGTGCTGCTACCTTGGATGTCAAACGCTTCTGGAAGCAAGCTTCGTAGTGTTTCTGCTTGTTAGGATAAATGGTACGGTTCATATCCCATCAGTGCGGATTTCGTCTCCGAAAATGCACTTTCGCGTATGCTTCCAGAAAAGAATCGGCCGTGCAACATATTGCAGAGGTGCGTCACGTAGCGCTAATGGCGTTGCGTTGCGATTACTGGTCGTTTTCTAAATCAGCGACACGAAACGGTGAAAATATTCGTTTTTAACATAATCTCGTCAGAGGAGCTGCTCGCATCAATGTTAACTATGTGCTTACATGAGTGCTAAACTATAAGCACTTAAATATTACAAGCTCTGTTGTACCATTGCCCGAATACTGAACATTCGACAGCAAACTGCATATATACCGGGTGTCCCAAAGTTTAACAAGCTTGCTTAAGAAGCAGTGTCTATGCCGTGCGCTGGAGCGTCTAGATGGACGCCCACTGAGTGAAAGTAAGCGTTTAGGTCCCTGGCCACGGCGATCGTCTACGCTGAAGGCCTCCCAGGCACTGCTCCGCTTTATGAAAAGCACAGGCCTGATTGAAAGGCTATGATTTTGCTGTTATGTTACGTGATATGACTGTGACATTATGTGATGTAACATGTGTGTGATCTGACTGTACTGACTTCACCCATCCCTCTCTTACCCACAACAGTTATATCCACTCACCCCTTTCCCCCAGTGCAGGGTAGCAAACCCGTTTCTTTTACCGGTTAACCTTCCAGCCTTTCCTCCTCATCTTTTTCTTCCTCCTCCTCCTAAAGAAGCAAAGTTTATAAAAGACGGTGTGTCGAAGCGTTCTGACACCAGGTGAGGGCTGTTGTGAGTCATGTGGCCTGGTCTGCACTATTTTCGCGTTCTCCGAACTTAATTGATCGGTAAATACTAATTAGTCATCCATATAGTTATTGGGTTGAAGAAGAAAGATTTAGTAAAAAGTTTCTAGGTCCACTTGAAAACAAGATGGCAGAAATACTTGCACTAAGCTACCGTTTGCGTAAAGCGACTGTAAATTTGGTATTTTTCTTACCTGCCTTAAATGATAACTAGCGCAATATAAAAAGATTTGAAAACGGAATCTGTTTTTTTTTTCTTTCTGGAAAGGTTTCGCAGATGAAGTTTACGCGTGCAGCGAGAAAACGATGTGAGCCACCAACTGGCCCCGTAATAGCTTTATTTTAAGACCAATATATAAAGCTACGAAATGCGTTCTTTGATGGAAACTTCGCTGCTAGCCGCTGGGGAGACCATCTACAACTTCTGTAGGCACAGCTTGTTCTTCGAGCCAATAATAAAAAAGTTAACTAATTCGTCGCTGCCAATTGAGTAATTTTGGTGAATAATAAACTACGGCGGACTTGGGAAAATGACGACCAAAAGCGTTCAGTTGTTTTTCGTAGCCAGGGTACTCCGTGTAAATAAAAGCTCCTGGTATATGTTTCCATCACCGAGCAGCCGTCACGACGGGTGTCTCAAGCAAATTCGCTTCTAGGCTATCATAAGCGTGAGAGCAACCAAGCTGTCATCAGTAAGATTTAATTGATCAATAAGATTGAATCGAATTGCCCATGAAGTGACTCACGTCTTCCATGTGCTGTCGCTCCCGGTGACTAGGGTCTTCCTCGTAAGGAGTCGTTTCTTGACTATCCTCGGGAGCAGTCTTTGCGGAAGCCGACTCCTGCTGGGCGGTCTTTTCCGGTGGAGATGCCACCGTTTCCTGTAATTTCAAAGTCTCGTCGGTTTTTGAAGGTACCGCAGCCTCTTGTTCACTTGACGCCGTGCGCGTAGCGAGCAGGACCAGACAAAGCGCAAGCCAGGCGCCTTTCGACATCTTTGTTCGCGTCGTCCGACACGCAACGTTCGATCTCGCTGCAAACAACGAGTGCTCAACTTCGCTCCCACACGGATAAATAAACCGCCCGCTGACATGTGTCAGCGCGATTCGACCAATGAGCGCTTTCAACGTACACAGCCGCTTTTCTTGTAAAACACCACTTCGTGATGTAGAACATCTGTCTCTCGTTTCCATGACAGAGAGCAAAATTGTATGCAGTTCCGCGGAGCGCAGACTGTAGCATATTGTCTTATTTTGCATCGATCAACCCTGGTGCTAAGCTGCAGGAATGAGCATGCTCTATTCGAACAGAAAGCATATATATTCGCTTCGGGCGCCTCGCATTAGCAAGCCACGCTTTTTCTCTATTATCGCTGAAAATTGCTACTTGGCATATCTATTTGCTGCCACACGTTCTGCCCGCACAACCCTGCTGTAAGACGTCGGCGATACACAAAATAATGAGAGACCCAAACTCTTCCGCTAGTCCACAATTGCTTTTAAAGTAATATAATTCTCTTTCTGTTCCGGGCCTGGAGGATGCGAACGCTCTTTCATACCGTCACAGCTGCGAGCCTAGCCCGAATACCTCTCACTTGCTCTGAATAAAAGTTTATATAACTCTCTCTCTTCCCTTTGTCGCGAAGTACAAGCCAGTAAGAGCCTATATAGAGGGATTAGTAAGGACGATTGGTACAAACATGTTTGAAGTTTTTATCAGGCGCGAGCAGCCATTAAACTTATGATAATGACATGATATGGAGGTTATCAGCCATACAGCGTCTTTGATAACGTGCTTTTTGTCGGCCCCGAGCAAGGTCAATGTCACAATTGATGAAGCCTGTTTTGAAATGCTCTATTTAAGCAATTGAGCCTCGAGGCCTTGGCTATGGCTCTTTGCGTATCACAAGACGCATAAGATGGCTTTCTTGTGCAAGTCGCTATCGACGAAGGTGGCACTGGTGTACAGTGTTTGTCAAAAGTCTAGAGGCCTGGGGGGTCTGCTTATGAGCTACTTCGTGCTGCTTGTAATGCATTTCCAGTGTTCCGAATCTCTTGATGGTAAGAAGGCTTTTTTTTTGTCCTACCCTCTCTAACGAGGAGCTCCACTAATGCTAAATCAGCGCCACTACACTGCTCAGAAGCGATTCCCTGGGCTCTACACTTATAAGGTTAGGTCGCATCTTGACAGGGAAATTTGAGATTTTAATTTCGAAATGAAACCAGTGGATCCTGGTCAGCGTTTTATTCATTTTTGGAAAACCTGTGATTTTCGTCAAGTTCTATAACTTTCAACTGTAAATACGGTAGTTATTGGCGAGAGTAATTCTAAAATTTTACTGACGAGGTAACACCGGTGTCAGTTTAATTTACTCAGATCTTACAGTCAAAGTGCCTCTAATAGTAGGTCTATGGTGGTAAGCTTGTCCTTGCCGTCTAACGCTTGTACCGATGACTGACGTAAACGATGCTCTGCAGAATGCGGGCTTTTTGCACGCATCTATTTGTAAGAACAACTGAAAAATGACGCTACCTTCTGCAGGATTGTTCTCACTTTTAATCTGCAGGTTTTGTTCTTAGTGCGCTGAATCTATCTCGATACTCCGTGTTCAGTATGATTCACAATTTAAACATCGATGTAAGCGTTGTCAGCTGGGAGCTAAAGGTCAAAGTGGATGTTCCGCTGGCTGTTGTGAAGCAGCTCTTCTGCGGACATTTTAGGCTGTGGCAAGAATGCTCGTAGAGCTCCGCTATGAATTGCCATCCTATCATGTTCTTTATATTGTCCACGCTTCAGGGGAATTTTGACGGTGCCTGATGTTCCTTCTTTAGCGGCGCAAGAGATTAGCTCAAGGCACATTTCGCGTACAAAGTTCTCAGAATTAGTCTTCGTAAGCTCGAGTAACGATGCGGATGTCTCGTATAAAAAGGTCGTTTACAGAAATTCTTCGAAATATTGCATTTTTACTCTTCTCCTCTCGGCGCGAGTGTTCTAAACAATAGGCAAGATTAAGCGCCATCACGCCAATTCTTTACTATGATCGGAGAGACCGCAATGAGAACCAAGGTGGGAGGCTCATTGTGAAGGGGCTGATTCCTTAAATACCTAACAAATGCTGTAGTTCCTGGCAGCTTTTGGCAACAACTGTAAGGTGTTTTTTTGATTCCGCTCTTACATTCTATGTGTGCTTGCAGAAAGGTAGTAACTGCAACTCTGCGTTCATGACATGCGCAGTCACGAGGAAGAGTTAGCCGGCTTTGTAGCATAGCATCTTCAAATAGAAGGTTTGGTTGAAATTCGATTATTCAAATATTTGGAACCCCCTCGTTGCAATAAAGCGCTTAAAGCAAAGGCCGACAACGGACCCAGAGCACATAAATGCTCGTGTCGTCGTGTTTTCAGTTTCTTTTCTCATTTTCGCGATTCATAATCGTGAATACTTTTCTGTTTTCTAGTGCGCCGTCATCTACTCGCGTTAAATATGTGCATAGTATTTTTTTTTTAATTTTGGAGTAATATATTACACACATTGACATTCTGGATAAGAAAGTTTGTAACTGATTTTTGATTACTTTCGTGATTCGTGCGTAGCTTTTGCATTTTTGAAGTAATATATTATACACATTGCCATTCCGGAGGAGAAAGTTTGTAGTTATAGGAATTATGGATAAGTTTCTTCAGTGCAGACGTGCATTTGTATACTGCGCCATTCCGGATGAGAAAGGTTGTAGTTATAGGAATTATGGATCACTTTCTTCAGTGCAGACGTGCATTTGTACTGCGCCATTCCGGATGAGAAAGTTTGTAGTTATAGGAATTATGGATCACTTTCTTCAGGGCTGACGTGCATTCGTACTGTGCAACATGCAGAGCTGGAGACTACGTGATTTGTTAGGGAAACGCAAATGACATTATGCGCATTTTAGAAAGAATAACAGACTGCGCGTATATCAACTGCGCTTTTTTTTTTAATGCCTGCTGAATTTCACTCAGAACCTACATTGTTGTACTAAGGCGCTAGTCTTTTAAATAAAACTGCATTGCATTCTGAATACGAAGACGCGTGGATTCTCTCGATAAACGCAGCGTATTTTTTTAGATCACAATCTCAATTACACTCCAGTGTTGACTTTACCCGGCGGTTCTTTTTAGACCTGCCAGAACTATATCAGTATCGTTTAACAGCGTTTACCACACAAATTGAAGAAGAAAGCATAGGCCACTGAATTCCTTGATTACATCGGAAGAAGTGCTTGAAGCCTTTGCCAAAGCTTTCGCAGTTGGCCATTGTCAAAGGTACAGTCCTTTTTGTGCAGTCAGGTGCAGCCGCTAGCCGTGCTGTGAAGCGCCAGAGCCTCGAAACTCCAATCGCAAGTAACGTAGAGGATGAAGAAAATAATTTTTTTTAGATTGAAAATTTTATGCTTCCAGGCTTCGAGTATACAGTGGCCTGACTTGTACATTGGGCAGAGAATGGACGCTGAAGCACACGGCACTCTATATAATACCCCACAGAGTGCCTCCTCCAGTTTCTCGTGCGGGAACCTATCCGGGGGAGCTTTGCAGATAGGATTGCAGATGGTGACTGGCCTCGTGCCGCAGTGGGCCTTGTATGCTATTTTCCAATCCTCGTTTATCGCGTTGTCCACCGTTGACTCCGACTAGACGATTTAACAAGCTTACGGTAAAAATTATGAATTTCAACGCAGAGTTTTCTAGTTATTAATCTCGATTAATGCACACAATGACCGCCTTACTGTACATTAAAGAAATGAAAAACAAAAGAATAAATAATTGTGGTCCAGAGGTGTAAAAATGATCAGAATGAAAAGCGGATGCTTGATTATGCTCTGAAAATTTAGAGTGTGTAATTGATCATTTAATTAATTGGAAAAAGAAAAACAGTGCGTTCAATGGTGCCGAATCGGTCAGAATGAAGCCAATGTTTATTGATGCAAAGTATCGGTGTATAGCCTTCCTGATTTAAAAGAAGGATGAAACAAGATAAAAACAAACAGTTATTTGTGTATTTTTGGCACAAAGGTTTCTAATTATTAATCTCGATAATACACATAATATCCGCTTTGTTATGCAACAAAGAAATAAAAAAGAGAAAAAAATTAGGAAAAGTTGGTCTAGAGATGTCAGAACGATCAGAAGGAAAATTGAATGCTCGATGATGCTAATTATGAAAATTTAGAATGTGTATTTGATGAATTAATTGCAATAATTGAAAAAGAAAAATAATGCGTTCAATGGTGCCAAACTGGTCAGAATGAAGCCAATGTTTACTGATGCTAAGTACCGGAGTATGCCTTTCTTAATTTAAAAAAGTAGAGATAAATAGAAAGGTAAAACCTTTAATGTAAAAAGTTAAAAACATCGTACGTGTCTGTGAAACGGTGAAGCTTAAGTGTCCCCTAATTTGTTTCAGCTTGTTACTGCAGTGCCCACCTGGGGCGAATATTTCACACCTGCTCTCAATAAAAGTTTATATATGGTATTTACATCTTGTCTCTGCAGTCTACACGCACTACAAAGAAATAAAAGGAACACGTCAGAGTTTCTCGCTTTTTCTTATGTCACTCTGAGAGTCGAGCTTGTGATGAAGGGGGCCACACGCACAATAACAATTATTGTGACTTTTTTGAAATGGTAATTCAAAAACGCACACTAAGCAGTTCGCTCTCACACCTTATTCCAGGTGCTCATAAAGATGTATCATTAATTATGTTTTGACTTTGCCTACTGTTTTTATAATAACTTTACACTGTGTACCTTCCACTAGCAAAGCTTACCTTAGAAACAGTACTGTAACCCTGGATGCCCAAGCTTTGAGGACACAAAAATGCAGTGTAGTGCTACAGGTGCACCCGCAAGAAGAGGAGGATGCAGTTATTTTCACGGCACTCCAGCTTTTAGGTCCTGAGAGATGTCATTCACATTTGCTACCAGATTATGAATCTGAAGTGAGATCTATTACAATGGTAGTATATTGTGGTTTGGTTTATTGGGTTTAACGTCCCAGAGCGAGTCAGGCTATGAAAGGCGCCACATTAGAGGGCTCCACAAATTTCAACGACCTGGAATTCCTTAACGTGCACTGACATCGCACAGCACACAGGCGCCTTGCTTGTCGCCTCCCTCGAAAAACAGCCATCACGGCTGGGACACGATCCTGCATCCTTGGGCACAACAGTCGAGCGCCCTAACAACTTCACCACCGCGGTGGCTCGGGATAATATTCTATTTGTTTTTATTATTTGTTTCCTGGCTCGTGTAAAGTTTTTTTTGAAAGGGTTGGTAACACGATTAAATAAACATTTCTTGCGACAAAAATGAGCGTCCCCTTTAGTCGGCGTAAAGGTATGAATGGTATGAAATGATAGGTTGTTGGGCAGCCCTAAAATCTTTTTTCAGCTTCGGGCCCTTATAAGGTCATATATAATCCCAGCTTTATTTTCTTTTGCGATATGTATTGCGAGCCGATGTTTAGATTTAATGTCATGTGCACTTTGGATAAAGTTGCAAGTGCCTATTTTTCGGTTTAGTGCTTAAAATATGCGTTTAACTCTCCATTATAGCGCCTAAAACGCTCATTTTTAATGCTAAGAAATCCACTTTCTAGTAATGAGACAAGATTTTTTTTTTCCTGTAACAGACGTGAAGCGCCCTGTTCAAGTACTCTAAAATGGCATTCCAATTTGTTCAATTTTGTTCAAACTCTTCTCTCATTTTCCTCCAAGTTAACATGTGGAACTTGCGTTATTACAAAAAAAAATGTTACTTGGTCTGTGTGCGCACTTATGCATGTATGCGCTGTGTAACTGCACTTAGCCATTTGCACTACATGTTCATGTTTAAAGACGTGGAAGGTCACAATGTTATGCTGGTAAGCGTGTAACAGGGTACGACCTCATTCCGTATCACGGTGTTCTGTGTAACGGTTTGGGTTTGGGGGGTTTAACGTCCCAAAACTATGCCATGCGTGTCGCTCTAGTGGAGGGTTCTGGAAATTTCGACCACCTGAGGTTTTTTAAAGTGCGCCGACATCGCACAGACTACGGGCGCTTGCTTTTTGTCTCCATGTAAAAGCGGCCGCCACGTCCGGGATACGATCCCACATACTTGGGTGAAGCAGTCAAGGGCCGTAACCACTGCGCCGCCACGACGGGCTTTCTTCTGGGTAATCTCTTCATTCAATTTCCTTTTATCGTCCTGCACTCTCTCTTCACTTGAAGGCCTAAACCTCTTTGCGAGAAGGTGTTCTGTTTTGAGCGTTTCCTTTTTTGGGTAGTAATTCGGCTCGAACTAAGAAAAAAGCAAGCGGAAAAAAAGAACTGTAGTTCAGCTTCCGTTAAGCCTAGTGTGAACCTATAGCGCCGGTCGAAGCGCGCGGCGTGCCTCTAATATATTCGAGATTGTTGTCAGCGATCATGCGTCTTGCCACGCAGCTACTCCCACGTCAGTTACCCTTTGACCTTGACTCTAACCTTGGCCTTTGGTGGAAACATGGCTACCCAAAGTGGTTGTGGTGAAAGTTCCAACTTCACCTCGAAGTTGTTTGAAGGTCATCGAAGCACACAGTGACCTTGACATAACCTCGCGTAGTGCAACTCTCGCTTCAAATAATTTGGTTCTTATTGCCTTTCGGACGCAGCTCTCCTTTATCAAATAGGTATGATGCTATCGTGTTTACATTATTTGGTGTCGCAGGGCTGTCTCATAATTATCCCTTGTCGTAGCTGAACAAAACCAACTAAGATTGTTAACGTGGTGCTGTTTTTTTATTCGGTTATCGCGAACTGGCTCGGTGAAATAACCTCGTCGTCACTCATCTCTCTGTGTTGCATGCATGACTCCATTTGGTCCCTTTAACGCATTTCGTTCGCTAGTGCTTCACAATGAAAAAAAAAAAAAAAGAAGAAGGATGCCCGCGGTGCAGCGAAATCTGAAGCGTAAACCTCCTCTCATTTCCTCCCGTACTCGGGGAAGTTGGAAGATAAGGCGCTATTCACAGCGGTTAAATAAAAAGCAGAAGCGCAAGCAAAAGAAATGTAAAAGTATAAATGAGCGCCAATTTGCATACGAGAGTGATATCTAGGCTCACTTTCCAGCCGCGGCTGGATGAGCGTTGTCATCTTTGCTTTCTTTTCTTCGTCGGTATTTAGTCTTCCTTTTCTAGGCCTGTCCTTATTTCACGCCTGAAACGTTGGAAAGGTCAGGCGGCGAGTGCCTTCCTTAGCCGTGTGGTACAAGTGCGTGCTTTTTGACGCTAAGGCAACTTAAGATGTTGCATTGCCACATTTGCTTGTGCACGTGTGTTCTTCGAATCGTTTATTGTTCTTTATAAACTCATCTATTTTCTTTAAGAGGCGACAGTTTAAAGTGTGCGCCCTCCTAGGCATTCACAGGTCATCGATTCGAACTTTACGCGCAGCCTATGAACTACAGTTATTTCAATATTCCTCAAAATTGTCTCATAATATGTATTAATTTATTTATTCCAGTAACAGAAACTGAAATTTTAAAATTCTATGTTCTCTGATGCATTCTTGGTCTCAAGGACTGTTCCAACTTTGAAACGCACACTTATGCAATAGTCAGCATATATGTTGAAATAGTGAACCATTATTAATATAAAATCAAGGTGTTGTCACCAATACTACAAACTGTTAGCTGCTTATTTGGAATTTTGCAATGTTTTTTTGCAGCAGCCTCTCGTTTTCCATTTCTATTAGGTTAAAAAAAGGCAGCGGGAAATGTTTATTAGCTCTTGTTATGGTGTTGTATATAAGTGTTCTTTGTGACGGTGCCTATTCTGCATCAGTGAGACAGGCCGATACGTTACTGACCTTGGGTGATTGCGTCAGAAAGATGCAGAAAACCAGTGGCTCGAAAATGACGTAGTGATGCGCTGTGTAGACTGCGAAGACTATTAGGTACTTCTCACAAGGCCAACACAGTCGCCAAGTATAAGAAAGCAGACCTCACCGCTTATTTGCCAGGCACTTGATATACCGAACGGCGGCAACACGTGTGACAGCGAGTGCTGTGCTGTGATTCCGCAAGAGCTTGCTTTTAAGGCGAAAGCCTTAAGCGGCTCATACTGTAGGCCACAGCTCCGTCACACTATAACTAATGTGACGTCACATCCGGTTTTGAGGCAATTTCAAAATTTGTAGTCAAAATGCAAGATACCGCGGGATTCCACTTGTCAGTCCTCCTGCTGACGTCATAAGAATAATAAAAATCTTTTCTCCTCAGGGAATCGAACCTCCATCCCTCGGATCAATCCCAAGCCGAGCGTTTTAACCAACTGCACCAGGTCCGGCACTCTTTTTTTATTACCTGGCTTTGGCACACGACATAACACGAAAGGAAACTTTTTTTTTCTTTCATGTTTTTCGCCACGCCCGGGATCGTAGAACGCACATCGTAATTCTCCTTGTCTACCGTGAGGATGCTAGTAGCGATGACAATGACGCTGCAATTAGTGATAATGACAACGATGACAGCAGCAATGATAATGATGCATGGTGAATTTAGTTGATGATAACGAGAACAATCGTGATGCACCGTGTGCAGCAGCAACTTTCGCATTTTTGCAGTGTAGATTCCAGTGCTCCCGGAATTTTTCTTGACCGGTGGGTTGTATCGGCTCTCAGATGTTCATTGTTGCCTTCCGTATCGCAAATAATCACTTTGTTGACAGCCAGTGTATATGTCTGTGTTCTCTTTCTCGTGTGTTAACGCTGATGAGTTCTTTCCATCGGCAACATTTTCTTTTCTTACTTTTTTTTCTGGTTTTGTTTTTACTATCTCCCCTTATCACCCAATTGATCTGACGGTACAGTAAATATTGTAGGCAAGTTAAACATGCTAGCTAAAGTGTCCTTCTTATAAGCAAAATACTACGCTTTTATGTGCTGTCTACTTTTTTTTTTTATAAAACCTGTTATTGGGCCGCAGTTTTAGTCTCTCGATTTTAACGCGGATGACATTTTGCTCTCGACGTTTTTTTCTTGTCAAACATGGCTCGTTTTCTACAGCTTTGCAGTGTATTCGGTCTGTTCTGTTCCTCAAGCCACCAAATAATTTATCTGAACCACGACAAATGTCGAACAAGTGCCGAACAAGTGCGAAGCAGGGTTGCGGGCTTCGAAAAAGATTCAAGAAATCAGCCAATAATGGGCCGTGTAAATTTCCAGCTACGTTCGCTAATCAGTGATCGCTATGACGTGCCTGTCAGAGGATGCGTTTAGATGGAGGTGAAATGGAGATTCGTTCGTGTGCTGTGCGATGCCAGTGAACGTTAAATACCCCCATGCGATCGAAATTACTCCGTAGCCCTCTCTTACGGCTCCTCTTTCTCTCTTTCTACTTTCACTCCCACCTTCCTTCCTTTTCTTATGGCGCGCCTCAGGTGTCCGCAGAATGTGTGACAGATACTGCGCCTTCGTTTGCCTATAAATCACTCATTATTATTATGCAAAAACCTTGCAACTTTCCTGTCTTGACTACAAAAGGCACTCGGTATTATTCATGAATTAACGACATAAATAATGCATGGGAACACAGGAGAGCTCAGGGAGAGTCCGTGGTCTGCACTCTAAGCCAGCGCCCTTCAAGTATTTCAAAAGCACCTTGATGGCTACTTCACTAAAGGAAATCAGCGCTGAGCTTTTAGTAGTTTGGCTTCCATCATTATCAGGCGGACTATACCAACCGCAGTGCGAAGGCCTTTCTCATTTTTCTATAATTAACCCGGTCCTGTTCTAGCTGCATCCACTTGACCCCTGCGAATTTCTTAATCTCGTCCACCCACCTAAATTTGTGCCGCCCCCTGCTACACTTTCCTTCCCTTGGAATCGAATTTGTTACCCTAAGCGACCATCGGATATGCTCTCTTCAAACTACATGCCCTGCCTATGCCCATTTCTTCTTCTTAAATTCGGCTAGAATTAGGGTAGTTTAATGGCCGCTGTGTGCGAGGATACTTGTTCGCAGTAAGATCGAGAGCAACATAGAAAGTGACATTGGCAGTATCCACTAAAGAACCAGCCAATAATAATAGTTTTTGATTTGTGAAGATTGATTGAATGTCCTTTATTGAATGGGAAGGCTCATGGCCATGGATGGGGATAAAGGGGAGTAGACATAATCTTCATTGTTTATTTAGGTCGTCACTCGAATCACATTGCTCTAACCAGGCCACTAAGCGAGCCATACTTGGCAAATATCATCTGTGTGTTTGCATCAGTTTCTAGAAGGGAACGGTAGTTCAGGCGGTAGGGTTCGATCTCGGGGCGTCCAGTAGAAAAAGCAGGGCATTCCCAAAGTAAATGAGATATGCCGCCGCAGGTTAGAGTCGTACAGTGGGGGCACGTAATCATTTTCTCTTTATACTGACGCCAGCGGGCCATAATATGTGGCGTGTAAGCCGCATGGGCGATGAGCTTATTCAAAAAGACTTCTTGACTTCGGGTGAGGTGGGTTCTTCTCGTAAAAGGTGGGTCTGGTGTGGCCACCTGCATGCGATGCTGACTGAGGCTACGAAGACTGGTCCGAGTATAGTGCATAAGGGCAAGAGAAGGGGTGAGTTGCCCGCCCAAGGTCGAATAAGGATGAAGCAAGGGGGGTGGGGAAGTAAATGTGGACATCCCACCTGCCAAGGCAGCCGCGGCGTGTGCCGCCGCATTGCCCCCTGATTCGTCCGAGTGACCTGGGGTCCAGTGAATAGCGACAGTTCTGGTCGCGAGTTGGTGGCGTTTAAGGAGGCGCTGTATAGCCGTAGCTGTTGCATCTTGTGAACCCGGAGTAGCGATTTCCTTGTAAGCTTCAAAGGAATCAGTAAGAATACGTAGTGACCCAGTTCCGGTGCAAGGCACTCCTGACAAGGCTCCCCAAATCGCGAGGAGTTCAGCGTGAAGAGGGGTACCCTGAGGTAGATGGCAGGCATAAGCGCCTGAAAGGGAAGGGTTGTCATCGCATACCCAGGCCATAGATGCGAATTCGCTTGTAATGGATGCGTCGGTGTATATGTCAGTCGTATCGGGGATTCGCTCTTGTCGGTGATGGGCAGCTAGGAGCTCCCGGGGAATGACAAAATCGCGGTTTATAGGTCGGCGATGGACGCGTGTGACTACTGGCATCTCCCAAGGGGGAAGTGATGCATATAGGGCTGGTGTTCTGTCGTTACGCTGTTCATCCCAGGCCAGCAGGCGACGCCCCTGGACAGTGTTCTCTAGACGTATTCGATGACGCGTCTGTGACTCGGTAACGATGGTAGTGAGCGGTGGAAGAGCGGCCAAACGCTCAAGTTCGGCTATAGGAGTGTGCTTAGGTAGACCGGTAATAGTGCGCAGTGTAGCGCGATGAAGGCGTTCGACCTTAGCGAAGTCAGTCTTCGACAGTTGGAGGACCGGTGTACCATAGAGGATTTTTCCGACCGCCGCTGCTCTGGCCATCGCACGGCAGGCATGCTGCCGCGCACCGCCATGCCGGTTGGACAGGCGACGAATAGTATGTAGCAGTGCTGGCCAAAGGCGTTGTAACTGACGAACCCATTTCTGGGGGCTGTTGCAGCTTGATATGGGCAGGCCAAGAATGCGGATTTGCCCATTTGAGGAGGTGATGGTGTTGCCTCCGATGTGAAGATGGATCTGCATACTGGGGTTGGTTTTATGTTTTCCGTCGATACTAATCAATTCTGTTTTATGTGGTGCGAGTTCGAGGCCAATTTTGGTTAGTGTATCTTCAAGACAAAGAAGGGCCGCCTGAAGTTCAGTCTCCATAGAATATTTGTCTACGTAATCCGCTGCCTCAGTCCAGACGGTAATATCATCGGCATATATAGCGAATCTTGCGCTTGTGCTGATTTCCAGATTCTCGGCGACGCGTGTCATGGCCAAGTTGAACAATATGGGTCCGAGAATGGAGCCCTGAGGTACACCCCTATCCAAGTAATAGGTTTTGGGCACCCATCCCGGAGCTTTGCCATGTAGCTGAATGGGTCTAGATGTCAAAAAATTGCGGATCCAGATTTGGGCACGATTACTAGGAAAGCGTTTGGCGAGTTCCTCCAGGATAACCTCATGGCGAACATTGTCAAAAGCTTTGTGTATATCGACAGCCAGGAGATAGTCAGGTAGCGTTTTACGATGAGCTCTATTCAGAACTCTTCGCAAAAGCCAAAGGCAGTCATGCGTTCCAAGGTTAGGGCGGAAGCCGGCTTGAGCTGGATGAAATCCAGGACTGACGTATTCAATGTAGTGACTAATCCGGGTATGCAGCAGGCGCTCGATGAGTTTACAGAGATGTGAAGTCAGTGCAATTGGACGCAAATTACTAGGAAGTCGAGGGTTTTTGCCAGGTTTAGGGATAGGAAGAATAAGAGAAAGCTTGAGGTTATCCGGTACCGTTCCGGTCTCCCAGTAAGAATTAATGATGTCGAGAAGGGCATCCTGGGCTGCCGAGTCGAGATTGCTAAGCTCCTGCCAACTAACTCGGTCGTGCCCGGGTGTGGCGCGAGCTCGGCCTCTTCCGAGGGCTGCTTGCAGTTCTCCCTTTGAGAATGGGCGATCCAGGTCTGGATCAGGGTTTCCGACTGGGAAAATGGAAACTGCTGGTGGAGGCATTAGGCTGGCGTGTGGGAAAAAGGTGCGTATAACTTCATCTTCAACATCAGCCGGGTTGCCATTGAGAAGGAGATCAGCGAGAGGTGGTGCCCCGCGTGCCTTGCCATTTAGGCCACGAAAGATGCGCCAAAGTTGTGATAGGCCCGGTACTTGTCCAAGACGGTCGCATGTAGAGTGCCAAGCCTCACTTTGCAGGTGAAGCTGGTATGCCCGGATAAGCTTGAATTGTCGTCGAAGAAGCACGAGATCTTTGTGACGTTTTCCGCGTGTCCGAAAACGTTGCGTGAGGTGATCTGCGCGACGCCAAAGGTTAGCCAGGTGAGCATCCATGCCAACTGTGGAATCGTCACAGGGGATATATTCGAGAGCTTTAGTGCGGGCATCTCGGAGTACAGACAGAAAGGAGTCAATATCCGAGAAGGGGGTCGTAGTATTAGCACGAAACTTGTCCCAGTTGAAAAACGAACGTGTTGTCCGAACGCGAAGACATTTACGATTGAGAGTGAGCAAGATGGGCAAGTGATCACTACCCCAAGAATTAGAAAGGACTTCCCAGCGCCGAATAAGACGCGGTGATGAGAATGTAAGGTCCAGTGTAGTGTCTGCTTGAGAGGGATGGAGACCGATACGGGTCGGCACGTTAGGTTCGTTGCACAGGGTAAGAAGAGTTTGATCAAGGGCGTCATATAGGTGTTTACCACGTTGGTTAGGCTGAGATGAGCTCCAGGCTGCGTGATGTGCGTTGAAATCTCCGCCAATAAGAATAGGATAAGGGTGTGCTGCGTTTTCAAGGTCAGGGAGCCAGGAACAGGGTTCTGCCATGACGTTACCTGGCCGGAAATAGGCCGATGCTACGACGAAAGGTTTTTGGCCAGGGGAGAAGATTTTTACTGCAACAATCTCACGAGTGGAAGAGCAAAGGGATTGAAGCGAGAGCTGAGTGGAAGGACAATCGTTTCGGATTAAGACGGCCGCCTGTCCCTCTGAACGGCCGTTTTTATGTTGGATAGTAGGTGTCTGGTAAGTGCAGTAACCAGGAATTTTACAAGGACCGCGCGTTTCTTGAAGAAGTATGAAAAGAGGACGGCGCTGAGGCACAAATGTACGAAGGGTAGGACCGTTCTGATTGAAGCTTCTGCAGTTCCATTGAATCCCATGAGCCATAGTGCTCATGAAAGGGGCACAGATTTACGGCGCTTACTATCGTCTGTGAGTGTGGTACGTTGGAACTCCTCAAACATAGTCTGCAGATGGCTCTGCATGGAAGTGAGGGCAGCAGTAAGAGTTGCATTAACTTCCTTTCGCAGAGTTTCTTCCAGCTTCTGTGTCTCTTGGGCGCGTTCCTGTCGGATTAGCCCGAGCATGTGGGTATAGGCGGAATCAGACGCTGTGACCGGTTGCGGCCGGCGGGTAGGCGAACGGCTTTTGCGGCCCTTCTGTGAGCGGCTGCGTTGCGGAGTCTGGGAACGAGTTCGGGTGTCCATTGTTATCTTGTCCTTAGTTATCATCTCCCGGAGACGCTGATTTTCCTGGCGTAGTTCAGATATTTCTGCTCTGAGGCTCTCAATGACCTCGGCTAAACCTGGAGAAGAGGTCTTTTCAGCATATGATACATGTTTGGAGACAGTATGTGAGGATGTCACCTGATGCGTATTCGGTTCATCCGACTCCTTAGGTGCCGATTTGTCGACAGGCTTTGCATAAGCTCGAGCCGGGCACTGGGCACTCAGGGCGATATGCGTGGAAGCGCCGCAGGCTACGCAATGAGGAAACTGCTTGCAGCCGGGGTCCTCAGGGTGCGGGTTCTTACCGCAATCCCGACAAACGGCGGGAAACGAGCAGTATTTGGCTACATGGCCGATGCGGTGACAGTTATAACATGCGACTGGGCGCGGGCGGTATTCACGGATTCGTGTAATCTCGTAGTCGAATACTAGCCGAGAAGGTAATGCGTCTGATGCGAAGGTCAGAAGTAGCAAATTTGTCTTGCCGAGCATGCGTATGTCTGTGATTTCAGCTGTCTCGCAGCGCAGATGTGCCATGATATAGTCCATCGTGAGGCCTTCTCTAATTCTGATCACACCTCGCGTGCTGCCAACCGCAGGCTGCTTCAGTGGGGACGTGTCCACATCGAACGCTTGGACAGAATCCCGCGTTCGCGCGATTAAACGGGTCAATGTACACAGCTTCTTGAAATGCTCAGCGTCCCTGACAGTTATGCGGATGCAGTTAGCAGCAGAATCAAAGCGGAGAATGGCCATATCCGAAAAATACTGAGACGGAGCGCTTTGCTCTATTGCGTTGGTAATAGCCTGTTTCGGGATGTTTGTGACATGCACTTTGTTAAGTGGCCTGATCAGAACAGTGAAATGAGGACGACTCACCCGTTCTGTGTGCAGACGTTGCGGGGACACTTGACGCTTGCGATAGGTTGAAGTCATGCTGCATCCTGTAGTTGTCTTAACCTGAGCAGGAGGGCTTGCAGAGACAGTCACAGCTGCGGCATCCATTTCCTCGTGCACTGTCGGCAATAGCGGGTAATCAACGCTCCCTGTAGCTTGTGGCGTTTGTGGCGTCGGAGGCACCGTTCGGCTGGATGCGAAGTACGGCGCCGCGTCCATCTTTTCATGCCCCGCCGGTAAGAGCGGGTAATCACAACTTCTCGTAACTTGGCTTGACTGTGGGGTTGTAGTCGGTGTAACCTGTGGCGTTTGTGGTGTCGGAGTCAGGGTTTGGCTGGATACGTAGTATGGCGCAGCATCCATCTGCTCGTGACCCGCCGGTAATGGCGGATAATCGGAACGCCTTGTAACTTGGCTTGACTCTGGGGTCGTAGTCGGTGGTTGGCACGGAGTGAAGGTCGCCGGGCGTAAAATTTTGAAGGTCACATCTTCCGGATGCGCTGTGGCGGCAGCGCCGCCCGGCTGTGGCCCGGAAGCAGCCGTGGTCGTGGTGGGCCCTGAGGGCGTCGATTAGGCTTAGCCCGTCAGAAACGCTAGTCCTTGAAAGCTTCGAATTGAACAGCGAGCCGAAAGTAAAATTGTTGCAAACAGGTGCCGAACACCTTCACTGACCGTTTCGAGTGGGTTCAGGCCATATCGGGTCTAAAATCCACATACACAATTCGAAAAACACGGAGCCGAGGTGAACCGCGTCAGCTCGCTCTCAAGGCCGAGTCTCTTCTCCATTTGTGAAGAGACGTGAATTGTGCATTGTATAGCGACCACACCAAATGTGTTAGTTTATAAACTAGGAAAAATATCCTATCGATGAGAAAGATGATATAAACTTTCTGAATTTGCAATCATATTTAGCCTCGCGAGTTCCTACGGAATTTATCCCTGTCTAGGGTGTCCTGTCTGCCACTAAAAACACTTGAGGCAGAGACTGACCACTTGTTTTGGGTTTGTCTGCCGCTAAAGCCAACAAGAATTCGGCACCTGACAACAGCGGGTCTCCCACCAGACCACCCATCCCACTGCACTGCCTGCACGCACCGGTTTCCTCGACTTCATTCGATGGGCTGACATTTTCTCATTTATTTCACAACCCCCGTGTTATTTTTTTAACACCTTAATGCTCTGCTTTGCTTTGTGATGTTTAACGCCCAAAACTAACTCAGGCTATGAAAGACGCCGTAGTGGAGGACTCTGGATATTTCGACCGCCTGGGGTTCTTTAATGTGCATTGACATCGCACACCGCATGGGCGCCTTGCTTTTCGCCTCCAACGAGAAGCGGCCGCCGAGGCTGGGATTCGATCCCGCATCCTTGGGAACAGTAGGCGAGCGCCATAACCACTGCGCCGCCCTGGCGGGGCATAAGACAATAATGCCTTGAGGTAATAAACAACATTATTAAATAAACTACACGCACACGCACACGCACACGCACGCACGCACGCACACACACACACACACACACACACACACACACACACACACACACACACACACACACACACACACACACACACACACACACACACACACACACACACACACACACACACACACACACACACACACACACACACACACACACGCACGCACGCACACACACACACACACACACACACACACACACACACACACACACACACACACACACATACACATATATATATATATATATATATATATATATATATATATATATATATATATATATATATATATATATATATATATATGAAAAAGTATTCAATTACTTCGTCCGACGGCTAGCGCTCCCGGTACTTTGGACACAGTAGGGTAGAATTACCGGAGGTCACAGCTTCAGCGCGAGGGATGGACGCCGAAGACCAGCGATGGCGATATATATATATATATATATATATATATATATAGGAAAGTAGTAATACGCAGGCACCAAAACTGCGCCACTTTTTACATGAACTTCAACTGGGGTTAACAGAAACGATTGCAGGAGGCCTCAGGTAGGGCGTATTCGGCGTTGACGCTTTGCGGTTCTGGTAGATAAAACCATTTTAGAGAATATAAAAGAGACAGGCACAATTTTAGACTCTTGAGGGCTGCCTGAGAGCATTTTATCGCGGCCTTAGTCGTAGTGCTACTCACGCAGCTTTTCAGTGCGAAAGTAGTGAAAGTGCCTCCGGGGTCAACGGAATTTGCTGCTACTTTTCATCGAGTTCAGCTTCTTGCGGCATTGCTGAGGGGGGTGTTTTCGGCGGGCCCGAAACAAATAAATACACGACAGATGGTGCGCTGAAATACCCAGATAAAATAAATACAATTTTTAAAATGCGTCTACTTTTTATGTAGTCTCCTACTTTATATGTATTGTCCTATCGCCACTCTTTACTCGAAGTAAAGCCCTTGTGCGGCTCCAAACACCGATCCTCTCTTGCGAAGGAGGGCGCGTCGTTTTCCTTCTTTTGAATTTGTCTTCTTTTTGTTTTATTCCTGTTATTGATTCCCTGTGCCGCCCTTCCGGAAATGCCCTCTCTTTATCACTACGCTACCGAGAGGGAGCAAATGGGAAATGTGCCTGGCAGGCTTAAAGAGAGCACTGGAATAAAAAGCTAGAAAAGAGGAGGGCGCAAGCTGCACTCGTGCCCAAACCCAATTTTCTCTCTTCTGTCGTACATTTTTCTCTTGCCTCTCTCTCACTTCTTCCCTCGCTGACCAATTTACGCCTTCGGCAACGTTTTCTGCCGCCGCGGTTACGGACCGTTTCATTCTTCGATTCGGAATTTCTTTAATTCAGAAATGTATGCGCCGAATCCTACCACGCAGCCATACGGGGCCATTATATCCGCCGCCCATTGATTTCTTACTGCGTTTGCGTTTCAGGCGATAGCTGCAAACAATTCACTTTGTTTAAAACCTTCTTTCTTTTTTCGGTAATTTATTTCTATGACGTCGATATAAAGGCGTGCTCCTGGTTGACGGGCGCTTGATGTTCCCTTTCACTCTCTTCCTTCTTC
Source organism: Amblyomma maculatum (assembly GCF_055883805.1). Taxonomy (NCBI): domain Eukaryota; kingdom Metazoa; phylum Arthropoda; class Arachnida; order Ixodida; family Ixodidae; genus Amblyomma; species Amblyomma maculatum. The sequence goes on from NC_139354.1 coordinate 24,022,949, forward strand.
AGCGTCTTTTTGACTTCTTTTTTGGTTTTCAACTTTTCTTCACATCGTCGACACAATACATTTCTTTTAGCCTTTTGTTCTGCTCACCCCTGCGGCTTCTCAACCGCTCACTATCAGGTCCCTCCCGCTGACCGGCTCCCCAGGAAGTCCCGCTCCAGCCTTCCCCAACCACTGCCATCTAACTGGCTCCCCGAACAGAGCGAGTCCTGGTTCTATGCGCGAACCCCGCTGTTGCCGCGTGCGCGGCCTGCGTGGAATGGCTTCTCGGCGGATGACGTCAGCGAGTCGCTAACGCACACAGCGCCATCTAGGGAGGGCGTCGTTTGCGTAGCAGCAGCTTGCACCTTCCGTTTAGAAGCCCTCCTGCGTGTGTTTGTGAAGCAGCGGGAGGTGGAGGAGCCTTTACTGGGGGCTCTTTTGATCGGGCTTCTCTGAAGCGTGGCTCACCTACGTGGCAGCATCCCGCGGGGAGAGGAAGCCAGCCAAACCCCTCTGTGGGATCGCAGTAGGAGTCATCGGGAAGGGAGAAGGGTATGCATGCGTGTGATGTCGTCATCTTGTCGGGGGCGGTGAAAATTCGTAAAAAAAAGGTTGGCGAAGGAGGCTGATTTAGTTGTGTTGACTTGAACTGCGCGTAGTCATCTCGTGGTATCACGCTGCAAACACGTGCTCTACAAGCTTGTGCATTTATTTGCAAAAGCGAAATGGGCCGAAAATTTCAAAGCCGTTGTAGTTCCCTCACAATGTTTTCGTCATCCACTGGTGTAAACACCCAGATTACTATGTTACTTTACTTATGTGCTAGCCTGGCTCAAAGAGTACGGTACTCATTTGAAGAGGAACGCTGCTAGCTGTTAGACTTTGACTTGGTTGTTCTCAGTGTGTCCTTTTACCTCTGACATATTGGCACGCACATTGATTAATGTGCAACTAACTTATTTTGATACATGTAGGTTTTTTTCATTTGCGACCTTGCTGTCTCAGTACATAGCTGCCTCGGCTTTGCGATAGAAAAAAAAAAAGGGCGCAAAAACAGCCCCCAAAACGCTAGGGATGAGACGAATAGACAACCCACTAATGACGTCTTCCTGTCATGCCTCGGTCTTTTTTAGCGCCATAAAGGATATTTTGCTGGCTTCCAGCTGGCTCGACTTTGTTTCGGTTGTTTCAGCCCAACCTTGCTGCTCAATACGTCCCTCACTCCCCAACTCTTTTCTTCCCAAGTTCTTTTTCTTTCCGCTTTCTCGGGGTCGGGATTGGTCTCGCCCAGATACTCTTAGCCGCACGTCGATGGGGCCTCTCAGTAACAGCTAACGTCCGGTGCCTAGCCGGGGCAGTTGGTCGCCCTAAATCACTGTCCCCGCTCGGTGTGCCAGGCGGCTGTTGCCACCTACATATCGTTACATCCCTCATAAATTACGCCTTCTGTATTGCTAAAGGGGGGCACTGCTCTGGACGCTATGTACACCTCTCGTCGTCGGCTTATCACGCGTCGACAACCCTCGAACTGTTTGTCAAGAAACAGCATTTTGCGTCTGACAGACCGCGGTCACTCGCCGACCAATCACGATTGGTGCAATACATTGTAATTTAAGAATAGCCTTCGTAACTGATATGACAGCAACTTTGCGCTCCGTGGCGCCATCTGGCGATGGCTCGGCTTTGTTCCTACTATGGAACACATTTTTCTCTTAGGTGCACCGATTATGACATTATGACGCCGATTATGGCTGTGTGTTTCTGCCCCTATCCACGAGAACGAAAGTTTTGCTTTTCTTTCTTAGTGCAATTCTGTTTCTTTCGAGTTCTGCCTTTTTGTAACAGCTTCCTAGCTGCGTTTTTCCCTTCAGTCCTCCATCTTTTGACATGCATTACAGGTTATCAGCCCTGACATCACTGGCGATAGTTATAACGGCGGATCGCGGGAACGGATCATAAACAAACCAGCAAAATAAGTCACCTGTCTTTTGTTTTCTGTACCGCCTGCTTCTCGCGTTTTATTTCACGTTTCTTCGTCCCGCGTGGCTTTCACGATTTTCTTGCGCGTTGCCATCATTCTCCGGCGCTCTTTTTTGCCCCGATCGAAGCATTTATTTCTTCCGTATAGAGGGCGCATGGGGTCCGGAACCTCCGACGGTGTTGTCTTTTCTTTCTCGCTCATACTTGTTTTCTTTGTGGTGCCTGTCTTCTGACCGGCTGCTAAGCCCCCTGTCAACCTGAAAATGGGTCCATATATATGGTTAGGTGGGAAGAGTCGTTACGAGCCTTCTCCTGACCGATAGCTAGGGCACAGCTGGAGCTGGTAAAAGAAACCCGTGGCCAAGGGAAGTGGCTGATGCAGACCGGATACTTGCAGACTTGAAGAGACCGAACCAGTGTCCCATAATAAGCACTAACGGCTACACACGTCGAGTGCTTTTTGGGGCACATCGTAGTCCTGAGTAGGATAAAAGCTGGATCATTATTTCATTCCTAATGAACGCTGGAATTGTCTCGTTAACTATACATTCCTAATATTTAAAGCCGCGAGAAACGCGGGACAAACACGGGGAATACGATGGGACGAAGCGCCACTTTCAACTAGTTTATTGAACACACGAAACATCCATATATAGGCTTTATCGTCATATGCGCAGACACGTCACCTAATATCAAATTTAACGTGATAACCCGCTCTAAAACAAACTTTCTTTCGCCGTGTACGGAGCAATGGATGTGTCAATTATGCACAAGCTGGCTTTCTTTCTGATATAACATGCTTCGATCAGTTCCCTAGCTGTCTTGTCTCTACTTTTACCGATAATGCTCACGTCAGATAAACATGGCTCACTATCAAAGGACGAGCACTCCGTATGTGCTTCGGCAAATGCGTGCCCTCATTCATTTGTTCCACATTTAGTCCATGCTCTCTCGTTCGCTCTTTGATACAGCGGCAGCATTGATAACTGTACGTTATCCTGCTTTCTCGATGAAATTATCCCAATATTTGATCATGCACAAAAATGTCTCACTCGCACTAAAGATTGCAATACGATGCCTCAAAGCCGTTCATCTTGCTTAATACAAAAAAAAAAAAAGATCAACATTCAACGTAGTCTTAAAGTAGCGGCATTGAACTTAGCCAAATTTTTTCTTAGAACCCTAACTTCATTCAGTCCACGCGCTGATATCTCTAGCTTAATATTAGTGCCACTTGTTTTCTGCGAGACTAGTATTTTGTTATATTACCCCGCCGGGGTGGTGCAGTGGTAGGGAGCTCGACTACTGTGCCCAAGGATGCGGGATCGAATCCCGGGCTCGCCGGCCGTTTTCCCACGGAGGTGAAAAGCTAGGCGCCTGTGTGCTGTGCGATGTCAGTGCACGTTAAAGAATCCCAGGTGGTTGAACTTTCCGGAGCCCTCCACTACGGCGTTTGTCTTAGCGTTAGTCACTTTGGGATAAAACAAACCATCTTTTGTTATATTTGTCATGACGCGCAGGACGCTATACCACATTATAAAGTGCGGCAGAAAAACCGATGGGATCCTGGCAATATGCTTCACATAGCCAACGCACTTTTAAATTCGTCATCTTCGCGGATGTGGAGTGCTTCGCTTCCTTCCACGTTGCCGCTTCACCGCTTGCTGATACAGCGAAGAGACGTCGCCTGTGGGCGCAGCGTGGTTTCCTCCGGGTGCCTCGCTATTCCGCTTCCTGAATCTTTCCCTGTCGCGCCCAGCGACGACACGTGGTTGTGCCAGTGCCCTCTGACTCCGGCTTCCTGTTCTTACGTCCACTGCGAACTCGGCTTTTGCAGTGTCCGCGTTGAATAAGCCGTCCCACAAAATAAATACTTCACACGAGGGACGTGCGTAAGCGAAGTTCGGAGGCTTGCGGGCTCAAAGGTGTTGTTGACATTGCGGAGGTACACAGTCTTGTAAGCCTCCGTATATTAAAATGTGTCGGGCGTCGAGTTCCGTGTTATTGTTTATCTCTTTCATTTTACATTCCTCGAATAGGCTTCGTGCTACAGCAGTCGGGGACACAATATCAAAGAAAGCAGCTCTGAGAAGACAAAAATTTTGCATATTGATAGCGGGTAAAATATTTTATATGAGTATAAAAAATGACTGCGGCTTAGCTCGGCTAAGCCTGGCTTATACAAGCGAAAGCTTTGTTATGCTTGGTTATGCTGTGCTGCTAAGTCAGGTTAAGGTCATATTATTCTGCACCTGCAGTTTACAGAGCGAAAGCTCGATTAAGCATTATCAGACGCGGTTTGCTGTGGTTTAACTCATCGATGGCTGTTTGGGAACGTCAAGGAAACGCAGCCGAAAGACTAGTTCCAGCGTGCGACTCCTCCATGGCGGTCTGCGAACGCCAAGAACACCGCAGCCACCCCTATAGTCGGATACAGGTCAAGAAAAAAGCGGCAAACTGCCCTCAAAGGACCCCCTCCAGCCAATGGCATTGCTCCAAATGTGTGACGTCGCGGCACACACGGGAAAAGAAAAAAAGTACGAAAAAATGTGCTCATGGTCTCGCGGACTTTTACCAAAATGGCCGCCTCCGGCTGTCGCGTCCGTCCGTCGGTGTCGCCAGCAATGTCACCTCGTAGGGCTCCATGGCGGAAAAGACATGCGGTTAAGCGCAGAGCAACAAAGCGATTTTGTGAAAACTCGACAGTGCTGAATTTCACCATGAGAATTCGGCCTTTTACCCTGTTGTAAGTTATTTATTTGTTTATAAATAAATAAATGAAATAAATAAATAAATGAGCAGCTATCAGAACAGAAAAAGCCCGGTATTAAATTTGCGTTTGAGTGTGTACATAACTACGTTTCTACGTAATTATAACTTTTGGATAGGATTCTAGTTGTTACTGATTTAGGCTGATTTCTGCATTGAAAAGTTCTTGGTGGGCGCAGAACGCATCGTAAACCGTTTCTAGCAGAAATAAACGACAATTTATCACGGCTTGAAATGGTTTTGAGAAAATTATTCCTTCAGAGTGCGCAACCTTTAAAGGAATAACCTTGTAAGGCACTGCACCATGCTCGCTTCCTTAGCGTAGGCGTAGAAGAACCGAGTTTTTGGGTACTTCGTCACGCAAAAAGGAATTTTTTTTAAGTCTTTTTCCCCGATAGGTGTACGCTCGGAGCTGTATTTAGACATCTAAGCCCTTGCGTGGTTTTTCGCCGAAGAAGCGTCAAAATATGGAAGCAAGGAAAATTAAAAATATATATATTCAGTGGGGAAATTTAATTTCGTGGCTGCAACTCGCTCATGCAAACAAGTCAACTTCGCTGAGTACGCTGTTTTGAAATCGAAGCAGCCGACCGTATGCTGCGTCATCAAAAGGTGACGGTTGGCGTTCATTGTTAAAAGCGGCTGCTAGAGCTCACCATAATATGCAAGTTCTTTCAGGCTGAAAACAAAAAACTTACTGAATTTTAACAGATTTATGGCGGCTAGAGACTTGATGACATATACTTGGGTGCTGAACACCGAGCACCAAACGGTTATGCATATAAAGGAAAATCTGTAACTTCGATCGCACATCCGCAACAGGATGCCAACATTTTCGAACTACGCGCGCGGATTTCCAAAATTAAGTGTGAGCCTAAACGTAGAATAATATTTAAAATAAGACTTTCGCCGAAGGCCACTGTTAAGAAATGATTTGCTAACTTTTAGCGCGCAGGCGTTTGACAGTTACTTTTGTGAAATATACTGAAGAATTGCAGAACACTTACTTGCACTTCCTTCTGAGAATTTTATGAAGCTATCATTTCCTTTATTTCTTTATATTTTTCCCCAAGGGGGGGGGGGGATGTAAACCTACGCGTATATTTTCAAGACCTCTTGACTTAGCACTTAAGATGGAGTGCATGTTTATTCAACATTCTGGGAAGTATAATGATGCAAATTATGGTGCAGCCAAGTTTGCGAAGGTTTATTTACTTTAGTGGTTAAATACTATACTACGCATGACAAGTAGGAATCCACAAGCCCTCGCATTTCCTCGCCGAATAGAATATTTAAGAAGCTCTCATTGCCAGTGGCCTCCAATTGTTCTCTCTGCAACTTTGAGAACTTGGAGTCATTTTGTCTCTCTGTGAGTTTGAAGAATACGAAGCCTAAGACCCGGGTTGTATGACTGTGAGTGATGTTTAATGATCATGAAACTGTAATTGTTCCTCGCTCTGTATAGTGAGAATTACGAGTTTTACGCAGTTTAACGTGTTTTCATTAAGGCCACCACCATTAAACGCTACAGCTTACAGACTATCATCAAGAGCCGTTCTGAAGCGAAGACTTAAGTCAAGTGGGGGCACTAATGAACACTTGACCAGTTTTATTACTGATACTGGACAATTTTTGGACAAAGCCTACGACACTTCATGAAGCTTCGGGATGCTACGTGACCTGGGAAGCCTCTGCATCCATGGCAGATTATGAAAAGCTTGAGTGACTTTCTGTCCAGCCGTTAAACCGGAGTACATCTCGGCGGCACCCTTTCAAAAGACTGGATAATTTTTGGAGAAAGCCTGCGACACTTCATGAAGCTTCGGGATGCTACGTGATTTGGGAAGCCTCTGCATCCATGCCAGGATTATGAAAAGCTTGAGTGACTTTCTGTCCAGCCGTTAAACCGGAGTACATCTCGACGGCACCCTTTCAAAAGACTGGATAATTTTTGGAGAAAGCCTACGACACTTCATGAAGCTTCGGGATAACACGTGACCTGGGAAGCCTCGGCATCCACGGCAAGATTATGGAAAGCTTGAGTGACTTTCTGTCCAGCCGTTAAACCGGAGTACATCTCGGCGGCACCCTTTCAAAAGACTGGATAATTTTTGGAGAAAGCCTACGACACTTCATGAAGCTTCGGGATAACACGTGACCTGGGAAGCCTCTGCATCCATGCCAGGATTATGAAAAGCTTGAGTGACTTTCTGTCCAGCCGTTAAACCGGAGTACATCTCGGCGGCACCCTTTCAAAAGACTGGATAATTTTTGGAGAAAGCCTACGACACTTCATGAAGCTTCGGGATGCTACGTGACCTGGGAAGCCTCGGCATCCACGGCAAGATTATGGAAAGCTTGAGTGACTTTCTGTCCAGCCGTTAAACCGGAGTACATCTCGGCGGCACCCTTTCAAAAGACTGGATAATTTTTGGAGAAAGCCTACGACACTTCATGAAGCTTCGGGATGCTACGTGACCTGGGAAGCCTCGGCATCCACGGCAAGATTATGGAAAGCTTGAGTGACTTTCTGTCCAGCCGTTAAACCGGAGTACATCTCGGCGGCACCCTTTCAAAAGACTGGATAATTTTTGGAGAAAGCCTACGACACTTCATGAAGCTTCGGGATAACACGTGACCTGGGAAGCCTCTGCATCCATGCCAGGATTATGAAAAGCTTGAGTGACTTTCTGTCCAGCCGTTAAACCGGAGTACATCTCGGCGGCACCCTTTCAAAAGACTGGATAATTTTTGGAGAAAGCCTACGACACTTCATGAAGCTTCGGGATAACACGTGACCTGGGAAGCCTCTGCATCCATGCCAGGATTATGAAAAGCTTGAGTGACTTTCTGTCCAGCCGTTAAACCGGAGTACATCTCGGCGGCACCCTTTCAAAAGACTGGATAATTTTTGGAGAAAGCCTACGACACTTCATGAAGCTTCGGGATGCTACGTGACCTGGGAAGCCTCGGCATCCACGGCAGATTATGAAAAGCTTGAGTGACTTTCTGTCCAGCCGTTAAACCGGAGTACATCTCGGCGGCACCCTTTCAAAAGACTGGATAATTTTTGGAGAAAGCCTACGACACTTCATGAAGCTTCGGGATAACACGTGACCTGGGAAGCCTCGGCATCCACGGCAAGATTATGGAAAGCTTGAGTGACTTTCTGTCCAGCCGTTAAACCGGAGTACATCTCGGCGGCACCCTTTCAAAAGACTGGATAATTTTTGGAGAAAGCCTACGACACTTCATGAAGCTTCGGGATAACACGTGACCTGGGAAGCCTCTGCATCCATGGCAGATTATGAAAAGCTTGAGTGACTTTCTGTCCAGCCGTTAAACCGGAGTACATCTCGGCGGCACCCTTTCAAAAGACTGGATAATTTTTGGACAAAGCCTACAACACTTCATGAAGCTTCGGGATGCTACGTGATTTGGGAAGCCTCTGCATCCATGGCAGGATTATGAAAAGCTTGAGTGACTTTCTGTCCAGCCGTTAAACCGGAGTACATCTCGGCGGCACCCTTTCAAAAGACTGGATAATTTTTGGACAAAGCCTACAACACTTCATGAAGCTTCGGGATGCTACGTGATTTGGGAAGCCTCTGCATCCATGGCAGGATTATGGAAAGCTTGAGTGACTTTCTGTTCAGCCGTTAAACCGGAGTACATCTCGGCGGCACCCTTTCAAAAGACTGGATAATTTTTGGACAAAGCCTACAACACTTCATGAAGCTTCGGGATGCTACGTGATTTGGGAAGCCTCTGCATCCATGGCAGGATTATGGAAAGCTTGAGTGACTTTCTGTCCAGCCGTTAAACCGGAGTAAATCTCGGCGGCACCCTTTCAAAAGACTGGATAATTTTTGGACAAAGCCTACAACACTTCATGAAGCTTCGGGATGCTACGTGATTTGGGAAGCCTCTGCATCCATGGCAGGATTATGGAAAGCTTGAGTGACTTTCTGTCCAGCCGTTAAACCGGAGTACATCTCGGCGGCACCCTTTCAAAAGACTGGATAATTTTTGGACAAAGCCTACAACACTTCATGAAGCTTCGGGATGCTACGTGATTTGGGAAGCCTCTGCATCCATGGTAGGATTATGGAAAGCTTGAGTGACTTTCTGTCCAGCCGTTAAACCGGAGTACATCTCGGCGGCACCCTTTCAAAAGACTGGATAATTTTTGGACAAAGCCTACAACACTTCATGAAGCTTCGGGATGCTACGCGGTTTGGGAAGCCTCTGCATCCATGGCAGGATTATGGAAAGCTTGAGTGACTTTCTGTCCAGCCGTTAAACCGGAGTACATCTCGGCGGCACCCTTTCAAAAGACTGGATAATTTTTGGACAAAGCCTACAACACTTCATGAAGCTTCGGGATGCTACGTGATTTGGGAAGCCTCGGCATCCACGGCAAGATTATGAAAAGCTTGAGTGACTTTCTGTCCAGCCGTTAAACCGGAGTACATCTCGGCGGCACCCTTTCAAAAGACTGGATAATTTTTGGACAAAGCCTACAACACTTCATGAAGCTTAGGGATGCTACGTGATTTGGGAAGCCTCTGCATCCATGGCAGGATTATGGAAAGCTTGAGTGACTTTCTGTCCAGCCATTAAACCGGAGTACATCTCGGCGGCACCCTTTCAAAAGACTGGATAATTTTTGGACAAAGCCTACAACACTTCATGAAGCTTCGGGATGCTACGTGATTTGGGAAGCCTCTGCATCCATGGCAGGATTATGGAAAGCTTAAGTGACTTTCTGTCCAGCCGTTAAACCGGAGTACATCTCGGCGGCACCCTTTCAAAAGACTGGATAATTTTTGGACAAAGCCTACAACACTTCATGAAGCTTCGGGATGCTACGTGATTTGGGAAGCCTCTGCATCCATGGCAGGATTATGGAAAGCTTGAGTGACTTTCTGTCCAGCCGTTAAACCGGAGTACATCTCGGCGGCACCCTTTCAAAAGACTGGATAATTTTTGGACAAAGCCTACAACACTTCATGAAGCTTCGGGATGCTACGTGATTTGGGAAGCCTCTGCATCCATGGCAAGATTATGGAAAGCTTGAGTGACTTTCTGTCCAGCCGTTAAACCGGAGTACATCCCGGCGGCACCCTTTCAAAAGACTGGATAATTTTTGGACAAAGCCTACAACACTTCATGAAGCTTCGGGATGCTACGTGATTTGGGAAGCCTCTGCATCCATGGCAGGATTATGGAAAGCTTGAGTGACTGTCTGTCCAGCCGTTAAACCGGAGTACATCTCGGCGGCACCCTTTCAAAAGACTGGATAATTTTTGGACAAAGCCTACAACACTTCATGAAGCTTCGGGATGCTACGTGATTTGGGAAGCCTCTGCATCCATGGCAGGATTATGGAAAGCTTGAGTGACTTTCTGTCCAGCCGTTAAACCGGAGTACATCTCGGCGGCACCCTTTCAAAAGACTGGATAATTTTTGGACAAAGCCTACAACACTTCATGAAGCTTCGGGATGCTACGTGATTTGGGAAGCCTCTGCATCCATGGCAGGATTATGGAAAGCTTGAGTGACTTTCTGTCCAGCCGTTAAACCGGAGTACATCTCGGCGGCACCCTTTCAAAAGACTGGATAATTTTTGGACAAAGCCTACAACACTTCATGAAGCTTCGGGATGCTACGTGATTTGGGAAGCCTCTGCATCCATGGCAGGATTATGGAAAGCTTGAGTGACTTTCTGTCCAGCCGTTAAACCGGAGTACATCTCGGCGGCACCCTTTCAAAAGACTGGATAATTTTTGGACAAAGCCTACAACACTTCATGAAGCTTCGGGATGCTACGTGATTTGGGAAGCCTCTGCATCCATGGCAGGATTATGGAAAGCTTGAGTGACTTTCTGTCCAGCCGTTAAACCGGAGTACATCTCGGCGGCACCCTTTCAAAAGACTGGATAATTTTTGGACAAAGCCTACAACACTTCATGAAGCTTCGGGATGCTACGTGATTTGGGAAGCCTCTGCATCCATGGCAGGATTATGGAAAGGTTGAGTGACTTTCTGTCCAGCCGTTAAACCGGAGTACATCTCGGCGGCACCCTTTCAAAAGACTGGATAATTTTTGGACAAAGCCTACAACACTTCATGAAGCTTCGGGATGCTACGTGATTTGGGAAGCCTCTGCATCCATGGCAGGATTATGGAAAGCTTGAGTGACTTTCTGTCCAGCCGTTAAACCGGAGTACATCTCGGCGGCACCCTTTCAAAAGACTGGATAATTTTTGGACAAAGCCTACAACACTTCATGAAGCTTCGGGATGCTACGTGATTTGGGAAGCCTCTGCATCCATGGCAGGATTATGGAAAGCTTGAGTGACTTTCTGTCCAGCCGTTAAACCGGAGTACATCTCGGCGGCACCCTTTCAAAAGACTGGATAATTTTTGGAGAAAGCCTACGACACTTCATGAAGCTTCGGGATAACACGTGACCTGGGAAGCCTCGGCATCCACGCAAGATTATGAAAAGCTTGAGTGACTTTCTGTCCAGCCGTTAAACAGGAGTACATCTCGGCGGCACCCTTTCAAAAGACTGGATAATTTTTGAAGAAAGCCTACGACACTTCATGAAGCTTCGGGATAACACGTGACCTGGGAAGCCTCTGCATCCATGGCAGGATTATGAAAAGCTTGAGTGACTTTCTGTCCAGCCGTTAAACCGGACGGAGTACGTCTCCGCGCCACCCTTTCAAAATATTAGTGGGTCCTAGATATGCTTTTTAGGTACTAGTCTCTTCAAGTAAAAACGAACTGCATAGTGGTAATGATTTTAAGGTATCTTGCGTACCATTCAGCGTGCGTCGAGTACCTGCAAATTACATGCACACCCCCTAAAGTATCTTCATGCTCGAGAAATTCATCAGAAAATAAATAAAATACTAATTTAGTCAGACAGTGATGGTTTATGCTTTTTCCACTTAAATACCAGTGGTTGCTGTGCCTTTTTTAAAAAAAAGGCACAGCAGCCTCCACCAGTGCACCACGGGATCAGTGCTCCACCCTCGCCTGAAGGCGAGGGTGGAGCACTGATCCCGTCCCTTGTTTGGGTGAAATCGCATTACCAAACATGAATGCATAACTTTAATTTATGACTTCTTTTTTCAAACACCTCACATAAACACCAGCACAATGAAAGCTTCCCGACCTCAGAATATACTCAAAGTTCTATCACGAGAATTCCGGCCTTCCATCAGGACATGCATTTTACAGATTTATCGCTATGTGGTACGTTGCTGCTGAGCGTATGGTCGCATACTGTCTTAGGTTTGAGAGACGGCCCTGAATGAAACGACAGGGCTAGGTACATGAGTTAGGCTTGAGTCTTTGGACAGGTACATAGAAGACCTCTCCCACAATGAGTCTTTATGTAGAAACATATTAACGGCCTTTCGGAGACAGGAAATACTATACTCACATGTTCATACATTCCGCCGATACTTCTATGTTGCCTTGTATTAGCGGAATGTCAACCAAGATCACTGTTTAGCAAAAACTCCGAAGCAGAGATCCCTCTTCGATTTTAAAGTAAATGCCAAAAAATAAATATTTTGCGTGCACTCTTCTTCACTGTCTTGAGACCCGATCCACTGGCGCCTTGGAATGTAAATTTTTACTTCTCTCAACTAATATACTGTCTGAAAAAAAAAAAAAAAAAGGGAACGCCACACGAACGGATGTTACACGAGCCCCGCTGCGGCTACATTTAATAATTAGGGAGCCCGACCGTCGGTCCCAAGAGCGCGGCTTCGATCCCAGCCACGGTGGCAGCATTTTAAAGGAAGCGATACTCAGGGCTCCCATGTAGTTACTGCACAGTCAGCGCGTATTAAGGAAATTTCCAGAGCCTTCCAGTACGGCGTCTCTCATAGCCGATGTCGCTTCAGGCCGTTTAACTCTGTAATTAAATACAAACACATTACGAGAGCTCCCGGCAATAAACAAAAAAATACGGTAATTAATCAGCATTTTAGTCATATGGTCATAAAAAAAAAAGCGAGAAACTTTAGAAATTCCGCAATGTAATAGAAATGTTACAAAGGGGTATTAATGCTTCAGTGTGCATTAGCGTTCACCCCAGAATATTATACTATGTCTTCGACGATAGAAAATAATAATGGACAACTCTGAAAACACAATGTACATTAAACGTAATCGGAAAACTAAACTCTATAGATTCCAATAGAGTTCTTAATATGAGTCCTCATACATATGGTAGTAAAACCTGAAGCACAAGGACATATAATTGTGGAATCTGGTGCTTAGCCACGTAAGAATCAGCAGAAAGGAGAGAGCTGATGCAAATATGGCAGCCTTCACTTTTGGTAAAATACAGCGGTTTAATATACGGAATAAAGGTTCCGTAATATCTGGGAAGGGTCCACTGAGGGCGAAGTGGCAAGCTTCACTGGATAACTTTACAAATAAAAGACTATGCCTAGTGAAGCCAGTTATCGAACAATGAAAATTACGTAGTCAAGAATAGAAGTGCTGTGATACCGCCATCATGTCGGCCACACTATTTAAACGCACAACCTTATTCTCAGAAAGGAAGATGAACCTAGAAGCGAATTCGCTGCGAAGGTAGTCATCAGAAGCCGTATCCTATGTTCATGTAGCAGACCTGGACTCGTATTCCGAATTTGTGTCGTTATCGAAGTGTCGCTATCTCACGTGACCTCTAGTGATCTGATTGGTCGAAACGCCGGAACTGGGTGTTGCCACTGCGGAACCGGAAGAGGTGGCAACATCATTTTCCAGCGTTTCCACCAATCAGGTGACTCGAGGTCGGGGAGATAGCGACACTCACAATAACGACGCTCGGAATATGGACCGTGATAAACTAAGGAGAAAGGATTTTGTACCATTTCACGCTAACGGAGTTACTCCATCCTATCGTGTTTGTGAAGCGGAGTTCAATCACTGAAATGCTCTATGTTCTTGCGTTCCTAAAGAAAGCAAAGTACCTCATCACTTTTTTTTTGTGTGGTTCTTGCATTCTTAACTGAACCAAAGCTTATAAGCTAGCTAGTACTTCAAACTCTCGTTACCTCCCTCTCGGCAAGCACATATCGAACATTTTTAAAGGCACAATTCCTTTAGCTGTCTATGTGACATTAAATACAACGCGTGAGACATGTATCAGTTTTGCTTTTGGCGTTGACGTTATTCTATGAGTCATTCATTCCTTTTTCCCTTGTGTTTTATCGCGTTTCTGAAACTTGCGTCCGGCCGCTTAATGGGTTCGGCGCTTCAGTAATGACATTCTTGCTTTGGATTCCGAGCAAGTTCCTTTCATTCCACCGCGCTGTTTTCTTTCTATTGTTAGGAATGTGCCGCTCGGACGCTGGCAAACATCACATGACAACGCAGGCACGTAGGATCAGGGGAAGAGAAGTCCACGCAGACCAAACAGCATACTACAAGCGCTGACATTCATCTAGTGTGTGCGGTTATCACGACGCAGATTAGCGACGCAGAAGATTGCGGAGACAAAGATGGAGACACGCTGTCTGAGCGGCAGTGCTTTGCATTGAGAAAAAAAGAAGAAAAATGTACGTGTGTGTGTGGGGGGGGGGGGGGAGGCAGGTGAAACCTGTTCGAATCACTAAAAGAGCGATGCTCTTTTTCGAGTTCTTGACTTGCACGTTATGACTGCGACGCTACCCCACTGGGAGATTTCTTTAAATTTTTGATTATTTTCGCTTCGCGTTGCTTTTGTCCAATGAAAGTTTAGAATTCTGGCGGCTTAACAAGAGTGGTCATTTACGAAATATGATGTAAGCGCTTACTGATCAGTAAAACAATGACAGTCCAGGGTCCTAAGCGCTGAAGGTACTGCTTTCCTTTCATGCACTTCGGGTCTCCGGTGCCGCCGGCAATGACGATACGGGAGCTTCCCCTTTCTCTCGTCCGACTCCATGTTTCGCCTCGTTAGCGTAATTTGGTGGCTGTGTTTATGACAGGCCGTCGGTGCTTAAGTGCAAGCGCCCTGTGCCCCGGTGGTCGCCGACACAAGCGCCTGGAGGCCGGGTTTCCACTGAGGCGCACGGCGTTACTGAGATGATGGCCTCTTGGGATAGGGCAACCGACTTGCGCTTAATGATGTGTGGCTCGAGTCATAAAGAATGTGCAGATTAATTTTCGGCGTATTGCTAGTTCCTCCTTTCTTTCCAGACATTTTTATTTATTTATTTACAGATACTGCTAGTCCTTTTGGGGGGCTGTGGCAGGATTGGGGAATAATTGTGTTTTTTTCGGGGTATTTTCAAAATATCTGCATAATTATGTCGTTTTATCCTTCATTTCCTTACCCCTGTGCACCTATGCTAGCGGCTTCTACAGCCCTTTTTAATTGCAGGTAAAGAAAATTCGAAATTGGCGCCAAAAAAAGACGGCAAAATTATGGCTCCTCATGAATATCCCAGCCTGGCATTTGGGTGCTGTTATTGCAGTGTCTGCAGCCTTAGTTCCGCGAGAAAAACAAAAAAACAAAAAACGAAGCGGTGCGTTGAAAGCAACACAGAGTAGGTTTTTCTTAGCCAGCATGTCGTATGGTTGCCAGCAGCCACACGACCTGCTCAAAAATATCTATACAGTGCACCACGAAAAGAGGAAATTTGGATATTCTGTTGCTGTTTGTCAACTCTTGCTGTCAGGAACTAGAAGCCCCCGCTTTCGCAGAAGTTGCTCGCTTTACACGCAAGAATGCTGTGCATTCATTTTATTGTGTTTCTTAGTCTTTTATCGAAGTAGGCGTTGCCTCGGACAGCCTTATCCACTGTGCCTCTTTTCAGTGGTCTGCTCCACTTACAACAGCGAATGAGAAGCACTTGGGTTTCTTTCTTTGTAACCGCATCCTTGAAGACGCGTTTTATATTTCAGGTGATAACTCTCCTGGCATTGGTTCCCTGTTCTTTGACGTAACCGCGACTTTCAGACTTTCATAAAAGCGACACTCTCATTGGCTTGCTAACTACAAAACTTGACTGCTGTCCCTTCATCCATGCAAATGGGTTGCCGCGAAAGGCAAATACTATTGTCGGCTTGGGTATTCGTTATCTGGAGGTTTCTGTAATAGCCGCTTCCTGCTTTCATATGATGTTGCAGCCATGGTGACGTCATTTTAAATAAGAAGAAAATAGTTAATGGTATATTATGTAATATAATCCCTGTTCCTTGCTCTTGATGCAACCGTGTTGGTTTTGTTGTCTTGTTCTGATGCGTTTATAATTTCCCAATTCCCTAGCAACCGCGGACACCAAAGATGCGTGTTTCAACGGGCGACCATTCTTTGAATTAAGCAAACAGCTTCGGAAGTCGGTTGTAGGCACCTTTTTAAGAACACCTTTCGCTGCAAACCCTTTCTGGCGCGGGCAGTTCGCTGGCAGAACTTTGTGAAGCATTTCAATGATCCGTAGTCGCGAATACCTTAAATCTAGTTAATTGAGCAAAAAACATCCAACCAAAGCAAAAATGATCCTAGAGCTAGCAGACGTTTCTCACTGTCCTTTTTCTTCAGTACCAATATGCTCGTTTCATGCACCCTAATTATCAATGCACTACTGAGCATTTGCCTCTCGTTTTTGGTTTCGGTGTACGTACGTCATCCACTGACGTGGTTGCCCTTCCTTCTTCGCAGGCTGATAGTGCTGGCAGTGCTGCTGTCGGTCCTAGACTTCGGCGCGCTGGCGTGCGTCTCGGACCTGCAGGAACACATGCTGGGCTACTGCGTTATTCTCAGCGGCTGCGTCGTGGTCGAGGCCTGCATATCGTGGGTCTCCATGCGCGGCAGCATCCTGGACGCCACACCCCGTGCCTCCATGCAGTACCTGCTCTATGTGCGACTGGGTACGGCAACGCTCTTTAGCGGGGCTCTGTATCTGATGATTAAGAGCTCTGTACTTTTCTTTCTTTCATGAGGTACATTGTGAACGCGGCGATGAATTTAGATGCACTTTTCAAGAGGCAAGTTATCAAAGCATATTTGGACTAGAGGGCATCTAGATAGCCTGAGTCATTGTCATCGTCTGTCGTACGCAGTGAGAAAGTAGTGTATACCCACTCAAACCTCATCATGCTTCATGGCAAGATTGCTGGAGACACAAACGGCTCCCACCAGATGGCGTTACTGGTTTTGGTTGCTGGTGTCAAGTGCAGACTGATTGATGCGAACTTAAGGATAATAGTTCAGGGATTCACGCGCGCGCTCCACAACTGAGATAATCCTTTAATGTGAACGACTAGGACACGCAGTGTGCGCCCCCCCACCCCCCATGCACAGGAATAGCCAAATTATGATAATCATCATCATCATCATCATCATCATCATCATCATCATCATCACCCACGAAATCTTTAGTGCTTGAAAAAATTACCCTCTCTAGATGCTGAGTACGGCGTGTTTCAGCTAGCATAAGTTGTTTCTTAAGGACGTGTCATAAAAATGGATTTCGAGGCCTAATATAAGGTTGTATCATTCTTCATGGAAGCTGTGCGATAAGTCACCTAGTAGAAGCGATCCATCTGGGCAACGTTCGAGCACCAGAAGAACCTCGTCCCTGACAGGGCGTTGACGGAGCCAGAAAATAAATCTCTTGAACGATGCGTTCCAAATGCAGCACCTTGGGTATCGTTTCTTTAAGTAGATAGTGAAGCAATGCATTGCTTAAGTAGTGGGTCGTGACTCCAGTGAGGATTTGTTTTTGGTTAAGATACTGGCAGCGTGAAATTCAATATACAAAACTTTATCCTGAATTATGCGCACCTGTCTTCTCGCAGGAATCCTATTGGTGGAGGTCTCTTGGTTGGTTGTGGGAGTCATCTGGGTGAGCAAGCATTATGACAGCTGTCCGATGGGTGTGGCCAAAGATGCTATTCTTGGTAAGTGCATAACACTGTACTTGTTGACTGTGGATTTTTGTTCCTTTTGCGGAAATCCCTGCACCCCATTACATCTTTGCTACACGTAGGCAACTTTCTGTCTCCAATTGTGCCACCTTGATTAGCATATTTGAACACAAAGTAGCCCACTGTTTTTTTTTTTATTGTAATCTAAGTCCAGCATGCTGCTAGGACATGCTTTCTAATTATATCAGCCCGGAATGTAATGCAATAATATTTACGTGTTGTGCATTGATATTCAGTAATTACCTACGTCCCTAGTGTTAATTTATGCTTGTGTTTATAGTAGCCGAAAGATGATCTATTGCACACAAAAAGGTTAAATTCATTTCTTGCGATCGGTGTTGCTTATTTACGCTCTGGGCTACTCTGGCCTACTTCTTTCACGAGGTGTAATTACGGCCGCGTAATCTTTTTGATGGCTCGTTTCCGTTCAGTTCAGTTCAGTCGTTCAGTCGTGTCCGACTCTTCGTGACCCTATGGACCATGTCACGCCACGCTTTCCGGTCTCTCACTATCTTCCTAACATCACATAACTTCATCTGCAGTGCCTCGAGGATGCCATCTAACCATCGCGTTCGCTGCCTACCCCTACTCCGGCGACCCTCAACCTTTCCCAACATCAAATCTTTCTCCAGCGACTCCTTTCTTCTCATCAGATGACCAAAGTAGCTGAGCTTTAACTTTAGAATTTGACCCTCCGATGAGCAGTCAGGGTTTATGGTCGACAATATCGACTGATTTGATCTTCTGGCAGTCCAAGGAACTCTCAAGAGTCTTCGTCAGCACCACAATTCAAACGCGTCAATTCTTCGGCGGTCAGCCTTTTTGACAGTCCAACTCTCGCATCCATACATCACAACTGGAAAGACCATAGCACGAGTTATACGGATCTTGGTTGGCAGACTAATGTTTCTGCTCTTTACTAGGCGGTCAAGGCTAACCATTGCTCTCTTTCCCAGAAGCAGGCGTCTCCTAATTTCATGGCTGCAGTCTCCTTCCGAGGTAATCTTGGAGCCCAAGAAGAGAAAATCTGTCACAGCTTCCACTTCTTGTCCATTGATGCTCCAGGACTTGATAGGGCAAGACGCCATGATCTCTGTCTTTTTAATGTTCAGTTTAAGCCCAAACTTCTCACTCTTTTCTTGTACGCGCATCAGAAGTCTCTTGAGTTCCTCTTCACTTTCTGCCATTAAAGTGGTATCATCCGCATATCTAAGGTTGTTGATACGTTTTCCAGCAATCTTCACTCCAGCTGAAAAATCGTCCAGACCGGCCTTCCTCATGATGCACTCTGCATATAGGTCAAATAGGCAGGGCGACAGTATGCAGCCTTGCCTCACTCATTTCTCAATTGGAAACCAATCAGTAAGACCATGCCCAGTTCTGACTGTGGCCTCTTGTCCTTCATACAGGTTCCTGAGGAGACAGATGAGGTGAATTGGAACTCCCATCTCTTGGAGAGCTTGCCACAATCTGCTGTGATCTACGCAGTCAAACGCTTTCGCATAATCAATAAAGCAGAAGTAGATGGGTTTCTGGAACTCTCTTGCTTTTTCCATGATCCAGCGAAGGTTGGCAATTTGGTCTATAGTTCGCATGCGAAATAAGCGCGATCGTGCGATAGTTGAAACAATCTTTGGCACTGCCTTTCTTTGGAATGGGGATGTAAACTGACCTCCTCCAATCCTGTGGCCACTGCAGGGTTGTCCAAATCTTCTGACATAATGTATGCAGAATGTTAACAGCGTCATGGTTGAGGTTTTGAAGCAACTCAGTTGGAATGCCATCGATTCCGCTAGCTTTGTTCTTAGCAAGGCTGGCTAAGGCCCATTCAACTTCACTCTTCAGGATGCCCGGCTCGAGATCAGTGATCACAACCGTCTTATGTTGGGTTTGCACATTCGGGTCCTTCTTGTACAGTTCTTCTGTGTATTCCTGCCACCTCTTCTTTATCTCTGAGGCTTCAGTGAGGTCCTTGCCTCCTATGTCCTTTATCACGCCCAGCTTAGCACAGAAGCTTCCTTTGATATTTTTGATTGTCTTATACAGAGCTCTTTTGTTCCTTAATTGACTGTTGTCCTCAACTGCTTGGCACTGTATGTTCAGGAAGGCATTCTTATCTCTCCTTGCTATTTTCTGAAAATCCGCATTGAGAACCTTGTATCTTTCTCTTTCCCCCATAACCTTTGCCATCCTCCTTTCCTCAGCTATTTGCAAAGCCTCTTCAGATAACCAGTTTGCTTTCTTGCATTTCTTTTGCTTTGGAACTACCATAGTAGCAACTTGTATTATATCCCGAACATCAATCCACATCTGTTCGGGCTCTATGTCTTCTAGATCTAATTCTTGAAATCGATTCCTCACTTCCACAGCATACTCTAATGGAATTTGATCCAGATCATACCTGAAAGGCCTTTTAGTTTTCTGCGTTTTCCTCAATGGAAGCTTAATTTTGGCAACAAGAAGCTGATGATCGGTGCCACAATCGGCCCCAGGCCTTGTTTTTACTGCTTGTATAGCGCTTCTCCATCTCTGACGGCAAATAATATAATCGATCTGATTCCTGTACAGACCGTCCGGTGAAGTCCATGTGTACAGGCGCCTCTTGTGCTGTTGAAAATGAGTATTCACTATGGTCAGGTTGTTTTCCTGACAAAACTCTACTAGCCTCTGCCCAGCTTCATTTGGCTCGCCAAGACCGAACTTGCCTATAATTCCGGATATTTTTCACTCCCGACCTTAGCATTCCAGTCTCCTATGAGAAAAACGACGCCTGATGATGGGGTGCGGTCTAAAAGGCATTGTAGGTCCGCATAAAGTATCTCAACGTCAGCTTCTTCAGCAGTAGTGGTCGGTGCATAGACTTGGATAACTGTTATGTTGAAAGGGTGACCTTGGATTTGAAGTGAAAGCATTCGGTCGTTTTTGGGGTTGTACCCTAGCACTGCTTTGCTCATTCTTCTGTTTACTATGAGAGCGACCCTATTCCTTCTCTTGGATCCGTGCCCACAATAAAAGACTAATGGTCGCCGGAGTTAAATTCTCCCATTCCGGTCCACTCGACCTAATTATCTGCGTCTTCTTTCAGCAAAGATGCGTAATTAAAGACAGCGAAGCCAGATGTTTTCTATGGCTGCATATTCGTCCTGGAACTTTAGGGTTTCATTGATACTGCGTGGGCTGTTAAAATCCTCTCGACAAAATGCGAAAATTACCTGCGGCCTGCGAGAGATCCTTTTTTTGTGACATTAACTGTGAACACATAGTTCACAAGCACAGACCTTAGCAAAAACGCTATGAGCTCCACTTTCTGGACGTAAATGGAAGATCGGTGAAATCTTCTTTCGTGGCGGATTGAAAGTTATCTTTCTTTGTTCTGGACTTCAGCTTGCAGTTGAAGAATTTGCAGAAATTAACCTACAGCCCTACTGAAAAACGAAAAGTTCTACGTGGCAATAACCTCATAAATATCATTTAATTGCATAGACTCTCGCACGGTTCACATCATTATCATGAAATATCGTACATAATTTATGATAATATACAAGAAGCTATGAGACCTTATTCAATTATATGCGACTTGTATGTGATTTCTTATGTGAACTGAGTGAGATTGTGTGAGAAAATGTGAGGTTATTGCCTCACATTTTCAGTAGGGAGGACCGGTAGATAATCATTACTTTATCTAAGTGTACTTTGATAGTCGCGCACGTCTAGTTGCGAGGGTATCCGGATGTCGATGGTGTCTTGCGCGGTGGCAGGGATCATCGTGTGCAACTGGTGCGTCCTTCTGAGCGTCCTGGTGACCGTGTGGTGCACCTTCGACCGTGCCGGCCGCACCTGGGTGAAGATGAAGCGATACCAGAGGAGCCTGCAGGACGGGAAGCTGCGCTACAAGAGGTCTGGAAACTCTCAGCGTAACTGGAGGCACCGGTATGGCATGGTCTGCTGCACCTCTGCACCCGCACTTGCTGCGCCGGTGTGTAGCGTCTGAATGTCTCAATAGGCCTCTACTGCGTTATCAGCTCTTTAAGAGCGAACTCCGGCATACCAGGCAGCGCAAACTGTAGTCCCAATCAATGTCCGCTGTATTCCGGGCCCAGGTGTATTATTTTTTTTTTGAAGGTCCAAAATTTTAACTTTGATTTATTTTAGCCATGGGGCTATATTCAGGGCTCGGTGGGCAGCCCTGAGTATAGAAGAGAGGTCTGGAGCTGCGTGGGAACCCTCTTCGCGCTACCTATGGCTTCAAGACTACCAGAACCGAGACGCCGGCAAGTTATTAAACAGAACTAGAATTGAAGAGGAAAGGAAGGGCTCGTAAATATACACAAAGGTTGGTTGGTTGGTTTGTGGGGTTTAACGTCCCAAAGCAACTCAGGCTATGAGAGACGCCGTAGTGGAGGACTCCGGAAATTTCGACCACCTGGTGTTCTTTAACGTGCACTGACATCGCACAGCACACGGGCGCCTTGCTTTTCGCCTCCATCGAAAAGCTGTCGCTGAGGCCGGGATTCGATCCCGCGTCCTTGGGAACAGTAGTCGAGCGCCGTAACCACTGCGCCACCCCGGCGGGGTATATATACAAAGGAACGAAGCCAACAGTCGAGGAAACGTAGGGGTTATTTTTTATATTTGTTTTTGCTAGTGGCCTGTATTAGTACTCTAATCAGTTTAAAGTGACAGATAATTGAGAACAAAGTAGAATGAAAACAACGCGCTGCTCAGTTTTTAAGAGCACCGGAAGCGATATTTGAAGGTCATAAGTTCGGTTCCCACCGTCGGCACGTTGCTTTTTCTTGTACTGTGATTTCTTTATCTTCCTTCCCAAATTTATCGCAACACTAATGCAGGTCAATAGCAAAACGAAAAATAACAAATCTCCTGCGCTTTCCTTGGGCTCACCGACTGTTCTGTTGGTTTCTTCGTGTCTCATAACGAGCCCCTAATTTAATACACGTAATTACTAGGCCGATGGTTGGTGCTGCCTTGAATTGGACGCATCCCACGTGGTGAGGTATCATTCGGTCAATGTGGTTTTTGCAGAAGTTTTCAAGAGCATGCGCAATGAGTGGGGTTAAAGAAGCATTTGACGACTAGCTGATTACTCTCCGCCCTCGCGACGGACTGGGTCGATTAGTTTCGCCCTTGCGAAGTTGACCAATCACTGTCGACAGGGACCAAAGGAAGGAAGGTTAACCACAAGACATCTCCGAGGACTGTCGTGCACTGAAGGAAGGGGAAAAGCACGCTTATGGCGAATGACTCACCTCGCCGCACATTTCTGCTCACAAACTCCATGCTCACCACAATTTCCGCTGTCTGCACACGTTTTTTTTTTCCTTGAACGTTTGCTTATTGTTCTGTTGTTTTTTATTTCTTTCTTCTCCCCTTGTTGATTCACCAGGCCGATCCAGCAGAAACGTTAGGGCTGTTTTGAGTTCGAGAGGTGCTTTCAGGTGCTTTGAGATGCTTCCGTTAATACAAAATACGCAACGCCAAATTTTGCTTTTCACCTGCGCTTCTGCGCGGGCTAAGAAAAAGTAATAAGTATAGAAAACTGGGCGAGTTGAATTGGATTCATCTTAAAGCAGCGCGAAAACACAGGACTAAAAGTAACAGGAGACGACACAAGCGCTTTCTAACAACTGAATTTTTATTTGTAGAAAGGTGAACCTATATAGGAACCAACCCAGATAAAATCAAGACGAGACACGTGAAAACCACCGCGGTGCCCTTTTAGAAAGAGTGCGCGTGCGCTAAGTCAAGATTAAACACTTCAACACACCTAACAAACCTATTAACCTCCCACATGACAAACACCCGCTAACACTTCATCGCTAAATATTCACCGAGAGTGTGAATCTCTTTTTCTTCAAGATTAACGGAAGGTGTAGCTACGCACGCGTCAAACTCTTTATTTATCAGAAACGCCTCGACCAGCTCTCTGCATATCCGATCAGGGTGACTGAACAAGATAGTGGTCCTGTTCAAATGGGGGTAACAATCTTAACACTCCCGGCAATGAGCGGCAAGTTTGGACGACACAGCTCCTTTTACTGATCTGCGGTGTTCAAACAAGCGCTGATTAATACAACGGCCTGTCTGACCAATGTAAGATTTTCCACATGAAAGCTTTTGAGCTACCGGACTCTGGTTCTATACGGTTTCTTGATGTGAAGATCTTATGCCATGAGACAGGGGTGTGTTGGGAGTATAATCCAAGAACAGCTAAGCCGCTCCTAAGCTACAATTCAGGACATTCAAAGTTGGTAAAGGCAGGCACAGCGACCTCTTGTCTCAAGGCTTCTTTGGTGAAGTCGTGCTCCCATAGGGTCGAAGCCAGCTTCCAGGAGCAAGTTAAAAGGCTTAGAGACGCTGGGTTTCCGGATGTTACGTTAGCACAAGTATCGGAAAGGTTAATGAATACGGGTTTAAATTTTGAAAAAGAGTCTGATAAAGTTAGGGAGAATGCAAGAAAAGTGGGGATTCCGTACTTACACGGAATTTCTCACCGTTTGAAAAAGGTTGGCGAAAAATACGGCTTAAAAGTACTTTTCACAGCTAAAAATAAGCTGGGCGACATCTGTAGTGCAGTGCGGAGGAAGCTAGATTCCCAAGGCGCCCAGGCGAGGATGAAGTGCACAGTAGCGCACAGGAAACCGCTCATCGACTGCGACACGGCTGTTGTATATTCCATCCCGCTTTCATGTGGAAAATCTTACATTGGTCAGACAGGCCGTTGTATTAATCAGCGCTTGTTTGAACACCGCAGATCAGTAAAAGGAGCTGTGTCGTCCAACCTTGCCGCTCATTGCCGGGAGTGTAAATATTGTTACCCCCATTTGAACAGGACCACTATCTTGTTCAGTCACCCTGATCGGATATGCAGAGAGCTGGTCGACGCGTTTCTGATAAATAAAGAGTTTGACGCGTGCGTAGCTGCACCTTCCGTTAATCTTGAAGAAAAAGAGATTCACACTCTCGGTGAATATTTAGCGATGAAGTGTTAGCGGGTGCTTGTCATGTGGGAGGTTAATAGGTTTGTTAGGTGTGTTGAAGTGTTTAATCTTGACTTAGCGCACGCGCACCGTTTCTAAAAGGGCACCGCGGTAGTTTTCACGTGTCTCGTCTTGATTTTATCTGGGTTGGTTCCTATATAGCTTCACCTTTCTACGAATAAAAATTCAGTTGTTAGAAAGCGCTTGTGTCGTCTCCTGTTACTTTTAGTCCTGTATTTTCGCGCTGCTTTAAGATGAAAAAGTAACACACTGGAATCTTAGGGCCACGCACCTATTGACTAAATTGGCCTTAATGTACAGCTATTAGGGCAGGTTTGTGGTATTTGGATTTTGCCGGACCAGATGACCGAGCGGGCAATTTTTTGGGGGCATTTGGCTAGAAGCGTTGGTGACAGAAACAATAGCAGTCATAACGAAGGTGCGAAAAGTTCAGCGAAAACTAATCTCCATTTCCGCCGCATTGCAAAAACCCAAGCCAGAGTTAATTCGCCTATGTCTCGCCATACCTGGCCCCAACGCGTATAGCGCTTCAGGGTGACCTATACGCGTGACGTAAGTAAAGAATAAATGACATGGTCAACAAAATAGTTACGCTGCGGTATTTTATGAAATAATAGTGTGGCTGCTGGTCGACCATCTTCAAATTGCTGCGGTGGTGCTCTGTCGCACAACAGATTTGGATGCCCGGCAAAGGTCACCGCGTTTTGCAGAGACGACACAGAAACATCCACGTGTGCTGATAATTTGCTGCATTATAAAGAGCTCTGGGTGGTGGAAATCTGACAAGAGCCTTTCTCTGTACGACGTACCTGAGAGCTTCACTGAGCACAACTCCATCCAATTTGTGTTAATAATATGAATTGCCTCTGTAGCTCTTTTAGGGTACCTAATCATTCTAGCGCAACAAACGGCGCATCTAACAGCACAAATATGAATTTAATTGTTTTTCTTACTTTATTAAGAACAGTCACACCCACATCTGAGTATTGGCGCCGAACTTTTGAAGCGAGTGGCGATGTTCCGCAGCTTGTGGGGTGTGCAAAAAAAAAAAAACAAAAACAAAAAACATATTAGCTCTTCAAACTTGCAGCTTCTCTGCAAAACAGGCCGGTGATTAAGACATTGTTTTTTTTTTTTTTTTTTTCATTCTGCTGTCTTTCTCGTCATACAAACTATGAGCTTTTGGCGATATCCGGTGTCTATTTGTTGCTAAAATGCCATAGTAAATCGATAGCGGTCAGCCTTGTTTCTTTCGTCAGGGTCTAGTTGATGCCGTTTCGGAACTTAGTTAACCAATCAGGGATAAAGCCTAAGTACAATTAGCGATAGCGGACCGCCGAAGCTCGTGTGCACTATTCTCTGCCCGCATCCATAGTGGACAGAGAGTTGCATTGCATAGGATTAGATCGACAAATACAGAGAAGATAAGGTCCGGTCTCTGGTAGTCACCAGAAACCTGCCGCTAAGTGACAGACGCGTACGTGACCCTTCGACCTTTTTCAGGGTCGCTATACCGAGTAGTGTTTCGGATCACGGCCAGTTCATTCACCGGATAATTGACCTGTCGCCTATATTAAAGACAGAGTAGATTGCCAGTCGCGAACCTCTTTAGAAATCGGTGTTTGCAGAAGTGCGTCTACCAGGCCGAAAAATTGGATGGTATTCAGCTGTGATGCAAGTCGGCTTTGGCGCAAACACGAGGTCAGAGCACTCCTCCATTGCGGAGTAATTACTTTTCTGCTTGTCTGCGTAGAGGTGAACGGCAACTGGACAATGGGAGCACGGCGTGTACATTCGACATTTGAATCTCAAGCCAGCTTACGCATGTCTCTGGCTTCACACAGGGAATAGGATCGGAAAGCTTCACATTCAGCATTGCTAGCTGGAGTGTTGTGCTGGCAAGCAGTCGTTCCGGAAACTGAATAATTAGACAGGTCGTGTGGGAATTGCGTATTGGAATTTCCGATCTGCTGGCAGGGACAAAAGATTGAATTGTTTGTTTTAAATGTTTGTTAGCTATTGGGCGTTTACTGAGAAGATTACTAATACATACATACATACATACATACATACATACATACATACATACATACATACATACATACATACATACATACATACATACATACATACATACATACATACATACATACATACATACATACATACATACGTACATACATGCATGCATACGTACATACATACATACGTACATACATACATACGTACATACATACATACATACATACATACATACATACATACATACATACATACATACATACATACATACATACATACATACATACATACATACATACATACATACATACATACATACATACATACATACATACATACATACATACATACATACATACATACATACATACATACATACATACATACATACATACATACATACATACATACATACATACATACATACATACGCGCGTGTGTGTAACAATAGATTGGGGCGCACGAATGAAAACAATGATTTATTTCCGACGTTTCGGCCGGATCCCGGCCTTCGTCAAGGAATGACGAATGTCCTTGATAAAGGCTGGGCCCCGGCTGAAACGTATATATATCACCTCAATGCCTAAGCTAGCCTAATTACTCTCGTTAACAGTCACAGAAGCAGAAAACTCCAAACGGGAGGTTCTCGAAAAGTTCGGCATAAGTTCGAATCTATTATGTACTCTTGTTATTTTGTTTCTAGGCGAGTTAAGATCTCATTATCTTATTAACACGACGCCATACGGCCATTGTTTTTTTTTTATGGTAAGAACAGCATTATGTTGCGACGGTAAACATGGCGGTAACGTACGGAGGAAGTGGCGATGTTTATTCAGCTATTGGGCCTGCGCGCGCTCTATTCACCTGACCCAGTACGAAGTCTCATGCATTAATCAAGCACGTGGTACTGGATAGGCAGGGCTGCTCCTCGTTGTCGTCGGTGCTGCTGCAAATACAACCGTTTTCTTTTTTTTTCGTCTTCCGTGCGTTAGGCTTAGAACAAAAGTTATTGGAGACACTTTAGCGCCGCCTTTACTTAAAGGGGGGCATTTCATTTATTTCGGCGGGCCTTTTATATAATGTATTAGATTATTGCTCTATAATAAGCATGTTCGACCCGAAACTAAGGTTGAACGAGAAGTACCAGCCCATCTAATCCGCACTGTGCTAACTACGCTAAATTTGTCGCCTTTGTTTTCTTTTTTTTTTATTCCTATAGGATATAAGTTAGGTACGTTAACCGTTAAGCGTCTACATAGGAGCGCGGAATAATGGGATATGAGAGGCACTGAAAATGGGGCTCTGGAAAATTTTAAATTTTTTTTTAAAGACACTGAGATCCCGGTTCGCAGTACCTGAACTTCCAATCCTATCTACAACTGCTGTCGACATAGATGTAAGAAGGCCGGTTCATAGTCTCCAAGAAGCAGTGAGAGCACCTTTCGACACAAAGAAAATATTGCTTGTAGCTTTTTCTATGGTGCATGTGCATGGAATGTGCTTAGAGTTGTATGCCGGAGTTCCTGTTCTGAGAGCACAATTTATGCTCTTTGTCAGCCATGACAGGCCACGGGTAACATTTTGTGAATGATTCATGGCACAAAAGATAACAAACGTCGTGCGGTTCAGTATTGCCTAGAAACTCATAATAACAAGCTCGCCCAGTTCATTCTAGTTTGAAGGCATCAAATGACGAATTGATTCGTTTGCACATTACTTTCGGTCCGCGTTAACGTGGTCTTTGTCCAGTAAAGGTGAACTGCCAATCAAGGCGGCTTATAGTTCAGCGTATCAAGCTCTTTACGGCTGCCTTCCTTTTGCGGCGGCTTCGTTTGTGTACCAAGTCATGCAAAGTAGCCCTGCTGCGGTCCTGAACTTTTCTATTCGTCCGCCGCGACAGGAAAGCCGTTCGAGAGTACCAGGACAGCTGGAACAAGCGTTGTCGTCTTCTGTTTTGCTGCATGGGGACCAACGACCGAAACAGGGTAAGCAAACTCCGTGACAAAGACATCGCTTGTTACCGCTTTACAGATAAAGCCCAGGAAACAACTGCGCGGCTAAATAAAGAACGTCACTTGCTCTGGTGTTTCTTCTTTTTTTTTTTTCATTTTCGAGCCGCCTAAAGTTACTGTGGCCTTCGTCCAATTTTCATACTTCTTAAATCTAAGCTCTCTCTCTCTTTACTTGGCTGTCAACTTTCCTTCGACAGAAAATTATACGTTACTCCCTAAAATAGAATTGCCGCTTAAGTTTCGACGTTTTTTTTTGAAGCCAATTGATTTTTATATCTCGGGCTGTTCGTGATGAAAAGACTTCGTGATCACCAACTGGACGTTCAAGCCGTGGGATTAGTTGCTTTGCGAAAACATCTTGGAACGCGCTCATCAGTCGACATAGCATAACTTTTCGTTGTTCTAAATGTCATGGAGGTAGAAGCTTGCTTTTAGCATTTTTTTTATTCATAATGCGCATAATGTCGCAATAGTACTGTACTCTTCGAGATAGAGACCTCCCCGAAGGAAATAGTTCCACTTACGTTAACTCTGTATAATATTTCAGCACTGCAACGCACTACAGGGTTCGTGGAATATCTGTGCCAATCTCGGTGCACGTTGTTGACGCGAGCTAGTCGCCCCCGCTAAGCCTATTTGCTGGTCCTAATCCTGGCACCAAACGGGCTCTGCCACTTTATCCCTCTGTGGTTGCAGAACTCGTTCGCAGAGATCGCCAAGCTCTTGTCGGATTTCTTCCGAGACCTGGACGTGGTTCCGTCGGACGTGGTGGCCGGATTAGTTCTGCTCCGCAAGTTTCAACGGCAAGAACGCCTCGTCATCGTCAGTCAGGTGAGAGGACGAGAGCACTTTGTGAGTCTGATCACTTCTCCTATTCCGCTCTATATAATATTTACCTTTTTCTGCGACGCGCCACTATGCACAGTGGTCCCTCGAGATCTTCAGGGTGCCGACCACATATATCAGTAATATTTCGCCCAGTCGTTGTTGAAGGCAGGGCCAACGTAAAGTTCTCAGCGGTAATTTTTTTTTTACGACTTGTGCACAACGCAGGCCGGGCCTCTCCGGAGGCTTCCAAGCAATGCTTAGAGGAAGAAAAAGTGTTTATGTATGTGTGGCAATAAAGAAAAAGAAACTGAATAGAAATAAGCTGTCTCTAACTAATGAGACCGCAGAATGCTTAATTGTTTATCTGTATACATTAAACGTGCACTTAATTAAATTGACGTACTTAATATGTGCTAACCTAATCAAATTTTGAGCTCCCTTATTTAAGACAAAACGGTTTTCTTTGCATACAGTTGTACTTATGGCTGCACAGAATTTCATGTGAAACCAATGGTGTGTCTTTTCATGCAGTGTCTCCTATAGTTTCGGTTTATTTTTCGATCGTAAATTCTCTTCGCATTTCTTTATTGTTCAATGCAATTAAATTTCAACAATACGCACAACACAAAAGGAAACAAATAAAGCGAATAATTCACAGGAAATATTTTTACAATACAGCTCGAGCGGGACGGGGCTACACGTGCATTATAAGCAAATATATAAAGCGACAGCGCCGATTTGTGATATAAGCGAAATTCGATGGCGCCATTATCTCCCGGCTGGTCTGAATAGAAGTAAAAGTTTTTCGTGGTGCCCTAAGAAATACATAGAAGCAAAAAATTTCAAAGGAGCATTTCACCGTGCGCCTACAACGGCGCCTCTCCGTAAAGAGTAATCGTGAACATGTATAACAAAAGCATCCAGATCAAAGGCGGGGTATTTTTAAAATGCAGTTAAGCGTATGGGGGTACAAGCCGGAAGCATGCACCATAAAACAGATCTAAGAAGAACTTAGCGATTTATTTTTCTCTTTTCGCAGAACACTAATTGAGGCAGTCGATTATTAAACGTTGGTGAATGCCTTTGGAGAAGGATGTGACAAATCGGGCTACTTCATTTTGAAAGTAATACTCTTGTTTGGGCGAGTTGGTTCATCTTTGAAAGATTACGTGTACTTGCGCGAAACTCCGTACATGTCGTATGTGTGCTTTTTTGTGTCCTGTCTTCTTCGCTCAAGTATACGTAACCTTTCATTTTGAAAGAAATTTTTTTCTAAAACACACCATTAAATGTGCGATATAGAAGCCTTCTATGTCCTGCAAAAGGTTCACTGTTCGATGTAAAGAAAATTAGCGAATGCGAAAGCATACCGAATTATAAGTTTGTGCGATTAGGAAATACATCATGAATAGCGAGTGCCTTTGGGAGTATGTACGGTTTAGCAACAACGATTTATCGGGGCATTTTAGGAACAGCTGACCTTCTAAAGGATTTAGCAACGTTTAGGACATTCTTCTCCGAAGAAGTGGTTTAATTTTGTTGAGTGGCAACCTCCACTGGCGCTGCATAAAATGAGGAAAATATTTCTGTACGTTTTTCTTTCTTGTATTTGTTTGGGTCGCGTCATTTCATGGTACCCCAGTGACGTTCGACTGCCACATGCCCGTTACGCTATGCTTTTAGAATACTTGGCTTTTCAGACGTTCATAACTGCCACTGCCTAGAAACGGCATAGAACACGTGCTGTACGAAATGCTTTAGAAACTATGGGCGCTAAGCCTACTCCCCCTCCATCTCCCTTCTGCAGCGGTGTCTACGAGCGCCTGCTTAGTTAGTAAGCACGGTGATAACCTATACATCTGCTTTGCCATGTTACCTCACTGACTGCCTCTCTGAGCTTGCGCTGCCTGTGAACGTCGAAGCCAAAGGAACATAGGTAGTTCTCAAAGGTGCCTACTGCCTGATATATATTTGAGTTATGAATAAGGCCGACCTATAGGCATATTGCGACCACCAATCGCGCGTGAGCATCTAGCTGCTATCGTTGGTAGGGACACTGCCCTTACTCTGTCTATTGATTTGAACATACTGGAACCCTTTTGGGCCATTGCAGGAGTGGGTTCGGAGAGCATAGTGTCGAGAAAAAATAACAGAACATTGAAAAATAATAGAGGCAACATGTAAAATACACACCATATAGAAAAACGCTCTAATTATTCAATAATCATTAAAGGTATGTTTAATCGAAGAGAACGAGCAACCCCAAGCAACGAATTCCAGGATTCGATTACTCGAGGAAAGAAGCTGTATTTAAAAGTGTCAGTACGGGCAAAATAGGGCGCTTAGCAGGAATAAGGTAGTTATTCGAATAAATCCGGAAAGAGGAATTAATAATGCAATGCAGAAATTTCAGTTATTCTGTACGTCGGCGATCTGAGAGTGGTTGAAAACACAGTGAAGAAATTGAGGCTGAGGATGAAAAATTCTTATCAAACCTGCGGGATATTAAGTGAATCACTTTCTTTTGAATGACCTCGATTTGATTTTTGTCGCATTGTTTGTCGGGATTCCAGATGTGAGAATCATGATCTACTGCAGTAGCGCCCGGATAAGTGATTTATACATTAGTAGTTTAGCATCTCTTAGGGCTGAAGTTAATGTGCGGCGGAGGTAGCCTAAATTCTTTAGTGCCTTTGATGTTATTTAATCGATGTACTTTGAGCAAAACATACTAAGAGTGAAAACGCGACCAAAGTATTTATATTCATTAACGCTCTCGATGGGAGTATTGTTATTTGTCTAGGTAAAAACGGGAGGCGACGTCCTGTTAGTGAAAGTCATAACGACGGTTTTGGGGCCTGGGGGCTTCGATTTCGATTATAACAAGGTCACAAGATGTCAATGCCTTTCAACCTCATGACAGTCTTTCTCGGACGCTAAAAATAACAAGAAAGGCACTACAGAGCGCTTGAAGAGCAGTCATGCATGCCTAACAAGATTAGGTGAGGTGGTACGAGGCCGGCGCGAGAAACTGGAAGCCAACGGCGACCGCACTCGTAAGGCGAAACCGGGCAGGCGCTGGCCCTAGTCTTATACAAACCGTGCTCCTTTCTCATCGAACAAAGCCGAGCGCGAGCCTCGTTGTTGTTCCTCGGCTGGCTAAAAGCGAGCAGCGCTGCTGATGCTGTACTATACGGGTACGACTATTCCAAACTAGTAGTTGCGCACTGCCCACCACTTCGCCGAGTGTGTCGGCGGCTCTCGTCCTTGGTTTGTTTATGCAGCAGTTTATCTAGTCACGTTCGGGTGTTATGTTTTAACTACCAAGTGTGATGAAACCCTCTACCTAACGAAAAGGCGGACAGAACGTCCCGCTTTTGTGTTCGTATATTAGTTAGAGAGTCGAATTAGTATATATAGTCATAATGTTTATATAAAGTGTAGTACAGAAGCTAGAGGCAGGGGACCTGATACCGAGATGCAAATATGCCATGACCCCTTACTAAATATATCTAGCTATTTCTTATACTAAGCTCCGAAGCTCTTTTCTTTTTCAGCGGAAAGTTTTCGGCGTGTTAAATGTGCGTATAATGGAACTGTTTGAGTTTTGCCTCAGCGCATTATTGTAGTTTCAGCACACTTAATTGACACGTACAGTACGGACCTTTGTTGAAGGAAACATGACGCCACGTGTCTGTAGCGCTTTGCAAAGCTCTCCCACATGAGCCGGTGGCGAAAAATGGCACAAGGCGCATGCTCAGTAATAATAGCTGACTGCTATTCTCCAGAATGCATATGGTGCTGTCCATTGTCGCTAGTTGGAAGCGCTTTGCGGAGTGTGCGCAGTGTGATCGCAAGTTCCCTTTAACAGTGGATCGTACTGTACATGCTGAAACATACACCAGGCCAGACGGGAGCGTAGCGTAGTATATGCGTACGCGTTGTGGCTAGATAGGGACGCAAACATTTCACTGCAGGTGCGCTACTGGCCTCTAGTTGGTCAAACCTAGCTTCGCGTTGAAGCGTCACCACTGCGCTAGATATTCTTAAATGTTTTTTTAGCCAACTCAAGCATTATGCCATCTGTGGCCTTTAACCGAAGTAACCGCGAGTTCGCTTCGCCTCCCAGTGGGCTCTAGGAAAGGTCTAGGTTGATATTATTACAATGATTTTGATTTTAATGTCTTTATCCCAATGACATTTCAAATTCACTTGGCCGTTTTGAGGATGTCCACGAGATTATGAATGCCCATTGGCAATGCTTGCTTCTCCAAATAGAAGGCTCAGGGTTCAATTATATAATCTGAACTAGATGCCATAGATTGTTTGTACAGACACTCATGCACCAAAGAAACTATCAGCGCTATAAATTGTCTAACCATTTGGAAACTGGAGGGCATCTGACAGCGTTGAGATATCAACCCAGTGCTCACGCATTATACAGCTCCAGGTTCAACTCCTAGGTCACTATGTTAAACAGCGCTAGAAACAAAGGATATAATGATACACATTGTGCTGCTTGTCTTTCTATCTGTCCGTGTTGCTAGCGCTGCTTTAACATCACATCCAACAAACTCGCCCAATAAGCCACTTACTTTCTACTTCACTGCACCGTTCTGTCAAAGCGATGTGTTATAGGTCTTTCTTCGGTCGCCGCAAGCGCCTTCTACACGTGTGCTCTGGCTTCGATCGATGAATGCTCAGAGCGAGAGAGCGCACACTCTGTTCGTTTGCCGGTTCAATTATACCCCTTTTTCAGATTGTGACAGCTCCTTTTTTGGGGGCTCTCTTTTCTTCCTGCCACCAACCTTGATTAGAAGTCAGAGAAAAGGGATGGGCTGCTGTCTGTGGATTGCGTGTACGGTGGAAAATCTCTCTAGAGTATTTTATTTTCCAAAGAGCAAAGGCACGTGTCACGTTGTCGTGATCGTGAGATTTGTAATTTGCGTTCCTCGAAACACGAATTATTTCCCTTTCTCCTTTCGAATAGAATGGATGACTAGTGTATTTTATTCTTTTCAGCGTTCTTGCCACGGCACGAGGAATGTGACTACTGTGGAATACTGCGCTACTTGATAGACAGAGAGAGACAAGTGGAGGTCGTCCTCCACTTGTCTCTGTCTATCAAGTAGCGCAATATTCCTCAGTATGATCAACCAACTGGCCCCCGTGTTTGCATTATTGGAGGAATGTGAAACACAATATTCTGGGTTCCTTGTGACTATTCGGTACTCAGTAATTTGTTCTGAATGTTTTGCCTACTTGAGATCTTGCGAAACAATTGAAACTCGTCACTCTTCGGTTAAGGAACCAATCGAATCTAGGCTGTCTTTCTTTTTGAAGCAGAATCCTGGGACAAACAGTTCTGCGTCGAATGAAGAAACCAACAGAAGTGTCACGAAAGCTCGGCGTTCAGGAATTATTTTGCTGCTTATTCAGAATACTTAGTTTAAGTAAAGGAGTACTAAACATATTTTGACTTCTTTTGTGAGATCCTGAAGTGCGCGTCAGTGAATGCGGAAGTAAATGCAGAAGTAAATAATTCATTTAGCTTCTCTACATGCGTAATATTCAGCAAGTTGTTTTGGACCTGTTTCCTCATATGGTAGACATCAGCATTTGCATTTTCTCACACTCTGGTTATAAATAATTAGGGTGACAGAGGACACGACGAACGTAAGGTTGATAATCATTTTATCGGGCGCTGACAAAGATAAGACACAGACAGGATTGTCCTAGTGGGCAGATTCCGACAGACAACCAGCTGTCTGGTTACTAATCTTTGGCTCTTGTTTGTGGTGATTAAAAGACAAAGAACAAATATTTAGCTTTCTTCTACATGGCTGGGATACTTCCTTGCAAGCGTAGGAAGGCAAATGACCATTTTCAATGAGGAGTGTCGCTACTGCTTTCGAAGGCAGATAAGGATGCGCGTTTTTGGTGTTGGCACAAGCTGCGTCAACAGAACAGAGAGCTATCGACGTACGGACCATGCCCCGTATGTATAAGTACAAACGTGTCTTGTTGCTCTTACTGTATTCATGCTCGCTTGTGTGGACACTGATAATAAAAGAGTTCGAGAAAACGGCAAACGGAGAATTTTATTTTGTGTTTGTTTTTGACGAATGGCCTTTCTTCGCCGAAGTAGCGGACTGAGCGCTGGCCAAAGGCGAAAAGCGGCTATGCACTGTTGAGACGCAAATAATAAAATAAATATTCGCGCAATAACACAGGTGTGCGCGTAATAACATATATTTAGTCTACGGCAGGTTTTCACAGTATTATGGTAATTATGTGCTAATACTTATGCTAGGAAAGAGGTGTTAGCGCAGTAATAAAAGCCCAGCGTATTGTCATATAACCCAAGCGTCTGAGGTTTGACCACTTCAGGTGTAGCTGTTGTATTATAAAGGTTTATATTATTGTTTTGTGTTGTATTCGTTTGTTTTTAGCTTTCACCACATTTTCTTCATTCTTCTGAGATAAGGCAAAAAATATTGCCCGACAAATAGTGGTATTTTTCTCAGTGCTTTATTCGGAGTCGTACTGACTGAGAATTTTGATTTCATGTGCGTGTTGCATGTATGGTTTTCGCACATATGTTTGTCTTTAATTGTTACTGAGAAAAAGTTTTCGTTGGCTTTATGTACGTGTGTAGCAGGTAATTATTACTCAGAAGGGGCATCGCAGCCTAGAAGTTTGATTTAAACAGCAAATCTGGAAATGAAGACTGCCAAAACTGCTTGTTCGAAAAAACCTAGTTTTATAGACCATTACTGCTTGCATTTGCGTCTGGTGATAACTCCAGATTTCCATTGCTGTGTTCATTGTGAAGCAAAAATTCTCCAAATTGATGGCAGTTAGTACTCGGCACAGTAAATCCAAAGCCGCCTATGTAAATATGGCTTTGTGTTTACTATGTAAGTAAATAAGTAGGTAAGTATGTAAGTATGGCTAAGAGAATCCGGACCTTCACGTCATTGTGGGACCCGTCCGCAAGGTGTTCATTCTTTTCCATTTTTATTTTTCCTTTTTCGTTCTGCAGAAGGGCAACGACACGTACCAGTTTCTCTCCGGCGTTGCCGTCACTCCTGCCACCAGGTTCCTGGACGTCAATCATCCGGTAGGACGGCGAGCCCGCATAGGCGCGCAATCACTTGTGAACTGTATGAGTTTGTGGTTTAGTCACTGTCCAGACAAATATGGGTCAACCGTTCACCACGCCTCCATATGCGGGAGATGAAACGAATGATATGCTCTAAAAATTGAGTTTGTCCCGGGAATAACTGGTGCTCTGTTTACACTTTGCAACACGCTTTTTACACCGTACCTAGACTGTACACTGTGTGGGCACTGTGTGCACAGTGTGGGATCTGTGTGCGTGCACTATGTGGGCTCTTGTTTTCACACGAGGCAGCGATGTAGGAATGTATTATACCACGCTCCCCCACAGTGTCAGGCCGTAGGGGCTTGTGGCCATACGCGGATACCGGCCGCTATAAGCGTAGTTAGTCTCGTAAACAAACATCGCCAAGGATAAAATTACAGCATAGCTAATATTGAGGTCGGGAACTTGGTGCTTATTAAAAAAGGATTACGAATCTCGAGCTATGTTCTTTAGAGGCTCTCTAGCCTGTTGCGAAAGCGGATGTGAAGGGGAAAGTTGAGAACTGCTGAGATGATATGGAGCTAATTCTGGCCTTCAAAGTTTATAGTCACACTTGGAGATCGAATAATACAGCTATCTCAAAAGCTCACTGTGAGCAGAGCGGTATCGAATTCCATTAGAAATCGATGGTTTAATTTTGTCACTCTCGGCCGTGATAATCTACTGGCTGTTTCAGCGAAAGCTTTCAAAAATTTATGAAGATAGTGAGTTTCAAATAGGGAAATGTATTTGGAGAAACAGACTCTTACGCGCGGTGCGAACAAATTGCTGCGAAGCTCTTCTACTTATATATCACTAATTGACAAATCGCAATAATTATCTTTTTAATTATTCGCAGTTGGTTGTTTATTCTCAATGAGGAGTTCGAAGCCGGGAGCAAGACGATGCCACATCAGCTTTTGAAAGAGAAATAAACTAATTTCCTAAAGTCCTGCAGCTGGTGGAAATCAAGTACGGCGCTTTTTCCGAACAAAAGTGAAATTGAGGGCTTTGAACGTGCGAGAAACTGTATAGAAGTGACGTCCAGTGATGACGTGTGCAGTGACGTCAAAGTTGAACTCACTGCTTCACTATGACGTGTCATGCACTCTATTTCGCTCCATCGCTGTCAAACATCACGCGCACGCCGTTTGCAGTGATTGATCTTTCCCTAACATCAAGCTGTGGGTCAAAAGAATGCAAAGTACGTGGCGCAATACCGGTTGCAGTTTGAATTGAGATCAGTGGCTACGGCACACGTAATCACCGGACGTGGTGTCTCTACCAAGCTTCCTGTTAGTCTTCAGTTCAGTTGCCGTCTCGTACAGAAAAAGTCGTCAAATATTTCCTTGCCCTCTAGGGCTTTAGAAAATCAGCTTCTTTTCGTTTCACAAAACAATATGAAGCCCTCTTTTTCATCGCTCCAGGCTCTCCATTGGGGTTAACCATCCGTCTAGGATAATTAAAAGTTAATTGGTGAGTTGATAATAATTAGTCGGATAATGAGAAGAGTTTTGCAGCATATTGTGTCTACAGCGGCTGGGAGCTTGTTCCTGCAAATACTTTTTTCTGTTTGGAACTAACTACATTCAATAATTTTTGAAAGTTCCCTGAAACATCCTGTATAATACTGATAAAAAGAAGAAGACATTCCATCGATCGACGATAAAGAGGGCATAGAAGACTATCCAGAGTGGGGATAGTCTTCCTACTCCTAACCTCTAATGGCGTTCATACTAGCCTGAATGACTTGCAAAGAACACTGGTCGTAATGAACTTCGATAGGCCGGGAGCACTGTATTATCGTAATGTGTTAATTCGGAGTGCTTGGGCTGCGTCAAGCCTGCATATTCCGCTCTTTAACGTGTAGTTTTGTCGTTACCAACTGTTGGCTTGAACTGTGATCTGGCAGCTCAGATACCGCAAAGCAAGGTCACCACCATCTGAAGGTGGCCAGGTTAACTTCGCGTGTCATTCATGTTGTCTTTTACTTTCACTGTGGTGAGTTATGCTATATTCACTCAATCAAGGTGTCTCTTCGGAGCGCAATCATTAACTAATCCACTTCGCTCGTTATATTAGGCGTAAATATGTCATTTAGGGTATTTTAGCGAGTTTTGAGGGAATATCTAGGGAGACGGACTAAGGGAAAATAAATTCCGCTGTTAGTAATCTGCTTCCATGCGTACAGGCATTTGAAGGCACAAAGGTAGTTAGGGGTAGTGATGAGCAGACTTCGGCTGTTTATCACTTTCTTGAGGAACGCTTCGTTGAGTTTATTGCTATTATTGCTACGCTTCTGTGACATCTGTGGCTGGGATAGTTGGGTTTACAAATACTTATACACATCTCATTGCAATGGAAAGCTGATGGCCTGTGGAGACTGCGAAATCGATCTCGTACTCCCCTCTTCCTTTTTCTTTTTTTCCTCTTCTTTTATTCTCTTTCTCGCATGTAGGATTGGGCATTGCGCATTCAACCTTTCTCCATTTTCGTCACTTTGCCTCTCTCTTTCTCCTTCACAATGCAATGTACAGCAAAGTGTGTACACAAAATAGACAACACTCCGCGCCCATTGTTGTCGACCATGGAGGCGTTTCTTGCAGCCTCGCACCCATTGATAACGACGTTCTAGGGCCTCCGCCCTATTCTTCACTTCCGGACTTCCAATTCTAGACGCCATCTTCTTCGTTCTTTTTTCCTGTCGGGTGCGCAGTTACCGCGCACCCAGTTCTGGACTGTCATATTTCTATTTCCTTACCCTTTTTATAATACCTTTATAATACCTTACCTTTTTTATAATACTTCTCAAGCATTCACCGTCTTCATTCTTAGACAATAATTGCGGCACAGTGACGCCTTGATCGCGCTAATGATGTATTCTCTACAAATGGTCGGGTTATATTCAGGGATGATGTATAGCCATAAGTTGTACGAAGGGCCGTCGGGTCAGCATACTTTTGAAAACGCTGCTGAGCGTGCATTCGCTGGCCGAATCATCGGTGAAGATGTTCTGGAACTGATAATGGATTCCTGGTTTCTATCTGGAGCCGGGATATAAGCTAGCAGCTATTACCAATACACACTAGGCTTCTCAGCCAAGTGTCAAAGTTTCTTCTTCATTTTACGTGTCAGTACACTAGCCACAAGTTTCACAAATGCTGTATAGCGCAAAAATAAATTATTTCGGCGAAGTACCTTGAGCCAATCGTTTGAAACATAATTAACTAGTGATAGAATGTGTGTGCCCTATCGCTGGTATTATTATCAAACCATTGAGTCTCGCGGCAAATTTTTTACGGACGTTTACGTCGAACGTGTCTACTCACGCTTTTCTTTTCTCGCTACCTCTTTTGTGTAATCCACCTGCAGAACGTCTGTGAAGCTGTGATGGTCATCACGCATTACATGCACTACGCGCTGGGAGTCTACGGCTGGCCAATGTACATGATGACGCGAGGTAGCACCGGCTGCTGCCAGCTGTTTCCCAGTCTGAGGTGAGTGAACCACAGTTGGAGTTCAGACAAACCCATAGTTGATCACGCCATTCCGAGTTCTGACCATGATGTGGTGGGTTCGAATATTGGAAGGAGAGGCCATGTATGTCCATGGGAACGAATGTAAAAACGCCCTTTATTGCGCTATAACATTTTCCAGCGTTGAAGCGCAAGCAAGATGCCAGGATATCAGGCTGAAATGCCCACGAGTCTCGCTGATTACTTATCGAGTCAGTAACTTCGGCGCTAGGTAGGTAGTAGTGCTTCATCTGAAAATAAGTAGGAAGATGGTCAATGAACGGAAGTGCCTGCTTACTTATTATGGGTTTTAGAAGAAAGCTGCGTAGCGCGGCTTCCGTAAACCGATGTCACCAGACACCTACAGCGCACGTTCAAACGGGCGCACCGTGCTTTAAGAGTCATCCAGGCTAGTAGTGTGAATGATTAGCGGAATTGTAACGCTGTGCTACATCTCTAAATTAGTATGAAAAAGCACTGAACAAGGGTTGAAGGGGAGCCTCAATTCACCAGCCAAGCTCTTTCATACTGTGTAGCCACCTTCTTTCTCTTGTTCTACCCTGAACTCTAAATTAGAGATGTTTACCGATTCTACTGCTCCACCCGACGCAGCGCGCATGCGTAGACTGCTTTGAGGGCGCCAGAGGGAGCCAGGTACCGGTCAGTGTAGGGCCACTGGCCACCGCGAAAACCTATAGCCAGCGGTATGCACGCCTGACGCCTGGGAGCCGATCAGCATGTGCGCCCTAGCTCCACGCGGTACGCGCTATGCTTTCTACCAATTTATCGCTGCTGCTTTGAACTATTGTAAAGCTACCTGCTAATGAGGCACTGCCATGCTGTGTATGAAGCTTTCAAACTTCGCCCGTAATTTTAAGCGCTGGCGGTTAACATCAGTTTCAGGATGCACTAAGCGTGGAGTGTTTACTTTGTGGGTACAGAACGGTACACAAATTCGCGGGCCGAGGAGAAAGCATCACTTTTGACCCTGCACAGATGTCTTTTCCGTCCCAGGTGTTGCTGCATTCCGACGCGCAAGAAGAAGCGAGACCGGGCGCTGGTAGTAGAGGACAACTGCTGCTATTGCAACTACGCCGCGCTGAGGCACATGGTCAACAACCACAACATGGAGGTCGTCTACGTCACCTACCACGTGGACGTGAGTGCAGCCGCCCCGTTTGGGAACGCGTCGTGTACTGCCAGTGCCGTACTCGCTAATAGTGTTGGATTGCTCGTGCTGCGCCTAAAGCGTGTCATACTTTCAAGGTTTTTTTTTTTTTGACGCTTGCTCCGCGCTTTAGTTTCTGATGTTTCAAATTTTGTTTCTGTTGCAAACAGTGCTCCGCTGTGTTAAAGCTCAACATTAGGAAAATGTGCGTGTCAGACTCCGCATATGTTTTGTGGTATTACACCGTATTACACCGCAGTGTTTGCTTGTCACTAAGGGGGCGTCGCCAAGAAATTTTTCCAGGGTTCGTAGTTGTTCAAACGACATATCATCGTTCCCAGTAGAAGCAGATAAAATCGCCTGCGATAACTGCACTTTCGGATTTATGAATTGCAGAATGATTAGTCACCAGGAAAAGGACTATGGCGAGAGATACATTATGCAAAATAATTCGTTTAGACGATGTTTTAATCGATTTCATATTGTCCATGGGCAGTTTTTAATTATGTTTTTAATTTCCGTATGCAAGCGATAGCCATAATTGTGTGGACCCATAATATTCAATCCATCTAGGGAATGTCCCAAGCACGAAAGATTTACAATAAGAAGGCAGATCTTACCACTTAAAGAGAGTGACGCGTAACTCGTTGTGAAGCGGGCAACTGGCTATGCAACATTCTATAAACAAGTTAATCTATTATGTTTGCTTGATTCAAACGATATGGCCATCCATGCACATCAACACCTAAGATGCAAGAGCCAACATTCTATTTCGTTTATTCCTTCCAGACTGCTAGTGCACGCCGATTGCTCTCGCTCATTATCCTCCCAAATGATCTAGCGAATGCCATCTAATCTTAGTCGGCTATGATATAGAAGCCCGAAGACAAATGTTCAAAGTCATTTTAAGATCAGAGTCAGTGCAGTAAGCACAGCAGCAAGCTGATCTCACTCGGTGCTTGCAAAAGGAGCTTTACCTTCTCACTTTGCGTGCGCGTCGCAGGTCGGGGAGACGCCTTTCTTCGTCGCTGTAGACCACGAGAAGCGGACTGTCGTGGTCTCGGTGCGAGGAACGCTGTCCCTGCAGGTGAGTTTTGCTTTTAAGAGAGTGTTGTGTTGTGTTGGGTTTTTGGCGCATAAACACTAAGGCTATCATGCAAGTTTCTAAGAGAATTGTATTTTTCATATTATTCTACGAAACTAAAGCACATTTTTTTCTTGGACACTTATTGGTCTGACAAGCACTCAGTCATGTATGCATACACTAAATATATATCTCATACAGGTTCTTTGCAACAATAACAATTGTGTAGCCTTCTTACTCTATGGATTTGGACATCATGGCAATCAAAAATACTTGCCTCCCTTCCTAGTACGGAAGGATAGGCGCGATCACTCTGTCGTTTACAACACGGGTAATATGTTTGATTGCCATGATGTCCGAATCCATAGAGTAAGAAGAGATTTTTACAATATTTAAATACTGTAAAATTCCAATGAAGGAAGTAATAGCGTGAGTATAGTACTAGTTAAGCCACACAGCAACAGAGAGTAGTGAAATAAGGCGCGCCATATTCCTGGAGTGTTTTATAGAAACTAAATATGATCCGGAAGTATCAGTTCATTTCGATCTGTTATGTGCGACCCGTAGTATTGGTTTCAAAAGTAGCGTATAGCTCTTTTAAAAGCTCAAACCGGCGTTTTAATTGCGTCCAGTGTGGGAAGACTGCCCTGTGAAGGAGCTTAATTTCCTCCAGTGCTATAAATCCACGTGTGTTCTAACGCATTGTGATACGAAAGGGTGAAAAAAAACGGCATTGGTGTCAAATGGGACCTAATAGAACGACAAAGGACACAGAACGGAAATAATTATAATCACGTGCTCCTCGATTTGACAAATTTTGCATAGCCCGCGTTTAGGCTCGCCTGTCAACACTCGTTCATTTGTCTCCATTAATCTCAGCAGAAAAAAACTGGGGTGTAGGAAAGACGCAGCGCGATTGCTTCAAATGGGCCATTTTAAACTTATGGTTACACTTTGTGCAGCTTATTGAGGCATAAATCCTGCTGCTTAGCTGTTTGATCTTTGGCTCATATCAGTGACACATTATTCATGTCTTCGTTTTTAAGCATTCTGAACTGCAGAAAACAGAAATCATCAGGCTTCATTTCCCTCCCGAGAGCAGATCCTTAGCCGCAGTGATTGCTCTGGAATGTATGTGTAGGTATATATACCAAGCAAAATCAATGTGCAGTGATATGAAGATCCTGGTGTTGTGACTCATTAGATATTAAATGTAGTCTAATAGAAAGCCCAGTTGTTACTGTCTATGTCAATGGGTGTCTTTACGCCGTAGGCGTCACCTAACTTCTTCCTTTTAATCTCCGACCGACACGCTTCATATATATCGTGAATTTTAATTTTGGTGACATGCAGTGATCGTGTAAAGAGCCGTTGAATAAACGTGCTGCACTCAGTCGCTGTGGGGATTCGACAAGGTTTTCGATGGTGCAATCTCCGCATTTTAACGCGGCAATGATAAAGACACCGTTCACCAGAAAATTCTAGGGGGCACTTTGTATCACTAAACTGCGATGAGGCGAAAGCTTCTATCGCGCGGTGGTCCGAAGCCCTTCAAAACAGCACCTCTTTCTCTCTGTTTTAACTCCCACCTTCCTCCTTTTCTTTACGGCATGGTTAAGTTGTCCGCCCCGCCGGGGTGGTGCAGTGGTAAGACGCCCGACTACTGTGCCGGAGTACCCGGGTTCGAACCCGACCTCGGCGGCTGCGTTTCGATGGAGGCGAAACGAAGAGGCATCCGTGTGCTGTGCGATGTCAGCGCACGTTAAAGGTTCCCAGGTGCTCGAAATTACTCCGTAGCTCTCCACTACGTCTCCTCTTTCTCTCTTTCCACTTTCACTCCCACCTTCTCCCTTTCCTTACGGCTTGGTTAAGGTGTCCACAGAAAGCAAGTGAGACAGTTACCGCGCCTTTCCCTTCCTATAAAGCAATCAGTCCGCGAAGCATTGTGAGGGGTTAAGGAGGTGGTGAAGGGTGGCTGTTCCTGGCCCTACGGGGCTGGGATGGTAGGTCAACGCCGCTTGCGGCGGAGGCTAACCAGCCACCGAATTTTTATCTGTTGTAGGCCGTCATTGCACCCGCCACTTCCGAAAAAGAAAAGAAAATAAGGAAAAGAAAATGCACGGGCCTGCTACTGGCTCTGTAGCTGAGCCACCTCCGCTGCCTCGTGCGGACAGAAGAGAAAATAGAGAAAAAAGGAAAAAGAAGAGGGAGAGAAAGAGGCGCGCCGCAACAACAGCCGTCGTCCCCCACCGAAGCAGTGGCAGGTGCAATGACGGCCTACAACAGATAAAGTTCGGTGGCTGGCCAGTCCC
Source organism: Amblyomma maculatum (assembly GCF_055883805.1). Classification (NCBI taxonomy): domain Eukaryota; kingdom Metazoa; phylum Arthropoda; class Arachnida; order Ixodida; family Ixodidae; genus Amblyomma; species Amblyomma maculatum. The sequence continues at coordinate 24,067,735 of NC_139354.1, forward strand.
CGCCACAAGCGGCGTTTACCTACCGTCCCAGCCCCGCAGGGCCAGGAACTGACACCCTTCCCCACCTCCCTCCACTGCGCTTTTCCCTTCCTGTGAACCAATTATTATTATTATTATTGACGCCGCGGATGCCTGCTGTATTGCGTATGCTTCTGTATGCTGTGCGATGCGGCGTTCGAGGACGCGCCAAGTGAAAGGCGCCATGCGGACGCCTTGGTCGGTATGACGCAATAACGTAAGCTACCACTCAACATATAACGCCCCGATTTAACCAAGCCGTGTGAACGTGCCTCCGTGGCCTAAGGATAACGTGAATGCAAAGGTCGTCGTAGGCTGATTCCGATATCACCCTCCCATATGAAAGGAGAAGCCTGAGTTGGCAGCTCCTGCCAAACGTAATGTCAGGAAGCCCTACGTCCAGTTAGTGTTCGACCATGTCAGCTGCCAGCTACCGCCTCCCACGTAACGAAAGCGTTACGGACGGTCGGACGGATACGATGATGGCCAAGAGCATGAGCCATTAAATGGCTTTCACCTTAAAGTCGGCATCGTCGTTGTGCGCAAAACATTAGGAGCATGGCACTGGTGGGTGGTGGTAAGCAGCTGACATGCATGGCAGCACAATGATTGGACGTAGGGTTCTTATTCTAGATGTTTGCTATTATTCATAGTGACAAAGGGAAGGGGGATTTAGGATAAAGTTATGAGATGGACTGTATATTCATCTCGCTTAAAATTCACAAATGTGGCCGATAAAGCAATACTGACCACTTGCGGTAGTCACATTCAAGGTCCCACCGCGGGCTTACTTAGGAAGCCTTGTCTCGCACACGCTGTAGCTGAGCATGTCCACAACAAGTATTTCACATCACACAATTCCGATGAAGCACACAATGGCGGCATTTGTCAGTCACTTGCAGCCGTTTGTTACGCAATCTATGACGCACACAAGGGGCCATAGCCGCTCCTCGCCAAATCCGGCTCACGGATACCTTCTCCCAAGCGAGACCATACTGGGGAGAGGGTACGAACAAGGAGGAATTAGAGTGCGTGTTCTCTGTCGCAAAGTTTTTTTTTTTTTCGGAAACGTTGACGAGAACAGATCTTGGAGAAGAGGGGAAGGTGGCGGGATGTAGATGTGTGAGCGTGTGTCATTTTATCCACGTGAATATTACGCGGACATTGAGCAAGGCCGCGAATTCAGTGTATACGCACAGGGCATGGGTACCTTTTGCAGAGCTGGTGAATGGATTGTGTAATTTGGAATGTGTTCCGAACATCCTTAAGCTGCTTAAGGGCAGTGAGGTAATCAGTGTAACAAAGAACAATATCGAATGCGGGTAAGAGTGGAATGTAAGCAATTGGACTGTATAACGCCTAGAGCTCCAAGGCGAGAATGGGGACTTACCCGCGCATTTTTGCACGAGAGTTAAGATGATATTGGGAGGGACTTTATACTTCGATAAATCCCCACAGCGCTGTGTGATGCATCAGTGTATATTATGCTTCCTGGAGGTGTATGTCTGGTTGATATCGGCGGCCAAGCAGTCGAGCGATTCTCCTTGAGATGACAGTATGACCAATGAGGAAGAGTCTGTAAACGCTGAAGCTCAAGTGAGATTTGGCATGCTCTGTTTGTCTCACGTTTCTCGATGAGTTCATTGAATGTATTAAGTTTCGCGTACTCTTTCAGGATAGTTATGGGTATAAGCCGAGGGAGATAAGTTGTGGCACTCATAGCCTCACGATTGATTGCTTCAAGCGAGTCTCACTATCTGTGGGTGAGGGTATGTAATTTTGCCGTTACACTATCCGTGGCTGGAGGATGGAGCGCACAAGCTGACGGGCCGTATCTGACCGCGCTCCGCCGAACCGCATAGCTAATCGAATAACCGATCGAGGCTAGCGTGAGCCGATTTACTGGTCGCGTGTAGCCGCCGACTCCCGGGCCAAGATGCATGAAGATCTAAAACGCAAACACATTCTTCCTGAGGAGTTTGGGGATTATGGACGTAGGTAGGGTAGCTTGGTTACGTTTGTCAGGAGCTGCAAATTCGTGTCTTCCCTTTCACATGGGAGAGTAATATCAGAATCCTCCTGGCAGGACCCTTGCATTATGAGTCTTACACGTCATCCCTAGTCCACGTAAGTACGTTCATACGGCTTGTTTAAAGCGGGGTTTTATATGTCGGGTGGTAGCCTACTCTATCGCGCCATACCTTCGAAGGCGGAGCTTGAGTGTCCCCAATAATGTTTTGTTGTTCAGCTTTACAATTGGTCATTCTCTGCCACAAACCATGGAATCTCTTGAAAATGTCACGATATTCGAAATTTGCTAAATGAGAGCGATCAGCCTGCGCTTCGTCAGTGAATGGCACTCGGCCATTTTTATTGCGGAAGCAATACTACTCTAGGTTTCGCGCCATCAGTGTAGCGCTGCCGGTCACCACGTAACACCCACGTGACGCTGTGACGTCACACACCACGTGACACTAGGGTGGGAGCTGGGCTACCAACTCAAACGGTCGGAAGGAGCTGCCAACTTGGGTCTCTCGTTTCACATGGGACGGTTATGTCAGAATTCACGTTACCCCTATAGCCCACTAAGGCACGTTCATACGGCTTGGTTAAAGCGAGGCTTTATATGTGGGCTGAGGAAGAAGAAAAAGAGAAGAAGAACGCTCGGTCACCCGCAGCTAATGATTTCGTTCAATATTTGGTTCAGCAGCGTTGAACCGTTGTAATTTTTTTTCTTTATCATCCTTTTCTAGGCATTGTCTCCGTCTTTTGTTCAAAAGAAACATTTGTCTGACAACGGATGTTATCTTTTAACCCAGGGCCTACTATGCACAGCGTTCTTTGACAGGTAGCATACACAGTTTTAAGGCGAAAGCCTTTCTAGGCTTCTGAACTGTGGAAATGTTCACACTAAGTGCCCGCAGGAAGTGTTCGCAGTAGAATAAAATCTCTCACCTCCAGGAATCAAATGACTATCCATCCTATCCCCATCCGAGTGCGATAGGCCACGCCGGGCTTTTTAATTTTCTTTGTTGCATGGGAAAACTTCCGAGGAAGACAAACTAAAACAGCCCATGCCTCAAATCATCGTGCTATATAATGCGATCTCGTTACAACCCAGTAATTTCCCATCATAAGAAATGTCAAAATTCCTAGAGGCACACACGAACATCGAGATGCGGTTGGCAACTAGGCGGCTCTTCCAGGGCAGCATACTATACTCTGCACAACAAAGCGCACCCCTTTCGGAATAAAGATTTTGATTATCGTGGTGATACAGCCCGACGGTCTAAAGTCCGGCTATTCCACATACTAAAAGACCCATCAACGCAAACAAATCGTAAGGCATATTAGTTTTTCCGAACAGGTAAAAGGCGAATACTATATGACGTGAGTGCTGGGTCCTTCTTTAGCGTCCGCTGCACTATTAGAGAGATTTAGCTTACCGTGATCCGCGATCCGCTACCGTGATCCGCCACCGTGCTTTCCACTGCGCATGCCCAGATCTTCTTGACGCCAATAGATGGCGCCACATACTTGATGTCGGCACATAGACCTGCCGCGTCGGGACCAATCAGCTTGTGCGTCCCGCCCACGGGCGGTAGAGGGTCACGGTGGCGGATCGCGGATCACGGTAAGCTAAATCTCTTTATTGTCACGACCCAAAGAGCCGCAGACGTGCGAGTAGCTGACGTACAGCGACGTGCAGTCCGACCCACGAAGTGTTCTTCCAATCTTTAAAACAGGTCCAGTCCCGAGTGCTCTCCACGCGCCAAGAACCACTTCGTCTTCGTTGCGGCACAGCACGCAGGCTGCGCGATGCTAGACATTTGGCAATAAGTCCCAGAAAAACGCACGATCATGGTACTGGATAAAGCAGTGGTCATTAGTCTTTGGCATGTTACATAGGCGGCAAATGACAGGCCATAGGACACAAACATCTCCGTGTAGTGAAGCGATTCTTTAACGAGGTTTATTGATGTGTACAGTTTGAAAATGAACATTCTTTCAGCAGACTGAAGGCACATGCGCTTAACACGCTCGCAAGGATAGCGCCGAGAAAGTCAACGAAAGTCCGATTGAAAGGCCACTTGAGCTCGTCAGAAACCGATCGCAATTCTTGTTGTCCAGCTGGAGCAGCGATGACAACGACGATGCAGTCAGCGACAGTGATAATGATGATAGTAGCTCCGACAATTACAGTATATTTAGTTGATAATGACAGTAGGGACGACGATGACGACGTAGTTAGTGAAAACAGTCCTGTAAAGTAGCTTTTGTGGTTTCTATCTTAAGCATATTTACGCGCAGTCCTGTAATTATTTTAATCAAACCTTTCATGTGAACGATCTTCGAGCGCCGATCCCGGCGACACAAGGCCTTTGTACTCTGCTTTGCAATGGTGCAATCGCATTTTGTTTTGCGGCTACTTATTGACACGAAAACAAGGTATCCTACCACATGCTTTTCTCACCGTATAGAAGCACGAACGATTGAATTAGGCTCGCCTGCCTTGTTTACTCGCTGCAGTTGGCAATTCCTAGGACCACTGTGGTCCTGTTTTTCGTGAATGCAATAAAGAAGATGAGAAGAAGTTTAGATGACGTGGTGCAATTTCCTCTTGACTCGGACTAACGGATCTCAACAAATATTGGATCTGAAAAGTGTATTTCGACCTCTAAAAAATTCCCTATGTTGAAGAGGTTGACTACCGCGCTTAAACATTCTTTCGCGAGCAGCTCTTGTGGCAAATAACTGAAACATTAATGAAAATAGACGCTAGTAATTTCGCAGACCATGCAAATGCTTGAAGCAGAGCTCGACTAGATATGTGTGTGAAATTTGAGCGAATATTCTCATAAAATGTTCGTGAAATCCTGGCGTCGAAAGAATTTATTCTAGATTTGAATTTCTTTGAGTTAACGAAGATATATGCTGCAATCTGCATTAGTTAACGATGCATTCTGCACTAGCTTATGTATTAAACATATTCGATTTACGAATGCATTTGCAACATGTATTAAACTGCATTTTGTCATGATTTTTCGAGGTTTTCCTTGTTTTTCATAATTGCTCTTATCTGCAAGTGCATGTCACAGACACTTCCACCCTCTACATCCGTCTAAATAGAGCAGGATAGAGAATCTCGTAGGTAGTATCCCTCTACCTCTAGTGTATAACTATTTCTTGATGGTGGTCTGGATTTTGGCTTGTTGATGGTTTGCAAATATGACGGAGAACTGCGCGTATAGACATAGCGATAATGAGACTTAACACATAGGTAATTTCTTCCTTGGCCTGCTTCTGCTCGTTGTTTTCCATCATGATCATTTCCCTTTCTGCAGTTTTATTATATACGGAGGTGTGGTGCGGTTGCATTGCTTTCTTAAGTCAACCTGCCTATCCGCCGCTACAACGAAGTGATCGCCATAACCATAGTAATTCAGATAATGCGAATTTTCAGGCAGAAAACACCCCAATGCTTCCTGGTCAGACCTGCCATCACCCTTCGTTTTTGTCTTCTACTTTCAAAACAGCGCCCGCGGATCCATTTTTCTCGCTCCCGACGACAACGGGGAGCCTGTGAAGCGACGAGGCGTTATCCACTTACATGCTTCTTTATTTTGCGGCAGCCGTGTCTGCTGGTCACGGTCGGCTGGCATGGAAGGGGTCGATGACCGTCGCTTCCATGGTCCCTTCCTCCTTGTCTCGTTTTAGAGCCTCCCTGTTAGGGAGAATAATCCGGGGAATCTTTGCGGCTCGCTCACTCTTTGCTTAGCCCAGAGGCCTCAAATTCACCTGATCACTTGAGTCTTACTGAAAAACCTCTTCTATGAGCTAGTGGCTGGAGTAAAGAAAAGAGGAAGAAAAGGTCCAAGGGAAATAACCGAAAGGGAAGTTCGCCAACCCTGCACAAAATGCATTTAACGAAAAATAAAGTTTAATGACCTGTATGAAACTGAACTATATTAAATTAAACTAAATGGTAAAGACAAAGCTTCACTGCTGGACGCTGTCTCGAATAACACCCGAGCGCAAAAATCCTTCCTCTCTTTTGATGATCACTATCTCTGTGGCAATTAAAATTTTTGGGTCCTTATATAAAAAAAGGACATTGAAGCCGATAGACTAAACAGTATTTCGAGCAAAGAATGAAGGCTATATTTTATCGAAGATAAAATTGAAATGAGAGGAAGTTCGTCCAGAACAATGGTTTTCATCTTTAGGTCAGGAGGCAACTTGCTTGGGACCGCTGGCTTAGTCGGCAGCTTGCGCCTTTTAAGAGATGATTATTATCTGATTTTGATATTATGTCATTGATGGAATGCTATAATGTTATTATTCTAACGAATTTTTCAACAAGTCACCCTTGTGAGATTGTCACAATTCGTGGCTTATTGTGTATTGTGACAATGAAGATATCCTTAGAATGACTTGCCCTTAACATTCAGCAGGGATAGCTTTTTTAGTATTCGTTGCACAATTGTTAACCTTGCATAAGAATACGCGACAAGGATAATAAAGAGCTCTGCAAAGCGTTACCTGGATTTTGCGTAGCAGCGCAGCTTACAATCAAATCAATCACCGATGTATGCCGAGAATACGTACCAGCGGATAGGTAAAAGCTAAAAGAAATGGAAACAAATCAGAATACAAGAACATTTGCGAAGGCTACTAGGCCTAGGACATTAATGGCTCCTGTCAACTGGTATGAGTGGGCATTGTTTGCTGGGTTAATTATCATGGTTCAAAACTGACTTTAATCATTCATCAAGCGAGAAAGGAGGCAAGGCGAAGGAAATTCTTTATTCCGAATACAAAAGCGGCACACTGCAATTCCATTTCGACGTATAGAGCGCGTCGAAGCACAGTACTATTCCGAGAAGGTGTGACAACTATATGACAAGCAAAATTTGCGATTTACGAGATCTATTTGCAGGATATTAAGGCACAGGGTGACGACAAAGGGTAACACGAGATCTAGGAACGGTTATCCGGCACTCTTTCAAGCTAGCCATTAGGCTGCGCAAATACGTGGGTTAAAACAAAACAGATTATCTATGACTTGTGCAGCTAGTCATGCCTCGTTAATAGACAAATTTAGCTGGCCGTACGTAGTAAAGGTGAGTACGTATCGCTCACGGTGTTGTCTGCGCTGCAAACAGCACGAACACACTTTTAGTTTGCGATGCCGCAGCGTTCGCCATGTTAAGAATGTATAGTGGCGTCATATAGTTACCGGAAGTCAAAGCACACGAACGCTGGTGTGAAATAAAAAAAAAAAAAGGAGGAAACTTTGCTTGGAATTAGTGATCCATAAAAGAGTCGCATTTCCAGAGTTTTCAAGAAGAAAATTGCACAAACTGAAGAAAATTAAATCACCGACAAAATTCTTGAAAATGCATGTCGTTGCTATGATGACCATAGCTTACCGCTATGCCTAACGCCTTAAAAATTGCTAAGTTATCTAGAAAAGTAGGGATATTTGCAGCTTACTCGTTGGCGTGCGGATGAGAGTGAGGGTATTAAATGGGTATCTACCATTTAAAGCGAGCCATCGCGTCGGGGAAAGCAACGGCGAGATGTTTTCGTTCCGAAGCGGATGACCAGCGCGCCGCCATGTTGTCAACGCTTCCCGCAACGTCTACAGCAACGGATGTATACGCAAGGATTTGTAGCGTGTGTGAGCCTGTAGGACGGGCCAAGACACTTACCGACCTGCGCATGCGCTTGCTTTACCCGCGCATCGTCACGACATATATAACCTCACTCAAAACGCCCAACTAAAGGTGTCTATGGACATATTGACACATGCATTAGAGCTAGAAGAAGAAGGAGCGAAATGGGACGAAGTAGAGGACGTTGAAGTGCCCGCCCGTTCCTGTTGCCCGCGTTCCTGATTCTACTTTCCCCAACGTCCCCGACTCCCCCCCGAGCTACTCTATTCACAGAGTGAGTCGTCCGCAACGAATTGGGAGGGGAAAAAAAGCACGCTATAATTAAGTTCAGTTTTTGAGTATGCAGATAGGCATTGAGTTAACACTAGCCGATTTTTAAATTACTATCCGATTACCCTGGACACCATTTTATCTAAAATAACGCGGTGCATCTTTGCGGGTTTAGTGATCTCTGGCAATATTGAGATGTGTCATGGATAAATGAGATAACTTCTACAACTATAATATTAATGCTACAATGTATAACGCAGAATTCCTTGCCGCTTGTCTGATGCAATGCCAATGTGAAAAAAAGGGGGCCTGGACCTCTGTGAAGCTTGTGAGCTTTTAGTCCTGTCTCCTTCTCTAATGTAGACAAAATAAAAGGCTAATTGATTGATTGATTTATTGAACTGTCTATATACATGACATGAGCGCTTTGTCAACTTAAAGCGACTGAATTTGGCTACATCCGTTGAACAAGCTGCAGAGAGTTTCTACACAGCCCTCCATGTACACAATACTGAAAATAATAAAGTGCATTATCTGGTTGGGCATCTTCGTACTCAAATACAGGAAGCCGCAAAAGAAAAGAGCCATCATGTAGTCATTTACACTTTTTAATTAATTTTTTTTTTCAGCTTTCCTGCGCTCAAGCTGCAGAAAAGGGAACGTATTGGTACGGAAGAAGTAGAGGTTTTGCTGTCCTCGTGGTCCATATTAATGCGACAAAAATGCATGGGCTTCAATGTGCGCTTTGCATTTCCCGGACAGCGAGTTTTCATATTAACGCGGCAGAAATACATTGAAAACGTTTGGTTCCCAGAAACGTAGTTGATAATTCGAGTCGTCTATAATAACGGGGGTCGTATTAAAAAACCATCACTGTATATCCAGCTGGCCGCCTTCTTGTTAAAGTTCTGATCTTCGAGTTCAACGCGTGCTAAGCGTGTTGTCCGTCGTACAAATATTTGGATGGTGTTTAATACGTTTTCTTTCATTTCCGTCTTGTTTTTGATATTGTGCGCTGGCGAGTGCTAAGCATATCTTTCTTTTTATTCTTCTATCCACCTCTATTTTACGCAGGACGTACTGACGGACTTGAACGCGGAAGGCGAGCAGCTACCAGTCAACCCTCCTCATGAGGACTGGCTTGGGCACAAAGTGAGCACGGCTCCTTCGCCTATCTTGCGCTGCCTATGCATACCTATTAAAAAATGTAATATGATGCAATAGTCTGAAGCTTTATCATACAATGCCATAGAAATGTCATACACATATACTGTAATACATTGGCAAGCACTGTGTGTGATAATATATGATAAAAATGATATTTATATGATATGTATATGATATTTTATAATAAACCCCCAATGAGGCTTTTGCATTATAAAACATTTTAGGTGACTTCGCTTTAAATTATGAGCTCAGAGCAAGTATGGCACTATTGACTAAGAATATAACGAAACTGGCTATAGTGAAGCATTTTTATCGCTCTTTTAACAATGTAAAGAAGGCGAAAGGGCTAAAAATAGCTGAGCAGAGGAGAACAGGTCATCTGACCAAACTCGGCCCGGATTTTATTTTTTAAACTTCTTCTCACATGTAAGCACGCACACGTGGGTACGTTTACGACGTGGCTAATTATTTGGTAATGTGGTCGAGCACTATACTGTTTGCAGGAAATAGCATAGCTAAACTAGCTTCCTGTAAGGTAGTAAGCTGGTTTAATTATTGCGTTAATTGTCTGGGCTAACGTATGACGCACACTTTACATGCCAGGAAATGTGTTTCGTGCAACCCAGCCTAACTCCTCCAGCCTTAGGAGTAGAACATTTGATGATATGAGGTCGTTTCATTAAACCCGAGGTAGCCAGTGTCTCGTTCTATGAGGTACTTTCAGGGGTGCAACGCTCTTCAAAAGAAATTAAAAAAGATGCAAATGAGCACAGCTGAACCTAATGAAGGTGATCGAGTGATAGTTTTTTGAGAACTGCGTGGATTACTTAGTGAGATGGCGATGCATTCTAGACGGCCGCTCTGAGGACACATGATTCAGTCATATGTTTCACTTGTACACTTTCAAGTAAAAATGTTGACTAAACAAGGTATAATAGACGAACCACGAAAGAAAGTGCTTCTCCGGAGGTAGTTGGGGTCAACACTAGTTCTTTTTTATTCTGTTCGAATACGCGACATTCACTTTCGTTTCTCTACTGTCATACCACAGAAAATGGAATACTCTGACACCGTCGCTCAAGGTCAAATCTAAATACGCTCCACAAACGCAGGGCATGGTGCAAGCCGCCGAGTACATCAAACGGAAACTGGTGGACGAAGGGATCCTGTCGCAGGCATTCAACTACAGCCTGGTAAGGTGCACATTACGCCTCTAGCAGCTGGCAGTTGTCGCGGGTGGCTGGACTGGTTCCTCGGTTCGGTCTCCGGGCACCTCTTTTTTTGTCCACATTCTCATTTTAGAAATTTCATAAAAAGCAGCTGTGACATGCGATGACCGCCGCGGTTCCTGTTTATTTTCCCAAGCATTAGCACTTACCTTCAGGTCTGTCCATTGTTCTCTGTTACCGAGGAACATGCTCAACCATTAGAACAGGCGTTCTGCTTCTGAGGAACGCTGGTACAATGCCACATACATCAGTGACTCCTCAGAGCTCTTCATGAAGGTTGATGGAACCATTACTGGAGTGGTACAAAGACTCCTTGTTGCTTCAGACCGTTCAAACAATTTTCTTTGCATTTCAGTGGGGCTGAAAAAAAAAAAAAAAAAAGACAGGTGGCGCTAAAGTTTCTCCTTAACACTAGAAGCGATAGCGGCTTTAACACTTCCTGTTCATCCCGCTAATTTCCCTTTTAGGGACACAGCTGGTCATTAGAAGAGAGTCGTACTGCAAAGCATACACTAGGCGCGCCACGACGGAAGTAAAACTCAGCAGAGGCCTTGTCCGTGCAACGTCCGGCGGGAAAAGTGTGGCGAACATAACGTGGTTATATCAGTCGGGAGGCTATCTTGTCCGGGCGCCAGCTTAGCAACGGCGTCGTGTTCAGTGCCGCTTGCGCCTGCGTCTCTCTATGCCGGATTCCGAGCCAGATTTGAGTCGCATGCAGCGAAGAAAAGCAAACACAGAACTCGCCCGCACAAGATGGAGTCGCACTCGTTTCCGGCTTCATAAATTATGATGTAAGGGCCCTTCCTCTAATTTTTCGTTCCTCCACGAGGCGCACATTTTAACTCCTTGCGATGTCTGTACTGCGGCAGCACAGTATACGACCGCGGGTTCTTTCGCCTCATGCTGGCGCTAAATTCAGATGCAAAAGAAGCGCAAAAATAGCGGAAATGTGTTTTCTTACTCGTTTAAGTATTAGTTCCGTAATAGTTCCTTTTTAATGAGACAGCTGTTTCATAATATAAAGTAATAAGACAAAACATGCGATAGGTGCCACCTTTACTTGAAACAAGCAAGGCAGTTCTGTGGTGTATCGGTTACGTGTTCGCCTCGCAATCCGACAAGCCGGTGTTCGGTTCTCCGTACTTTCGGAGGAATTTTCATTTTTTTATTTCCTGGTAGATTTTCGCGTTACAACAATGGAGAACAACAACAACGCCTACACCGAATTTTCTTCTACACGGGGCCCTTGAAGCTATTGCGCTAAATACTCCTGAATTAGTTGCGCTGGTCTGTTGTCTTGAAAAGGAAGCAGCCAGAACCAACAAAAGTTGATATTAGGAATGAGGACATAGCTTGTGTGGAGTCTAGAGTTTTTTTATTCGTTATTTCTGTGAAAATGCTAAAAGGCCCGCTACTTTGCTATCTATGGCGGACAAAGGACATATATCCCCTCTCTTGACCCGTATTCAGATTACGGGATTTTTTCTTTTTTTATATATATTGAGCGCAATGTTATGAGAGGCACTTATATCAGTAGTGTGATTCCTCATGATGTAGGTAGCCGCTGGGCAGAGTTCCACAAGTGCGCTTTGTAGGCTTGCCGCGAGTTGCTCATGATTGTAGTCATTCGCTCGGCGATGTCATTTGCTTGATGCCAAAAGCGATTGCGACATCCTCAGCGTCCGCTACGCTGTTTCAGTTTTGTATCGTGACGCTGGCTATCTCCCCTGCGAGGTTTGTTGTGACGGATGCTACCGCAGCCACCCGAACCTTGGTGGGGCATGCGTCACTGTAAATAATGTTTGCTTTGCAATTGTTGACCTTATGATGTAATTGCTTGGTTCTGGCCTTTCGCTGTGCGCCGTGGTGTAGGGGGTTCATATTAGTAAGAACTGGCGGGACGTGGCACTATCCGCGATTGGCGAAGCGTAACGTGCTCCGTGGTGTCTGAACGTTTTCTGTGTGGGTCGAAGTCCCAGCCGCTGAAGGGTCCTGATGCCTGCACAGCTGAGAATCTCAGCCTACGAAGGCATAGGGGGCAATGAAGGCAGCTGACAGGATAGCTCGAGGTCATACATTTCGAGCCCTGTTGCCGTCCAACTATGAACCTTCGTCTCTACTAACATTCGGCAAAATCACAAACTACCGCTGACTTAGCCGCATGAAATGTGCAACCCCACTCATGGACCTCACTAGTAAGGAAGTGACTATATAGCGAAGCATGCAATCCCGTACACTACCAAACCCAGCTCGTCACAATAAGATTTGGCCCGCGCACAAGCCAACAAAGGCATGTTTGGCCTGTGGAGAGATTTCCGACATCCTTCACGTGGCTTTGAACTGTCCCGAGCAGCGTAAAGGGTACAGTTCCCAGGAACTCAGCAATTAGAAGTGGGAGGCATGCTGGCTCACACAGAGCTCCCGCTTCAGCGCTAGCTGATCGGTCAAGCTTAGAGGGCGGTATTCGCCATTAGTTTTTCGGACCTGGGTGAACCACCTACGTAATTACTTTATATTAAAAACTTTCTTTTTTTTCTCTCTCTCTCTCTCCATATCGGGAAGAAAAATGTGCCTTACATTCCACTATGATTAATTATAACTTTCCCTATAGTCCTCGTGTAAGCACATCGGCACATCAGCATAATTCGGACGGTTTTGATTACGCTTCGTTTTGCCTATTTCTGGCGTAATAATTAGTTACCTAAATTAACAGATTTCGACACTTAAAAATGTTGGTAATTGTAAGGTAAAACCAAAGGGAAAGCAAAATAAATGAAATAAATGAGAATTAAATTGAAAGATTAGGTCGGGTGCAGGCAAGAAATGTTTTTTATGGCGTTGTTCCTTTCTCCGCAGTTTGAGTCATCCGTTCTGCATGACGGAACTGTTCCTAAATCGTGACTAAGACAAAGGGCTGTCTTCGCAGAAAGTAATAGAGTAATAGAGTAATTGACTCTCTCAAGAGCCGTACAAAAGGTACTGAAAATAAACATGCGGCCAGCCCCCCCCCCCCCCCCCCCCCCACACACACACACACACACACAAAATTTCAGCGTATACTTCGCACACTAGACTCGGTGTGGTTGTGTAGAATATTTTTTTAAGATTTCATTGTTTTCTTACCGTGTCCCCATTTCTGGAACTGGTACCTTGTAAGATCGAGAATTGAAGCTGCTTAGACTGCGTCCACGTATTACTCGCACGCCATGTCACTACGTCATAATTTTCACTGAATGTTACGGCTGGCCAACGGAGACATCTCTCTTTTAAGAGTACCGGCACAGATTTTAACGAGGTGTTGATGTTTTAAACGTTATACTTCGCTTGGCTCCCAAAGCAACCTCCTAAAACGTTATTTTCCGATCACAACGAAATAAATGAAAATTAAATTGAAAGATTAGGTCGGGTGCAGGCAAGAAATGTTTTTATGGCGTTGTTCCTTTCTCCGCAGTTTGAGTCTTATCCGTTCTGCATGACGGAACTGTTCCTAAATCGTGACTAAGACAAAGGGCTGTCTTCGCAGAAAGTAATAGAGTAGAAAATAGCTTATATGAGTTCCCGCCTTCGATTTCCCTCGGATGATAAAAATATAAGCGGGCACCCTAATGCAGCTTTCCGTATGAGTGTGCCCTAATTTTATGTGTTTTCCGTGTGGATTATATGAAAACCAAAGGGAAAGCATGGAGTATATATGGAATATGCATGTGGAAATATATGGACTTCATATGGCCACGAGGAATTTATATGGAAACTAAATAGAAATTATATGAAAACCATATATGGAGACGATGTGAAAAACACGTGTATTTCTATATATTTTTTCGTGTCATATGGTCTCCTCATTCCAATAGTTTCATATTATCGGCTGGTACAGAAATTCGCGGCAGGGCAGCTTGCAGAGCGTGCGATCTCGCGCTTTTGGCGAGAACGCATCCAAGCGGCAGCCATTTTACACTCGAAGCCAGGCAGCCGGGGTCAGCGCTCGAGACCCAAGTGCCGCTGCTCAGCCTCAGGCCGGGTCGGCCGCCCGCGTGACTTCTCGGTTAATGTTGGCGAAGACGGTGCAGGGATAAAGATTTGCATAAGTCTAAGTAGAGCTTTCTAGCATTATTCACTCCTTACGCAGTTTGCGGCGGCAAGGCTCTGCAGCGCGCGATCTTCGAGGCATCTGGAAGTGTTTACCACGAGTGGCATTTAGAGGAACTTTTTGTTAACGGTGCTGCGGTGACTGTGCCTACCCACGAGGCCCAACATTTTTTTGTTGTGGTTAATGGTTATGCCAAAGAAATCTGCAGTTTAGTGTTGCAGCTGTCCATGCTACAGGGCTCAGTATCACGAAAAAACTTGGACATCATTATCCAAGAGATTTTTGCAACTCAGTTCTCTTCGAGTGGATATTTGCTCAGCACCTAATGAGCGCGTAAATTAGGCATTGGCTAGTTACCCTAGAACAGACGCAAAGGCTTATTCTTTTTTATCTCGACAATCTAATCGCAATATCTGAGCGCATCAGGTCACCCTCGGCCTAGAAATGGTTTCATTAGGATTTGGTGGTTATGAGGAAACGATCGGAATGCGTAGGAAGAGTGCATGTCAGGGTGCTTAACCTGAGCCGTCTTGGAACTGTAAAAGGCACACGAAGAAGGCGATGCTTCGTCTGAAATAAAGGAAGTGTATCTGTAGAAAGATAAGCAAACGAAGGAAGACCTTATTGCATAAATTGCCTTTAGACATCTTGCCGCCGACTCCGGAACCTAATTACCTGCCTAGCGAGAAAACTTAAGGACGATACAGACGTGCGATTGAAGTGAGCAGGGCACACGCAAATTGAAGCTAATTCAATTGAGCTTAAAGCGCGTAGCACGTCGCTGGTTTAACCTTTCGACAGGTGCGTTCCGTTCCATGAGCGAAGAGGGCGCGCGTTGAAACCTCGAGCGTTGGCACGTTTTCTCGAATTCGGATTCTTTCTCGTTGAGTATTACGATGAGATCATTTTCAACTTAGTTAAAGATCAATAAATGCGTTAGCACACTTTGCAGCAAGCAGAGAAGCTGACACGTCCGCTGAAAAGAAAGAAAGCTAATGCAATCTGGGTGACAATTGGCTGTCTGCAATTGGCGATGGTGCACTTTTCATGCGGGAAAAAGGGAGAAAGAAATGATCTTTAATCAGTTAAACAGAATCACAATGACGTAAGAAGCAACTGCATAAATAGGAATACTACGGTAGAGGTATTTTATTGGATGGCATTAAATAAAGTTTCCGTGGTAATTTTAAAAGTAGTAAAAACTCAGCACGACATATAAAATGCTCTCCATATAGGAGGAGAGCTAACCCCAGCGAAAAAATACCTTTCTTTCGTTTATCAATCATTCCTCATTTTGAATGGCGTTTTAATGTAATTTTTTTTTTAAACTGGCCAGCGCGCTTTGCTGTTTTTCTTTCTCCTTTTCCCATTTGTTGCGGAGAACTTTTATTTTTCATGAGGTGCATACCATGCTTTATTTTTGGCATGTTCTCTGGTAGGCCTGCATGCTTCCCATCCTCGATCATTTCTCAAAAAGCCTGACTCTGATTATTCTTTTTAACCTTCGCATGTATAAAATATATTCTACGGGCCTTCCATTTGCCGCGCCATGGATAAATATTAAACGTCGCTTGTGTCTCGGTGTAAAAAAAAACGAGTTTAATACTTATTGCGCCTCTAACTTGGTTTATGCATTTAAAATGAATCCAAAGCGTAGATCGGACCGTATTTGTCATCTCTACGAAGTATTAAAGCCGCCTTTGCCCTGAAAGGCGTCTGACGCATGCAACCGCTAAATATTTCACGAGTGTTTCGTTCTCACTCATATACAAATGGCGGACAATATCCTGTTGCTTTTCTACTTGTTCTCTAGTTGTTTTGCTTCTAACCTATTGCAAATGGGATACAAAAATTGCCTGCTAATAGAATATATGGGGCTGAGCTTTGATGTGATTGTCCTTTTACGCCTGGTCTGTGTCTGGCCCTTGTAACTCTACCGGTATGGTGGTATTCAACTCAAAAACGGCGTGTTCGTGTACGCCTGTCGCAGGACAAGGGCACGACCCAGTACGACCTCGTCCTCGTGGGCCACTCCCTCGGGGCAGGAGCGGCTGCTATCCTTGCCATTTTGCTCAAGCAGGACTTCCCCAACCTCCTGTGCTACGCGTATGCTCCACCTGGTGGCCTGCTCAGGTTAGTGGCGAACGCAGCAGCGGCAGGGTCGGTGTGGCGTTCTTCTGGTCTCGAACTTGTGCACTCTGTGCGCAACCACATCCGAGCCGCTAAGGATACAAGAGGAACCGATGAGGTTGATAAAGCGATCTTAGTACCTGGTAAGGTTTAAGGATTATGAAAAGGGTGATGCATGTTACTACAAGTTAAAAGGCTTCCCTGCAGCGTTGTTATCATTTTAAAGCATCGTTATGTCTTTGACGGAATACGTGACTTAGCAAAATCGATCCACGATCGCCAATATTCGTCCGCATACGCAGATATATATTACAAATATATGTTACACATAAATGTTACAGATATATGTTGCAGACATATATTTACAGATATATGTTAGATGCCGCACTTAACGCTTGCGATAGCCATAGGTTCAAGTAAGACTAGGTTACGGCTTTTGTTCTGTGTATTGCGTTGAGCCGCGTTTGGTGCAATGTCTTTGAAATTCGAAACTTGAAAGAAAGCAATATTCACCGAATTGAACGATAAAGTACAACCACTCGGATATTGGGGTCGGCTTTTAGTTGCTTGATTCAACCGGGTAGTGCGTGGCATCGGTCCGGCGTAGATAATTAACTGTTCTTTACTAAGGCACGCGTTCGTCCCAGCTATGGTGTACTATCGGTAAAAAAAAAAAGAAAGAACGCTCTGCACGATGTCACTGCAGAAGGGTAACAACAACACTTTTCAATCCTGCGTACAAATTTTCATTTCTAAGATTCAATAGAATATAGAGGTCATCATCTTCTAGCACGCTCGCCCGCTGCAATTGGTCTTGTTTATCTATGCTATCAAAACGTGTTAAAAGAGTGCCAATAAAAGAGTGGCTCCTTGTTGCGGATTAGTTAACGAGCAGTGCAGAGTACCCCGAACAACTTCAGTGTCAGATATGCAGAAACTTCAGTGTGTAAAAACATGCCTCCGCTTTGTTGTGATTGCTCAATAACCGACAAAAGCCTTAATCCTGACCTCAAGCGGCGACATGTAGCTTTCTGGTCGTAAAAAAAAAACAAGCTGAATAAGGCTCTAGGATGTTGCTGTCTTTATACGAAGGTGTTCTCCAGCGGAAACGAAATCGAAAGTAGCAAAGCCGTATTTAGAACCAGCACAGACTGCGTGTGCATTTCCGTCCGGTCGTGTAGACAGCCCGAAGTAGTAACTCTTTCCGTGCGCCTTCTCCGCCCTTTGGGCAACCACCTCTACCATTCCATGCTGGATCTGTGGCTTCCTCTTCTGACGGCCTGTGTTTGCACCAGTCGAGGACGTGCTGTTTATCTCGCCTTCCCTTGCCCCAGCCTCCCGGCCGTCGAGTACAGCAAGGCGTTCATCACGTCAGTGGTGCTGGGCAAAGACGTGGTGCCCAGAATAGGATTGCACCAGATGGAGGCCCTCCGGACTGATCTCATCAATGCTATAAAAAGGAGCGCAGACCCCAAGGTACCAGTGCGCCACCTGCATTCACTTTTGTGGGCAATCCAGATGTGTATCTCTGTCATTCATTCATTCATTCATTCATTCATTCATTCATTCATTCATTCATTCATTCATTCATTCATTCATTCATTCATTCATTCATTCATTCATTTGTTCAGTCTTCCTTTCTTCGTATCTTTCTTTCTTTTCTTTCTTTCACGCATGCATACATGAAAGAAAGCTGTTCCTTGTGGCATTCAATCACCCTGTCTGGCTGCTCATTTACGTCAGTGCATGCATGCTTTAACAGTTCTAATGATAAATAATCATGTGCGTTATGTGTTGCAGCGTATTATTGCGCCTAGAACACTAAGGCCATAAGACCACAATTCACCAAACCAAAAGTTTTAAATAATAGGAATATTACATTAAAATTTCTTGTAGAGATCCTACCCGTAAACTCGGCTCGCTTAAGCGTCCAGATGAAATTCACCTACGTAAACCCGGAAGTCATCGAGAAATTTTAGTCACGAAATGTGTGCTAGCTATGGCGGAAATAAGAAAAAAAAAATGGGTTGGTATTAAATTTATACAGGTCGGTACTGAAGAAAATGTCTTACGACACATATGTTTTAAACTGTTTATAAAAACTGCAAAATTGGTCTGTATGTAGTTCTTTCACGCTTTCCGGAATGGCACGGGCCGATTTGCTCAGGTGAAATTATGATTACGAGGTGCAGCCTTTGTCAAAAGTTTAGAGCCCCGAGGGTTTGCTTTTAAGCCGTATATTATGACTTTTTTTTACAATCGTGGAAGTCAGCCATTGGAGAGGGTAGCACGAAAAATCTACTTGCCTTCAGCAAGTTTGTAAACCTGGGAATGCATTACGGGCCACATAGTATGGCTCAGAAGTAGACCCCCTGGGTTTTAAACATTGGTCAAAGGCTGTACGCCTGGAACATGGCAAATCTGAGTGCATATGTCAGATTTCGTTATCTGTGTGGAGAAAAGAAAATGCAGCTGTATTACGTAAAGCTATATAGGTCATCGATGGGAACTGTCTAAGCAAAAGTGTGCGAGGAGCAAATTAAGCGTTTTCATTACCATCCGACTGGTGGCGTGCATCAGGAAGTCTTTTAAATGTGCATTTCAGTAACCAATTAACACACTAGTGCAGTGTGCCAACACAGTCACAGAAGTTGCACTGCCATTTTAGAGTGTGCTACATGATGAACCTAGAGTTTTTTAACCAAGATAAAAACACTATTCTGCTATCTAAAAAAACAAATGGTCTTCCCATGCTTGGCGGAGATACATGCTAAGCGAGCGAAACGAGGTGCAAAAACGGAATAAAACTATTTTCATGAATAATATTTTGCTTCATTTGAAAAACCATTTAGAGGTCAAGATCATCTTATCTATTGCGAAATATCTAAAGATGAGCAAGAAATTTTGATGGAATTTCGAGTAGGCTCTGAAGACAAACTAGTTTCGCTTGAGAAAGATTTGTATAGACTACATTTGTGTCGAAACAATCTGTTATCACTACTAATTCGCTTGAAGCATTTGAGTGAATGGGAGGATTGTTACCGTCCTTAGCTACAAGGGTGACGTGATGGAACTATTCAAAACAAATTTCAAGATGCTGGAACATTATAATTGTTGTTTATAAGCCGATTTAAAAGTAATTTGGAGACAATATGAAACTTTGAGAGATGCCTTCCTTCGTAAACACGCGTGATTCAAGAACGCTTCAAGCGGAAACAAGGTGTGAACGGCCGTAATAATAGCTATGGTGTAATAGCAATGTGCAACTTAAATATACGAAACTGTGCAGCTTGTCAAACACTAGTATGAACATTCGCCAGTAAAGAAGGTCGAAGTTTGTACCCAAAATATATGACCGAACTTTTACGAGCGTCGAAATAAAGAATAATAGATGACGCTTACCATAAATAACGTGTGGCATATTGCACAAGTTGGGAAAAATACCGTCTGGAATATTTTTCGTTTAATTGATTCTAGCACGGGCTTTAGAAAGTGATTATGGCCATCATACCGAATTCAGTGCCCAAGGAACATTTTTGGAAAGTCAGCTAGCGAGAAGCATAATATATTGTTAGAAATAAAATTTTTATCAAATCGCTTAAGAAACCATTCCATGCAGGCAGTACACCCATATGGAGCACGCTTCATTTTACCTGGATTTCTACTTAAGCTTGCGAATCATTTTTACTGTGAAGTGGAAAAATCGGCAACCGTTGATGGCCCTTCCATAATATGTGCTCAGAAAATAAGAAATTAAGTTTCGAAGACCATTATTTTTTATTTACTTTCTCGTCAGAAGCAGTGTGATCCTCGAAATGAGTTTGGAATTTAGCAGCGAAGCCTCCTCAGTGCGGCGGAGTTGTTGCTGAGATTGATATGCGGAACGCCGCATCTCCTTTCTACCAGTGCCGCTGACGCATAATCAGCATATAAACTTGTGTGACTATAGCTTTTACTACAACAAAGGAATCTCCATGAAGGCCAAAGACGACCTTTTGCAGAAGGAAAGAAACTCATAACCGCCTTAGCAAAAGTTTATTTTCGCCGGAGTTTTTAAACTATGTTTTGCATTTTTGCTTCAATGACGATTGACAAACAAAGCACTTTCTACGAAATTTCCATTCAATGCTATATACGCGTAAGGAGTTGCATCATTAAATGAAAAGCACCAGAAAGCATTCAGTTTTCAGTCATGTGCACTAGAGTGTTCATGCATGAAAAATACTGCCCCGCCGCAAAAAGTTCAGGAACAACAAGATTCTTTCGTTTCTTCCTAAACCCGCCGAAAGCAGAAAACGTTAATCACTGTCCAAAGACGTCATTTGCTATGCGAGAATCTTCATAGCATCCATAATCTTATTGACGAATGGTTCATCAGCGGCAATCAATAACACACATGCAAATGAACCTAAGCGCCCTTTATTTTTTTATTTTTTTTTCACTTCGGCACTGGTGTGACCCTTCTGTATGAGCCATTGTGTGCTTTTTTTTTATTTTGGAATCTTGGATTTTATCTGATGGTTTCTGTGAAGAATGACAACTGTCGCAAGAAGCCTTTTATCCAGGTTTCATCAGTGCTATGAATAGGGGCGCAGAGTAACGGATGAAAAAGGGCGTTTGAAACGCGGCCGTCATTTCTGGTAAGAAACCTGTAGACAGAAAAATGAGAAAAACACATTGCATAACTCTTTCGACGCCACTGTTACGAAAGTAGACAGAGTTTTCACAAATCTATCCTGCTTTTATTCTGTTTATTTTTGCCGTCATGGCGTGTTTATATGTACCTTTGAAAAAGACGATGATATAAGAAAGATGGACCCAAGTGATACAGATATATAGCGCAGCTTTTGTAAAGTATGCAGAGGACAATGGAGACCGTTTTCTTTTCTAATAGCATACGTCCGTCAATGGGCAATACAACTTTATTCAAAGGAGAGTGTGCTAGTGTACACTATTATCGATTTCCACTTTTCTTTTTTAAATATTGCGCAAAGAAACAGGTATTGAAGTATTTTCAAAGGGCTGAGTCACGAAAACGGGCGAAGATGAAATCTCCTTGAAATTGCTTTGACTTAGTCGCATGCATGTGTTCTCAGCCTTGAGTCAATTCTTGGACGCCACTACAGTGAACAATTTCGCTAATACACTAAGTAAAATTATCCGAAGCAACAAACCGCACAATGCAAGGCTCTCGATTCTTTTGTGCTTGTATTGCGTCACAGAAATATTATTTGGAGCATTCTAGAAGCATTTACAGTTTAACTACATCTTTGTTATTGTGTGTTCAATCCGTCACATCAGTGGAGAATATTTTTCCTTTATTTCTGTCTGTCGCAGTGTCGCCATTCTCCGTCTAAATCGATGATAAGGAGCATCTCTGGACGCGCAGAAGGAACATGCTACGACGCGTTTTCGCGATTTGTACTTTCTGAGAAAATAGCGAGACGAGAGGAGGCAAAATTCGCGTTTGCCGCGTTTGACAGAATTTTTTTCTGCGCTCATTTTCTTTCTTTCTTTCTTCTTGCTTTGTTTTCATTTGTGCTCATTTCTTGAGTCGTAGGTCCCGCGGTGACATTAATATTAATTACGCTTAGTTAGACGTTCTATTATCTAATTCGACAGAAATCTGGCGTTTATTATTCATTTTGTGAAATTTCACACGGCCTCAACGTCTTTCCGTCGGTTGGGACGTCATCATCCAATTTTCTTTGTTGTTTTTTTTAACCCACATAATAGGTCCTTCGGTGATCTTAAGTAACGATTGCTCTTAATTACGCGGTCCTAATCTAATTGGACGCAAATCCGATGTTACTAAACCAATTTTGACGTTTTTTTCCGAGCTGTTTTCACGCCCTTTGATTATATTCACGTCCGGTGCTATTTCGGTGCAAATTTGACATTTTTGGGTCCAATTAATTAAACAAATAGTCTATAGTCATCAAATTTGGCTTCTAGGTTCATTTTATCGTCCTCTACCTCATACAATCATCTTTCTATTCTATCTTTATTCATTCAAGCGCTAGCAGGGTGGGCAGCTCGCACGGCACACACTCTCTGAGCACTCCCATTAGCCTAGAAAGGCTCATGAGTTAATAAGCCGAGGACAAAAAGGACAAAAAGGATGAAAAGGACAGTGCAAGCGCTGAAATGACCAAGAATTTATTAAAAGCAAGCAGCAGTATATATGATGTGCTAGCCGTTCCCCATGTGCTGTCGCGTAAGTCCTGAGTAGCAATGGAAGCAAAATAAACATATTAAAACATGACAGCAATGAAGAGAGAATAGCAGTCGAGAAGGGAAAAAAAGGAGGTAATTTCCATACCACTCCTGCTTGCTTCTCATGTTGCTTCTTTGTCTCTGACGCGCTATTTCTCCTCGCCGTACTTACCGACCAACGAGCGCTTTCGTAAACTGTAGAAGTTTCTCAACAAACACTTGCTATATAATAGATAATAGATTATTATTAATATTATAGATTTTCTATAACAGTTCTACACATGGCGAAGTCAGCTAATTGTGTGTCATTTGGGTTTTTCTCGAACTCCGGCATCTGCATTTTGAAATTGTCTGCTACGCAAAACATTCCATAAGTGCGTTTTGTCTGTTCGTTGTTAACAAAATAAAATCAAATTAAATTTTTATTCTGTTGCCTGCACGAAGCTAAAATACTTGTTAATTAACCGAATATCTAACTTTCCCGCTCAGTCTTGGGACTACGAAGTAAGTGGGGAAAATAAATTTCTCAGACAGCTGAAAGCTAGACAATGGTATCACAGTCAATGGTATTTAACACACAGTTGCAGAAATGGAAAGAGAAAAAATAGCAATAATAAATTTGATACAATAATAAAAATAAAAGGTGCCTAAAAATCGCACTTTACGAAGGTGTGTACTGTTCGCGAAACCAGGACTTTTTAGTGATGTAAAAGGGAAGCATTAACTTATTTGTGTACGTCCACTGGTGCCAGAGTTCGAAGTAGGCGTCGTCCGCCGGAAACAGTTTAATTAAGCCAGTGTAATTGAGAGGGTTGCTAAGAAACCAGTTTCTACTACTACTGACTCCTAGTGTGTGCTATCTTTTCTTTATTTCTGACTACTCTGCTGTTCTTGTTTTGTTTTTGTTTTTCCAGTGGAAGATTATCCTCAGTGGCGTTCTCTGTTGCTGCCCCGACGAGGTTGACTTCGATGGCATGGAGGGACTTACGTTGGCGTCGCGTGACGTCACTTCCCATCCTAGCGACGCCACGATAGCGCTCACAGCTCACCAGCCTCTATATCCTCCGGGCCGAATCATCCACATTGTCCGAAACCATCCAAAGGAGTGAGCCTTCTGTTATTTTGCATGAAAAATGCATCCCTGCCTGGCTAGATGCATGCGCTGTTTGCCTGCTTGAGTTTAGCAAATATTTCAGTGCCTGTGCCGTCGCTGAATGTTTTTTGTTTTGCTTCTCTTATAGAGAATCTGAGCTTTTCTATTGTATTTTTCGTTTTAAAATACACTTCTTGAATATTAAAAACAATCAGTGGTATATTAATGCATCCTAATTGATAACGTCGATCTGTGACGTAACCAAGGTCTGATGGAAACACTGTCACTGGCTCTACCGATTGAGGGCAAAACACTACAGACGACTCTTAGGGATACACGTAAAAGAAGGCTTTTTAAGTACTACTTTGATTGATTAGTGTACGTGCAATTTCACCGTTTTGTGAACAAAAGCCTCATAGATCCTAAAATATAACGAGAAAATACGAAGCGTCAGTTTAACAGGCGTGAATATTTAAAATACTATTCGTACTTGCTGCAGCCACCTGCACTCTCTTAGGTTGGGGTGCCGAGCAGGAGCGCTGACCATAGAAATACATGTAAACAAGTCGTTCCGATATATTTTTTTCGTTTCTCAGAGGGCTCGTGGAGTCAGCTCTTCATCAGCAGTATAGAGTGCTGTGAGGAAGAAAGTAATAAAACGTGCCCCGTCATTTAGAAGCTATATTTTTTGAAGATGGTGCGATATATGCGTGCTTAAGCTGAAATCACTCGCAATAGGCGCTTCTTCCGGAGGTTTATTCCGAATTTTTGCATCACTTTTAAGTGTTGTTCGAGTTACCTGATTGACGGGAACGCTGGAATCGGATGCGTGTTCTGTTGCCAGCATTTCCGTTTTCGGCATTGTCGCCAATCGGATGAGGATGAAAACAGCGAAAACGACGCTCCTGAAAACAGCGCGAACTCAGAATAGGGGCCCTGTTGTATGACGTGCTACGGCGCGCTACATTTTCCCGGGCACAAAATGTCATCCAAAGTAGACTCTGATTATGTTTATGCTGATGACTGTCCTCAACCAGGACGATAAACGAACCGTTCATGGCGGCAGATTACGGCGCTTCAACGCCAAGTTGACAAACATAGGTAGGCAGACGCTGGAGGTGGCTAACGATATCCTCTTCACCATCGTCTGCTAAAACGGGCGATTTAGTTTGTTTTTAGCAAGCAATTATATCGCGCGCGGCATTCTGTTGTACTGCACAAGAAGCTCGTTGATTCGGCGAAACAGCCAATAAACAGATGTCCTTCGGAAGACAAGGGGAAGGGTAGTGGGGGGCGGCGTGTCGTGCTTTTCAACGCATGTTTATACTGCCGTTTAAGAACGGTAGCCTTGAGACTACATTGCGCACTTCGTTAAATCATTCTTCAAATGACTCGCTGACTATAAGGAATAGACGCCTGTATGCCCTAGTGAAAAAAAACCCTATGAGTCACAATAACCTCATACAGATTTCTCATACCAAACTTACACTAAACTCATACTAATCTCATATCATCTCATACAAATCTCGTTCAGCATATGAGAAATATATGAGATTGTATCTCGTTCAACATATGAGAAATATATGAGATTGTCTGAGATCTGTATGAGTTCAGTATGAGGAATCTGTAGGAGGTTATTGTGACTCATATGGTCTTTACGCTAGGGTGATCACGCTAGGAAAGGCATAAAACATTTCGCAAGAATTTGTTTGCATGCATTTCGACGGGCAGCGTTGTCCCCTTGTACTCTTAGCTGCAGAAAGGGGGAAGGGAGGGGGGAGTACTTCAAGGCGCATGTATCCATAGTTTATTTAAATACATCGGGTCTGAAAGAAAGTTTGATACTTCTACATTCACATGTAGGGGCTACGATCTTGGTCAAAAGTCGTGTACAACACTCAGCCGGCGGCGGAGCTCTTGAAAACTTCGTAACAGCTGATGAGTTCTCGCAATACATACCTTGCCAATGCTTACCGTGACAAATTTGCCACGGCTAATGCGATACAGCCAAACCACTCTTTTTGACACATTAGATAGATTTAGCTTACTGTGATCTGCGATCCGCCACCGTGACCCGCTACCGTGCGTGGCCCAAGCTGATTGGTCCCGAGGTGACAGGTCTATGTGCCGACATCCAGTATCTGGAGCCATCTATCGGTGTCAAGGGATCCGGGCATGCGCAGTGGAACGCGTGGTGGCGGATCACGGTAGCAGATCGCGGATCACGGTAAGCACCGCGATCCGCTACTGTGATTCTATGGACTCAACGGACTCTATTCCGAGCATACACGTTTGCAATAACTTGCTTTGCATGCGTGGACATCTTCGCAGTGCGGATCCCATAGAAAAAAATCCGCTCCGAAGAGGCAGTCGAGGTCGCTGCGTTGCGCAGTGTTGAGGGCACAGCCGGCAGGGTTGCGGGGCACCGAACATACGACACGAAAGAAAACGACAAACAAAACATGCAAATTCACTGAATCCGATCCTTTCTCCCCAAAAAAGGTGATTTTGATGAAGTTGATGACAAATATAAGATGTATTAAGCTTGCAGACAAAGCAACTATTATTTCCTGTAGTCAAGAGCAGGCACTATTTTTTATCGCGGGTGCGGGGAGCACAAACAAGAGCTCTAGCTTTGGCAGTGTTCCGCTTGATGTATGAAACGGAGTATAGTTTCCCTGAGCTCCGCCACCGGCTGCGTGTTGTATGCCACTTTTGTTCACCATTCTAGGGTATTCTCCCAAGCGACTGCGCGACTTTATAGGTGCACTGTGAAATTTAAAAATTTAGGGGACGCTCATGTGTGGCCTTAAATGTGACGTGGTGGAGCCTTTTAACATCTACTTTTCATTCCGTAAATTTCAACGCGATAGCAATAAAGGGGGCGTTACGCCGAAAATCTGGCACCGGTGCTATGAGCGAGAAATCGAGGGCTGTTGCTAGAGGCTGGTACCTGGCAGCCAGTGCGGCCGGGCTTTGATTCAACGATAGTTTATACGATTTAACGAGACCACACGATATCAGAAAAGTTTCGAAGGGCTTCCAACTCAGCTTGTTAATTTCAGGGTGGGGGAGAGTGTGAAATAAGAATACGCCTTCTATACTTCGTCTCACAAGATATCTGCAGCACTGCGAAAGGCAGAGGAGCCCTTGCAATTGTGCTCCTAAGTACCTCTTGCCCCTGCGCACTATAATAGAGAATTGTACTCCTACTGTCATCCCGGCCAATTTGGGGGGCGAGGGGCGAGGGGCGCGGAGTACAATTGCCGTATTGTAGTGCACGTGATCCTGATTGGACCGGGGTGCTTCTGCCTTTTGCAGGGCTGCAAACATTTTGTGAGACAGAGTATAGTGCTCTTGTATGCCGTATGAACGCGGGCACGGTGGGGCTTTATATATCGCGTGGTCACCTGCGCTAACGCCTTGTAACTTTAAAGGTAGAGGTTAACTGTCTCTCACAATTATTTCCTATATTTTTTTCTTAAATAGACATTTGGTGAAAGGAAGGCTTAGTGTCCGTCTCCTTTTTCTGTGAACACCTACACTTAACTAGTATTGGTAAATTGGTTTACATCTGACTAAGAGGTAGTACCTGTCACTGTTCTCGGTAGAAACCTAACCCGCGCCTTAAGGAAAGAGAGACCCCCTGAATTACATGCCATCATTTTTTTCTACCACGTTCCGGACACATCCGACAAAACCCGAGCCGAATGTGGGTTGCGGCGACGGCTTTTCGACCGGACCAGCTGTACACGCACTCTCGTAAAACGGATTTGACAGCCTTTTTACATATATTCCTATTAGCCGCAGCCCAAGTTTTTCACCCCGACCCCTCTACGCAATGACAGCTTAATCTCCGGCATCTACCAGTGCCTGCTATTTGTAAACAGGGCGCTGCTATAAGCACTAAGTGTACTAAATACAGGACAGCCTTGTGAAAAAAAGACAAGGAGTCATTTGTATAGAGAAGTATTCTGTGCTTTGAGTAGTGTCGGGATCGGAATACCGCAGTTACGTATACCCACATTTATTAGCCACAATGTGTTATTAACCGCAAAACGTTAGTCTAAAGTTTAGGGCTAGCGCTCAAGGTGTTGCAGAATTTGTAATAAGGGATTAGCATTAGCATCCACCTGGTGGAAGCCATACGGCTACAAAGGAAATCTCTACGGCTTTCTCAGAAACTCCGTAGTTAAAGAAATGGGGTTCGAACTCAGAACCACCGCTTTTCCGGGGCAGTCGCTCTATACCAACTGAGCTAGCCAGGACGGGGAGCAGATCACATTGTACGGCGAGAGCGAATTGATGAATGACTCGAAGTGGGAGATGTATTCATCCAAAGTTTAAGGGAAGAGCGCCAATATGGAGGAGGAGGACGCCGCTGGACCAGGACGAATTTTTCTTTAACTACGAAGTTTCCGAGAAAGCTATAGCGCTTTCTTTCGTATCTGTACATTTTGTGATCGCGCGACTGCTAATGAGTAATCAATCCCTTATTACAAAAGCGCTAAATATGCGGCAAGCAGCTCACACCACCTTTGCACGGCCCGCGCAACTCTATTTTCGTGCACTGCATCCAGGCATGCGGGAGGCAGTCATCAGACCGCGGCGAAGCAACAGTTCACATCATTGTGGAACACCCTCCTGCAATTTGAATCGCGACGAGTAGAGCCGGAATCTCATACCGCCTCCGTGTGGGTTGTGTTGCTGCATGCTTCTCTGCTGCATGCTTAGTTGCTGGCTTCTAGGAATTCATTCTTTGGCTCGAATTGGGGCTTTCAGTTCGCGTGGACTACAAGAACCAACTTATTTCCCTTTTCATTCTCCTCCTCCCGCTGAAAGCAGCCAAAAGTACGAGCCCAGGTGGAGGTGAGTGCATCCAAATACGCTTCTCATTTACAAGTAGATTTTTTTCTCCTTAGTAAAACGCTCGGCACAAATTCTAGACTGAAGCCTAAGGTGAAATGAATTTTCTGCTTTAAAGTACAGAAGTGGAACAGTCGTGTTGGGTACAGACTATAAGTGGTTGGATGGTGTTGGTGTTGAGGGAAACAGGCCACAGGACACACTACTAAACGCTACTGTGAAGGTGCCACGCCAGCTGAGCTGAGCTCACCTGAGGATTTCTGATGAGGACTCAGTATCATGAAAATATATAACTGTCCTGCGCTGAGCTCACTTCATGGGAATGTGAAAGACATGTTTTTATCATCTAACAATTGATAGCAATAAGTGAGTGGCAAGCGTTTTTTCTTTTTAATATTTTACCTCTGCGCGAGTAACAGCCGTGAAGCACTTTTGACTTCCGCTTCAAGTTCACATTATCAGCTTTATTTGAAAAGAAGTCATTTTCACGGAAAATAGGCATATTAGTTGGTAGTGGGCAAGGAACTAAAGGCAGGTATCGCCGCAACCGGCCATTTTCGGAAGCAACCTCCAATGATGACAATGCAGGCTTCTTAAACCGCATATTTGAGGCTAGGCTCTAACCCGTTATAACATCCGAACAGTGATTGCGAATGTTATGTAACAATGAAGTGTCAGTCTACTGAGTTTTGTCTAGTACGGGATTCTACAAGGTTGTCGTCAGTGTCTTAGAGCTACTGTGTTTACTCTGTCAAGCGCGCACTCTAGTGTGCCGCAGAGAAATTGCTGGCAGTCATTTAGACAGAACATCATAAACATTCTTCGGTTGTTATCGGCATGTTCGACGGGCGTGCATAAGACAATGTGTGACAGGCGCGTGCTTGTTCTTTTTTTTTCGGTGGAGCAGGCGCGTGATGCGAAAGAGCGAGCCGGTGTACCAGGCGCTGTGGGCGGACAACAAGGACTTTGACCAGGTGCTCATCTCACCCGTCATGATCCAAGACCACATGCCGGACAAGCTCCTCGAAGCCCTCGAGAAAGTAAGCCACTGACAGCATTCTGCTAATAAATTTATTATCATTTTGCAGGTGCTGAAAGATAAGCTGTCGACCTTGTAGCGTTATCTCGCTGATTGCGGGCGAGGAGGTTTTGATGGCAATCGTGGTCAACTGATTTTAACGGCGTTGAGGGCGGTATGGCGCCATGACTACCGTGTTCTTTAGTAGGGTAGTATTTAGATACGCTCCTAAATACGCGCATGGCTGCGATAATTTGAAACAAAACTAGGCGAATCTTGCGCTACATAGAAAGCGATAAAGCCCAGTTCAGGCGACCCTGACCAAGAACAAAGAGCACGGAATTTTCGTGCTGTTCTAAATAGTGCCGCGCAATACAAGCAATACACTTGTTGGCTCTGGGGAACCTGCACTGCATAGGTAGCGCTGCAATTCTCCCGCAGCGTGGCTCAAAAATGCTGCTGTTAGCCGCTTGGTTCGCGATAACGACCGAGCATTATCAGCAGCATTATAGATACGCGTGTGACAGATAACTTCTTACCCAGGCGCTTTGGATGTAGCCCAGTTATCTGACACACGCCACGCAAAGCTTCGACAGAGCGTGCAATCTGATCCCTGTAAGCTCATGCAGGTGGCGTGCAAACGCCCTCAAAAGCCGCCTCAGAAGTACTTGCTCTTCTCGCTAGGACATGTGTTACGGCGCGGCAATAAACACAGCAAACTTCATTGCAGGTTGCCTATTGGCAGGAACAAATAAAGGTGACAATAATTCGCAGCACACCTAGTTTGGTTTGGTTTGTGGAGTTTTACGTCTCAAAGTGACTCAGGCTATGAAAGACGCCGCAGTGGATATATCGACCACCTGGGGTTATTTAACATGCGCTAACATCACACTGCATACGGGCGCCTTGTTTTTCGACTCCATCGAAAAGCGGCTGCCGCGACCGAGATTCAATCCCACATCCTTGGTTGGGCACAGTAGTCGGGCGCCCTAACCACTGCACCACCACGATGGTGTCCTGTTAGCTATGAACGAGAACATCGGAGTAAGTTGGCCAGGCTGGGTTTTGAAGAGCAGTTTTACCAATAGACTTCGTCACGTGTTGTGAAAGGGAAAATGAAGGTCGGTGGTCTCTGCTGCTAGCTCATATCAGTCGCTCCTGATGAAGAAACCTGGTCGGTCCCGAAACGTGGGGTGTAGAATAAATTTTTCTTGGTGGTAATAATTGGCTAACTTTTGTTTCACATTATTTTCATTTGCTTAACCGCTCTTTATTGCCTGTCATTTATTTTTCTGCTGCGATGATCGCTTTCCCAACAATAAGATTAGAGTTGGAATGAAGGGACCGAGCGGCTAAGATTATGTAGAAAACCGTATGCGCTTCTATGTAGGCTAAGCGCAAGCATTTTGTGAGAGCATTACGCTGTTCATCACATCCACATCGTTAGTTGAGAACATACAAACGGAGACGCTACAACAGCCCAGTCTTTTTATATATGATCCTACAGGGAGCGGTAACAGCAGCAAGGTAAACAGCTTGTGAGGCCATGTGACTTTTAGAACGGAAACCACTTTTGTCAACAAACCAACATATTCCGTGTGCTGTGCGATGTCAGCGCACGTTAAAGATCCCCAGGTGGTCGAAATTACTCCGTAGCCCTCCACTACGGCCCCCCTTTCTCTCTATCCACTTTCCCACCTTCATCCCTTCCCTTACGGCGCGGTTCAGGTGTCCACAGAGCAAGTGTGACAGATACTGCGCCTTTCCCTTCCTGTGAACCAACCAACCAACCAACCAACCAACCAACCAACCAACCAACCAACCAACCAACCAACCAACCAACCAACCAACCAACCAACCAACCAACCAACCAACCAACCAACCAACCAACCAACCAACCAACCAACCAACCAACCAACCAACCAACCAACCAACCAACCAACCAACCAACCAACCAACCAACCAACCAACCAACCAACCAACCAACCAACCAACCAACCAACCAACCAACCAACCAACCAACCAACCAACCAACCAACCAACCAACCAACCAACCAACCAACCAACCAACCAACCAACCAACCAACCAACCAACCAACCAACCAACCAACCAACCAACCAACCAACCAACCAACCAACCAACCAACCAACCAACCAACCAACCAACCAACCAACCAACCAACCAACCAACCAACCAACCAACCAACCAACCAACCAACCAACCAACCAACCAACCAACCAACCAACCAACCAACCAACCAACCAACCAACCAACCAACCAACCAACCAACCAACCAACCAACCAACCAACCAACCAACCAACCAACCAACCAACCAACCAACCAACCAACCAACCAACCAACCAACCAACCAACCAACCAACCAACCAACCAACCAACCAACCAACCAACCAACCAACCAACCAACCAACCAACCAACCAACCAACCAACCAACCAACCAACCAACCAACCAACCAACCAACCAACCAACCAACCAACCAACCAACCAACCAACCAACCAACCAACCAACCAACCAACCAACCAACCAACCAACCAACCAACCAACCAACCAACCAACCAACCAACCAACCAACCAACCAACCAACCAACCAACCAACCAACCAACCAACCAACCAACCAACCAACCAACCAACCAACCAACCAACCAACCAACCAACCAACCAACCAACCAACCAACCAACCAACCAACCAACCAACCAACCAACCAACCAACCAACCAACCAACCAACCAACCAACCAACCAACCAACCAACCAACCAACCAACCAACCAACCAACCAACCAACCAACCAACCAACCAACCAACCAACCAACCAACCAACCAACCAACCAACCAACCAACCAACCAACCAACCAACCAACCAACCAACCAACCAACCAACCAACCAACCAACCAACCAACCAACCAACCAACCAACCAACCAACCAACCAACCAACCAACCAACCAACCAACCAACCAACCAACCAACCAACCAACCAACCAACCAACCAACCAACCAACCAACCAACCAACCAACCAACCAACCAACCAACCAACCAACCAACCAACCAACCAACCAACCAACCAACCAACCAACCAACCAACCAACCAACCAACCAACCAACCAACCAACCAACCAACCAACCAACCAACCAACCAACCAACCAACCAACCAACCAACCAACCAACCAACCAACCAACCAACCAACCAACCAACCAACCAACCAACCAACCAACCAACCAACCAACCAACCAACCAACCAACCAACCAACCAACCAACCAACCAACCAACCAACCAACCAACCAACCAACCAACCAACCAACCAACCAACCAACCAACCAACCAACCAACCAACCAACCAACCAACCAACCAACCAACCAACCAACCAACCAACCAACCAACCAACCAACCAACCAACCAACCAACCAACCAACCAACCAACCAACCAACCAACCAACCAACCAACCAACCAACCAACCAACCAACCAACCAACCAACCAACCAACCAACCAACCAACCAACCAACCAACCAACCAACCAACCAACCAACCAACCAACCAACCAACCAACCAACCAACCAACCAACCAACCAACCAACCAACCAACCAACCAACCAACCAACCAACCAACCAACCAACCAACCAACCAACCAACCAACCAACCAACCAACCAACCAACCAACCAACCAACCAACCAACCAACCAACCAACCAACCAACCAACCAACCAACCAACCAACCAACCAACCAACCAACCAACCAACCAACCAACCAACCAACCAACCAACCAACCAACCAACCAACCAACCAACCAACCAACCAACCAACCAACCAACCAACCAACCAACCAACCAACCAACCAACCAACCAACCAACCAACCAACCAACCAACCAACCAACCAACCAACCAACCAACCAACCAACCAACCAACCAACCAACCAACCAACCAACCAACCAACCAACCAACCAACCAACCAACCAACCAACCAACCAACCAACCAACCAACCAACCAACCAACCAACCAACCAACCAACCAACCAACCAACCAACCAACCAACCAACCAACCAACCAACCAACCAACCAACCAACCAACCAACCAACCAACCAACCAACCAACCAACCAACCAACCAACCAACCAACCAACCAACCAACCAACCAACCAACCAACCAACCAACCAACCAACCAACCAACCAACCAACCAACCAACCAACCAACCAACCAACCAACCAACCAACCAACCAACCAACCAACCAACCAACCAACCAACCAACCAACCAACCAACCAACCAACCAACCAACCAACCAACCAACCAACCAACCAACCAACCAACCAACCAACCAACCAACCAACCAACCAACCAACCAACCAACCAACCAACCAACCAACCAACCAACCAACCAACCAACCAACCAACCAACCAACCAACCAACCAACCAACCAACCAACCAACCAACCAACCAACCAACCAACCAACCAACCAACCAACCAACCAACCAACCAACCAACCAACCAACCAACCAACCAACCAACCAACCAACCAACCAACCAACCAACCAACCAACCAACCAACCAACCAACCAACCAACCAACCAACCAACCAACCAACCAACCAACCAACCAACCAACCAACCAACCAACCAACCAACCAACCAACCAACCAACCAACCAACCAACCAACCAACCAACCAACCAACCAACCAACCAACCAACCAACCAACCAACCAACCAACCAACCAACCAACCAACCAACCAACCAACCAACCAACCAACCAACCAACCAACCAACCAACCAACCAACCAACCAACCAACCAACCAACCAACCAACCAACCAACCAACCAACCAACCAACCAACCAACCAACCAACCAACCAACCAACCAACCAACCAACCAACCAACCCCTAAGAGCGGCAGAGTCCTCACTTAAAATAAGAAAAAAAGAAAAATAATCTCTTATGCATTGTTTATGCAGTTGAGATGAATAAAACCGAAATCTCGATGCCGCTTCATGACCAATAAAAATAATGGAAATTTTAGTAACAACAATGATCTCTGGGGGCGCCGCCATGTTGAAAACGCAACTTTAGCATACGCAAGAGCTGCGTACCCTGAACTATGAAAATAGCATACTTAACGCTAGCCTGCAGTTAGCAGCAAAAGTTTGGAATCTTCAGCGCATGGCGGAGCGACAGAAAACTGCACAGCGGCGCCACCTGCCACAACTGCGCCCGATGACGAGGCTAACGGAAATCGCATCTGAAGCATGTTCTACGCACGCCTGTCTTTCCTTCGCTGTCAAGCATGCCTCGTCGCTTGCTTCTCCGGGATCCGATTTTGATGCTCGTTGCTGCCGCTGAATCCCTGTGTCACCACTGTTGCTTGTCTGCTTCGGTGGTTAATTGCTATGGTGAAAGGTGCTCCGGGGCATCATTTACACGGCGCTCTATACGTACAGGCGGGGAGTGCCACACAGTGCCTCAGCGGCTTCCGTGAGTCTGACAAGTGCGCCATAGGAAAGCAAGCGAAGAGGCATGGTTGATAGCGAAAAGCGTGCTTTAGACGCAACTTTTGTTAGCCTCGTCAACGGGCTCAATTGCGGCAGATGGCGCAACAGTGCAGTTTTCCGTTCCTCCGCCACGCGCTGGAGATCCCGCTGAGCTTTGTTGCTCACAGTATGTTAAGATTCATTTTAAAATCTTTCTAATATAGCCTGCAGCGCACGCAAAGATTAAAAAGCACGCTATTCAGTATGCTCAACTTAATGACTGTTTTTACGGGATCTACACCACGCGGCAGCGGCGTCACGAACTAGTTTAAGTATGATTGGCAGCGCGCGGAATTTTTCGTGTCATTTTGCGAATGAGTCATGGGGGCATTAAGGCGTTGTTTTCATAACTCTCCTATGAACATATTGGCTATTTTAACGCCATGGACGCCAGACTATAGCAGTACATCAATCTAGCCAATGAACTAGCTCGATCGGCAGACTCGCACTGCGTATCAAGCACTTTCGACTGTCTTCCCCGGAGCGTCATCGCAAAAATAAAGTTAGGCAGCACTGCTCCGTACCTTTTTATGCATCAACTAGATGTGAAATCCAGGTAATACCATTCCACTGCTTTCTCGATTACAGCAATCTGAAGGGAAGACAGCATTTGAGTGCAAAAACTGCGGACTGGCGAAAGTCGCTCATGGAGTCGATGGTCCTGTGTACCCTGTATTTTAAGAGAGACAAACTCCATATAACTAACCGATACGTTTATAGCTTTGTTTTCTTTTATGTTAACGACTAGAGTGGGGATCCTATTTGTTCGCTTTAAGTGCGGCTGGGATGCAACTGTAACACTCGCAAAATTGTACTTTGTTTTAACCGAGCCGCAATAAAAGCGGCGGAATTCGATCTCACCTCTTCGCGCTGTATACTTTAGCATCAAAGTATGTTTATTCTGACCACTGCTATTTCGAGGTCCGCAAAATAAAACCTGGAAATAAACAGACCGTCGCGAGATGTACGCAGTCGAGTAAGTACGATACGGAGGGATAGAAAGAAAGGTCAAGCGGCGAGGGAACTCGGATAACGTCCTCGGCAAGTTAGGCGTGCACGTTAGACCCAATCGTTCACTTAACTCGTTTGATGCCCCCTAATCGGATTATCGAAAAGTAAGAGCAGGAACCGAAGCCCACGTTTTCTGCCTGCTCCGTCGCTTTCACGCCGCGTAGTGCAGATACTGTGTTTTACATCCATTGTACTTGCAGTGAAGCGAAGCCGCATGGAAATAAGCTTAAGGAGCGAGCAAATTGTGCCTAAAACAGGACTCAGGAGTAAACGAGTTTTTCACAAATGTACATTTGAGGGCGCTGTTGGCTGGACTGAAGTGATGGCTGCGCGTAAATGGTACTGGGTTGAGGCTGACGAATTGAAATCCAGAAAGACGATTGCGCAAAGCGAAACCACCATGTACCATTTCAGCCTTCAGTGTCATGTAACGATTTGGCGTAGCATTGCTCACCTGTAACAATGAAACATTAAACCCGGGGCGTTCTTGCGTTTTCCGAGTTTGCCTACACGAAAGAACACTACCTGCTGCCATCTTGACATCGTTATAACCCTCTTGGAAGTGGGCGACCAGTATTTGCGCTCTTGCTTGCACGGCGTGCGTTTACAGACGAAGTGTTAAGGTAAAACTTTTCGCTCACCTTCATTGAAACAATGCCGTTCAGTCGTTCACTCAACGAAACTTGCCATTGCACCGAGGCTGATTATGCTTAGCGTACTGTGGTCTAGTCGAGACGATCGTAATCCGTTAGCGCTGAGTCACCTGTTCAGCACTTCTCTGCTCTTGCAAGGAAATTTGTCAATAAAAGTGTTCAGCTCGCTTGATCGAAGAGTCCTGGGACGAGGAGGTCTTTGACACGCCTTGCAGTCCAGAGTTCAGACATAGGTTTTACTGTGGAAGGTAAAAGATTTCAATATACTTGCGAATGCATATTGTGGCACGCTTACTCATAGGGGTAGCGATATGGCAGATCCTTTTATAAATTTTGTCTGGCATATAATACCTGAAGGTAGCATCGTGACGCATGAGGGAGTAGGCGGCTATTTATAATAAACGGCTCATTATTAAGAGATCTTACCTTGGAACTGCAGGCTGAAATGACGCTCGAAGATAGAGTTTTACACTAAAACTCGAAGAGCGCCTCCTCGCAAAAACTGTTCACAATCATCGTATGTTACTTCCTTATGTCCCTGTCAATATCTAAATGATTACAGCCCAAAATATCTTCTGAATAATTTTGATATGTGGAAAACATTCGTAGTTTTATCATTAGTCGCCAGCTTCTCGCAATTACAGGCCAAAACTTCACCTTTTTTGTCTTAGCTAGAGAAAACTGCTTTGGTCATGAGAGAGAGAAAAAGAAAACACACTGTATGCATAAGCTGGAATGTACTAAACGGATATAATAAAATTGAATTGAATTGAATTTGTATTTTTTTTTTTCTACCAAGTTGCTAAAAGGCATGCCACACGAGGGCTAATTGGTCATAGTGATATGCTTTGCCATGGCGATGTAATAGTGTGGAGCACTTTTCCGGCTCAGCTTACCCACTGTTTTTCCATGGTCGCCATCTTGGCGATTGCGGCGCCGCCTGCAGTTCCTGAAATTCACCAATACTGGCACTCCAATTCGCAGCATCAGAATGTCGCCTGTGGATGCGTAAGTACTTCGGTAGTGCATCAGGAACTATCGGAAAGGAATACTATTTCAAATGAGGAGTCGGCGAAATATTGAGTGGCCTGTCTTCACCGCGGTTACCGGCTCCTGCGGGCTGTCCATGTCATTATCGCATAGGTTGGGCGAGGGGGGCACGTGTTGAGAGCAAAAGAAAGTAGAAAGGCCAGAGGAACTGATGAGAGCAAAAACAATCTTAAGACGTTGTGGAGCTTCGAAGGCAAAACCAAAGAAAAGAACGCATATATAGAGAAGAAATACGGTGATTCCGGCGAGCTGTAAAAATACCCGTTCTTAGGGGACGAGAGGAGTAACACCGCATCCCGCTGTGAAAATGATAAGAGAAATAGCTCGCAGAAAAAAAAATAAAAGGCACGTGTTCGAAAATGCGAGCACCGATATTAAATACGTCAGTCACTCAACATTCGATAACTTGCGCAGTTTTCTTCAGATACCTCTTGAACAATAAACGGTTCGTGTGTTATCGCCCAGTGTTTTTTTTTTATTTTTTTTTTTTACTCTTTCCAAGTAGTTACTTTATTATACTGTAGAAACTCCCGTCCCACAGGAACTTATAATGCTATAAGAAAACCGTAAACGTAGTGCGGCAGAGTGGAGTTCTCTCCCGAGGAGTAGTATTTCGTCAGTTTCGCACCAGCCACTTTGGTGATAGGAAAAAATGATCGTTTTCTAATGGCCAATCGCTCTTGCTAAGAAAATAGGTAGAAAGAAAAGGAAACAAAAACATAAGTCGAAGGCAACTTTTTTTTTTAAATAAATGTTATGATCTTCCTGCTTTTCTTATCGCACGGACATCCTCTTTGATAAATCATTATTTTCGTCGCAGGGTGGTCGAACTAAATATTGATAGTGGCAGTATTGAAAAAAAAAAAGAAACAGCAACCTGCCCGCCTCCTGTAGAGTGATGGGCTATCGTGTTGCGGTTTCTCTAATGATGGCGTTCTACTCGTCTTTCGGCGTTTCTTAGCGCCGAAAGGGGAAGTAAGTAAAGAATACAAAAAGGAAAACGAAGAAAAAAGTGAAAGTAAGCTATTCCGAGTTACTCTATCTGCAGTGCACTCTTTTTTCCTCGTGTAACGCATCAGTCCGCGCTCGGTAACAGCTGAGATCAAAGCACCACTTTGGCCGGTTGGTGTCGTTTCCTTTCACGGCTCGTTGCCGCCATCTGACGCTGCGGGAGAACTGGGTGCGCGCGGCTCTAATTAATATTGCCCGAACGGAGAGCAATTTCGATCAGAAAAGAGTGGCAGGGTGAGGGAGAGCTAGAAAAGGGGGAGGCCAGTCGGTTATGAGTGTTTTTGCCTTGGGCCGACAGTCTACTTGAATTCACATGTGCACTAGGTAATGAAGAGCAGAGGGCATTTGAATGGTTAAGGTGCTGCTTTGTCTTAGCACTTCCATTGATGTTGATATCTGATGAGACTACCCTCATAAGTTCATCATCATCATCTCCCCCAATTGAATGACCTCATTAGTCTAGCATATTTTCTTATCTCATCTTCCCAACTAAGATTAGCTATATTGTCCTCTGTTTTCTTTCCCTTGAAGTACACCCTCTCTATCAGAGTCTGTTATTTATCTTCTCTTCCCGCTACATGCCGCTGCCAAATCTCATGTTTTCGTGTCAAACAGAGGTAATATTTTTTTTTTTCATCAATCAATCATTCAGCCTCCCAAGTAGCTTCACGCCAGTTTCATTTTACTGCTGTTTAAATAAAAAGCCAATAAGCAAACAAAATAACGCAACCATCTTTTGTCCGCTGTCTCGTTAACAAAGCATGCGATACTGTATCATTGCTTTCATAGTAGTGAATGTAATGTGCGTAATGTTCGGTTTTACTGAATCAATCTACCAGGTGTTTTTGTGCTGTTATGCAAAAGGTAGGAAGGAGGCAAAGCAAGAAGGAAAGGTAATCACGGTTGCCACGCCCAAAAGTCATCGGCTCAACACCTGTCTGAACAAATTGAAGTGGAGCAATTGCGTTGTAATGGACGAAGTAGCAGGCTAGCGGAATACCTAATTATCTGAATGATGTATGAATAATGGCTTGAATTTGTTGTTTTCAGATTATCCTTGCGCTTATTCTCTTATTCTTTGGCTGATATTTTCTTTTTAGTTACATATGGTGCTTTTTTTTCACGATCACGATACTAGACCCGCTCTGCTTCGGGCATTCATGATGAGTAGTCAATATTTTTTAATAGTACATTTGTGCCAGGTTCAAAGGAAGAATAAAACGATTGAGTTGCACCTGAATTGTCTGCCTCCCGCTCCGCTCATGTCCTGCGATGAATCCATCCGCGCACGCCTCGTCGATATTGGGAAATATTAGCACCGAACACGGCACTGCAGCTTTCCACACTCTAATGTAGCATATAATACAGCGCCCGTATGGTGTACAGGCAGCCTTCGCTTTCCCAGTGATGTTGAAACTGGTGACGGGTTATAGACGTCGTTCTTTATCTCGATCATTACGTTAAAGTTAATACCGCACATTTGGAGAGCTAATGTCTACTGACTAAACGCTCACGTGGTTTATTCAGTGCTTTATTTACACTGCCTGCTAATCAGCTGGCTTTCATGTCGAAAGTATCCAAAGCGGTAAACAGGAGAGAATATGACACTAAGAAAACGCATGGGAGACAATCTTGGTTGGTGTACACAACGCGATCACATTTTGGCTTGCATACGCATAACTCACTGCATTGCTTGCGCAGTAGACTGCTCAAATGCGACACTTTTGCAGCGCCCTTATAATACTACAAAGCCGACCCACCGCGCCCTTCGTATGCATGCACACGGTTCTGCCAAATGGCGACAATAACTCAAAGCACTTAAGTGCGTGGCGGAAAAAAATATTTGTCCGTAATCACTTGCGACAATGGTTGCTGTGTTGGCAGCCATTTCTTGCCCCGAAAGAGAAAAAAAACTAAGCACATATGATAAAATGACAAGTAGAAGCTGACAAAAAGCTGGAGTACTATTTTGCTCGATCTTTTTGTCATGACAATAACTTGGACGACGGCCTACTGAAGTAAAAACGCTTGTGGGCAAAGCAGGAGCTTCATTCTCGAGGCCGCTCTGAGCTACGCGCGTGAAGTCTAGCAATACCTTCTAGTTGGAGATGGGCTGTATGTGAGCATGCGTGGCCAAACTGATAACATTGCCCGTCTTTTAGCGGCTGGCTGACAACCGCTGCTTCACCGCTTTTTTTCTACGTATAAAGCGCTGTCTCTGGTGCTTATGCGAGACAAATTACGGGAGATGCTTATAACTTTTAA
Organism: Amblyomma maculatum; assembly: GCF_055883805.1. Taxonomy (NCBI): domain Eukaryota; kingdom Metazoa; phylum Arthropoda; class Arachnida; order Ixodida; family Ixodidae; genus Amblyomma; species Amblyomma maculatum. Next base: position 24,109,051 of record NC_139354.1, read on the forward strand.
AAGAATAATATTTATTTATTTATTTACTGATTTTTTATTTATTTATTCATTTGATACCTCAAAGGCATCTGGTATGAAACATTACATGAGGGATGGGCATGGCAGTTAAACAACAATGGTCTTAATAACTTTCTCAAAATAGATGGCGTTGGTATGATGCACGGCGTCCTGCGGCAGATCATTCCAGTCCCGGGATGACGTGACGAAAAAAAAATCGAGAATGAACGGTAGTTCTTGCGGTGGGAGCGTAGACGGCCTTGTGATGATTATTATGGCTCGAGAGGCGATAAGCAGCTGATATGACTGATTCTCATAAATATGAATGATAAAACACATGAAAGAGGCACAGTCGAGAAACTTTCTGTTGAGAACATTTTGTTGATCTGTAGCTGTAAATCTGCGCAATCTAGAGTTTTTCTGCACGTTGATCATACACTGTGTGGAGTTGTATCTTACTCCCTCCGGGAGCCATTACGCGCGACTGATCATCGTCCACAATAAACTTTTCTTGGCCTAGTGACTTGCCATTTACACATTCATCGGGTCCTCGAAGTCATTCCGAAGCTCCCGAAGGAACTCCAACGTACTTCCTCTAACCGGAATGGCGCGGACACGGATATCGTCCGCCGCATGCATGTCAATTGTAATGGGGTTGTATGTGAAGAGCGGAGTGTCATGAATATACAGCAGCCACGCGATTAAGTTCTATATTTCTGTACCGTGCCTTGTATGGAGGAGCTTTTGTAGATCTTGCGATGCTTTATGTCGACATTGAACTCGTTATTATTAGCTGCCTGGTTTGGCAGCATGGCCGCTGTCTCCCCGACGTCAATGGGTACATTACCCACAGGTCCCGATATGGCAAGTTAAATGGAACTATAGTAGACCAACCGACTTATCTCCGTGAATGGCATGCCTGCAAAAATCAGACTTTCAGACACCACCTTCAGTCGTTTTAGGTTCTCGTGTAGATGCTTGGGTTCCTTCTAGCACGTGAATCTCCACGCCATTGCTTAGTCATTGCCAAACCATGAAAAGCAGAGCTTACCCTCGATAAGCTAGTTTTAACCTGTGGAACACCACAATCTTCTTCCTTTCTTTTTCATGTGCCTGTGCCCAAGAACATGAAACAAATACCGGCAGCGGTGGCGCTTTTTGAGGGAGGCGACGCAGGCGAAAAGGAAGGCGCCCATGGGGTGTGCGATGTCAGTGCACGCTAAAAAATCCTAAAGGGTCGAAATTCTCAGAGCCCTCCACTTCGACGTCATACACCATAGACCGTGAACGATTTTCGTGTGTGGAAGTTCTGGCGTGCAACATTCCATCGTGTAATGCTGTCGACAGCGCTTGTGACGACCGAAGCAGGCGGCAAAGTAGCGGCAGCCAGCGAGCGACGATAAGACCGGCAATGCTGCCGGTTTGACTGCCCATGACCGCATACGTACCTTCTAGAACGAGGCGCTATGTATAACCACATGTTGCGCAAGCAGCCCGATGTGATTCAGAGCATGCAATTCGGCTCTTCATACTCGCCTTGTGCCCTGTGTACACTGAGTACACATAGTTTGGCATGACAGGTCGAAAGTATGCAAATTATCTGAAAATGTGAGCTATAATTGTCGCTTAAGTATTATCACATGGGTGATATTGTGCGCATAAAAAACTGCGAGTTCTTAGCTTGGCTTCTCACCAGGGCCTGGTAGCCAGACCGAGTTCCTTGCCTAAAAAACTTTGCGCAGAATTCCATTTATTACAGTTTATTCTTTTCTTTCTTTCTTTCTTTCTTTCTTTCTTTCTTTCTTTCTTTCTTTCTTTCTTTCTTTCTTTCTTTCTTTCTTTCTTTCTTTCTTTCTTTCTTTCTTTGCACCTTTAATGAAGTAAATGCGAGAGCATTTAGGTTGTCTGTTTATGTAATCCGCATGTGTGCCCAGTATCTTACTTGCGATTCGAGTACCATACATTGAATTATTATGCTGGGTTATAATAATCCGATTCACTATTTCACCTGAATCTACCCAGGAATATGTCTTAATACGTGCTGATAATACGCCTATATACATTAAGAAGATTTGGATGAGTAGAAGCCGGCACTTGGCCCACTCTTTTCGAATTTTGGTGTCCTTGGCCTTCGTGTGCTTCGTGACTAATAAGCGAATTTAGGGGCCCTTCTTTGCAAGTTCCTTAATAAAAAACATGGCGGAAAGATTTAGGTTACCGTTTTAGCAATCTGCATGGCGTATTATTCTTTTTCCGGTGGTGAGATTACCTTCCACCCTTTCAACTGATACACCCGTTGATCCGCCTTAATTTATATAAATATTTCGGCAGTAATTGGCACAGTCATACGGACACTCAAGGGTGTTCCGCTCATAAACTGACCCGCTAAGTCACCTGATTGCACCCAGTAATCCGCCTCCAGCTCTGCGGGTAACTGATCGATAGTGACAAAGGCGGATTATTGGACCGGGTCAGACAATATGGCAGTTTACCTACCCCTGCCGAATTCGCATGCCTCTGCTAAATGCTGGTTGGCAGCTGACATGGCCGTACACTAATTGGTCACCGGCTGATGTGACATCACGAGATCACGTGACGTGGTCGATTTGACAGGCGCTGCCAACTCGTGCTTCGCCTTTGCTGTAGGAAGGTGAAGTCGGAATCCAATCTTTTAGAATCTTTGGATCACTATAAAGACGCGCTGCATACCTCTAGGACACGCACGCACGTTCGTACGGCTTATGGCTGGCTTTATACACATGCCGTGCTGTCTGTTTTATAGTGTGGTATCTTACGACTGTATGGTAATGAATATGTGCGCGGAAATAGAGGCACAAATTGAAAGATAAGTAATTGATCTATTGGAAAAGCCAACGATGATCTGTAAGAGGAGCAGGAAAGCGAGTGATATTACCGCTGTCGCGTCACAAGCTTAAAGGTGGAGTTTAAGTGTCCCTCCAATGTTGGGCTCCATTTAGGCTTAGCCAAGTGTATGGTTCAGCTTCTGTTGACGTCCGATGTATTTTGTTTCTGTTTTTGCTGACCTGCGCAGCTCCTAGTGAACAAGGGCCCCACCAAGCCACAACGCAAGATGGCCAAACCCGACCATGGAGGAAGCTCTGTCGGCGGCTCCGCTCAGGACCAGGGTTCCAGGGACGCCCTGCTGCTCGATGACTCTCCTCGAAGCCGGTCATCGGTGCCGCATTGTGTGGTACTGGAGACGTCCTTCACCGACCTCCTTCCGCCGTCGGAGATGGAGCGACAGCATTGGGACCACGCGACTACCACTGATCTGGCCTATCAGGTACGTGGACTTTTGACGGTGCGGAACTGAAAAATGCGCTGCACTTGTGAATGAGCTGTGACGATTGACTGTAAATAGCTCTGTATGATGTCGCTCTGAAGTTTTTACTGGGGGACACAGCGTTATAAGAAAAACTTACCAATTAAGGAGCCATCCAAAGCTAATAAGTACTGCTTAAATAGCGAAGTCGGGCTTTTTTATTTTAGGAAGCAATACTACTCTAGGTTTCGAGCCGTCAGCGTGGCGCGGTGGTAGCCACGTCTTAGCCACGGGACGCTGTGACGTCACACCCCACGTGACAATAGGGTGAGAGCTGGGCTACCAACTCGAGCAGTTGGCGTAGCGTGGCGGCAGCCACGTCTTACCCACTTGAGGCTGTGAGGTCACACCCCACGTGACACAAAAGCGAGAGATGGGCTCCCAACTCAAGCGGTCGGCGTGGCGCGGTCGGAGCCACGGCTCAGTTGGCAGGAGCTGCCAACTTGGGTCTCTCGTTTCACATGGGACGGTTATGTCAGAATCAGCCTGCTAGGACCCTGGCATTCACGTTACCCCTATAGGCCACTAAGGCACGTTCATACGGGTTGGTTAAAGCGGGGCTTTATATGTGGGCTGAGGAAGAAGAAAAAGGAAGAAGAAGAACGCTCGGTCACCCGCAGCTTATGCTTTCGCTCAATATTTGGTTCAGCAGCGTTGAACTCTTGTAATTTTTTTTTCTTTTGCTGAGGGCGTAGTCAACCAAGCTGTTTTCCTTCGTTTCGGGAGGTTTTAGCATAATTGTCATTGTGAATATAGTTATTTTTATGCCAAAGCATTAAATATACCTTCTCAACATTTCCAGGTTCTCTGCATACCCCCCGACATAATTTTTTGCCAAAAATAATGGTGCCACTAATTTCCTGGCGTTTCTGGCGTCATGCGCTTCATCAAAATAATAAGAATGATTACATTGTCCCTCATGTACGTTTATGATGAATCTCATCCTTCCGTCGTTGGAATTTCCAATATAGAGTTTCTATCCAATTCGGTACACGCCTAAGAACATAACATTGAGTACTTTGCATTGAGAACCAACTATGCAGTTTTCTTGAATGCTGGATGTAATTTTTGTACAAGTTAATTCAAGTTATGACTCGAAATTATGACCGCGCATGAGAGGGCTGGGAAGTCGGGGCTGCCTGAAAAAGGTTCCATAACTGGACGTCGTTGAGGCAAAATTTTATTATGCAGTAGACTGAGGTTGTGACTGCGTTGTCCGCGGCAGCTTACAATGATTACACGTAAAACATGCTGTTTCTAACGTTATGGACATCGCTTTACTCATAACGAGCATCAGGAAATCTAGTGCATGCCGTATTGACCAGCGATGCTTAAAAGGGTCTGGGGGAAATACGTCAGCTTAAAAGGGTCGCAGAGAGTACAAAATGTGGTAAGTTCAATGTACGGCTAGGACGCTTGGTTCCTTCCAAATGCTATTCTCTGAACCAGAGCTTCGAAAACGAGAGATTTCCATTAACGCAGATGCGAAGACTATGGAAAGAACCTGGCTTTCCAGTGACTTGTAGTGAGGGTTACCCATCTACTTATCTACACCAGCTTATAAATATAGCATGAATCCTCGGAAGAAGAAGCAGGAACTGGTGCTAACTAGCAGCTGTAAAAAAGCGCCCGAAGTGCAAAAACGCAAGCAACGAAAACTAGGGTCACTTTATGTTGTTTATCTCTTTGCCCTTCACTGCAGGTTCGGGCGTTGCGCATGGTTCCTGGTTCTTACGACGTTTCTTCGGAGAAAAGTGTTGACTCCCCCGACACCGCCTCCTCACCCACCGACCCGCCAACCACGGCCAGCGATGGACTAAAGCCCAACTGGATGACATGGGCACCGCTCGCGTCGCCAGAGACCTTCTCCGAGATATCCAGCGTCTCCTCCAGGGGTAGGCAGTCTTCTTGAGTGCTGTTCGGCGTCAAGCCGTTTGAATTTTGACGAAATAAGGAACTTCTAGCAAGTCTACAGCTTTGGCAAGCTTTAGCAAGTCTACAACTTTGGCCGTGCAGGCGATTAACTCCTTGTGGAGGAAAAGGAAGCACTTGTGGTGGCGGCTAGGGGCGTAGAGGTTGGAGTGTCGTTGCATGCTGGCCGCTGTTATAAGAAATGTCAGCGGAGACGGGCGAGAAGTGCTGGAGGGAGTAGGGACATCAAATTTGAGTTGTTTGATATGTCTTTAGAATGACGGTTTTGTTGCTGTAGTTAGCGCACGATGGTGCCCATAGAATTGGCGGCGAGTGGGAAGGCCGGAAGATAGGCGCAACTCAATAAGATATCTGTGGGGATTAAGGCTAGAACCCTGGTCCTCTGCGTGCCAGGCGAGCCCGCAGTTCGTGGGCTACGAATGTTAGTTGGTTCAAGAATTTTAGAGGCGCACCGATCGAACGTGTTGTGGTGTGTGGAACTTCCTAACCTGTGTTTTGATGTGCACTGGTGTTACAGCAATAATAAGCGCAGAATGCAACCGGTGAGGGTGGTGGCTGCACCTACGCTGTGACTAATGATGATTGATCTCAACGCACTGAATCAGTGCGTGAAAACACAGGTGAAACCTCGAATGCACTTGGACTATATCTCACTGCCAGGCCATGCAAAGTTAGAAACTCTGTCGCTCTGTAGCGACAAGGTCCGAAATTGGTGGCCTAGTGCGCAATAAACACACAAAAATGTTCTAATGAATTTAAAAACATTTGTAGCAAAAATATGGCCACAGACAGAGTGATGTTTTTGAATTCTCACAGCTGAGAAGTCTTAAGTGTCTCTACCGGATTTTATGTACCTTTTCCGAGATGAGTCTCCGATATTGCTTGCACCGAAAACAGGCTTGTGGCCGTTGGAGAGAGTGTATTCGTGCAACTGTGAAATTTCATGAAAGAAGGAAAAGAAGTTGTTCCTGATTTTCTGTTGGAACGAATACTGATACTCACAGTAGCCAGTCAGTTATCTCCCATTGACTCACACACCACGCGTTTTCACAGGAAGCCAAAAAGGAATCAACGGTTCCACAGAGCGGACGGCCTGGTCACCGGTCCCTTCCAGTGCGGCGGACGCAACGTCACCCGCGGTCACTAGGCACGTGGCCGAGAAACCAGAAGCGAATGGCAGCGTCCCGCAGCAAGTGGTCACGAAAGCTACGGTCGAAGCCTGGCCGGCGTGGTTCTCTGACGTCCGTCTAGCGCCTCCCATTGCCACGAGCCCTACAAACAGCACGGCCAGCCTGCATTACGAGTTCGAGGTACGTGACGTCAGGAGACGGTACAAAAATAATTCTAGGGGAGCTGGGGGACACTTAAGCTCCACCTTGAAGGGTATGACGCAACAGCGTTAGCGGCTTCCGGTCCGCAGCTTCTTTTGCTCATCTTCGTTCGGGTACGTGCAGTTTTATAGCCGTATATCACTAATCTCGTGACTAGAACGAGAGGATGAAGATGGCTACATAGTAGGAAAGAGCACTGAATAAGGATAGTTGGAAGGGGTGGGGGGAGCGTCAGTTCGCAGGTTGACCCAACGTTTCGACAATTGGACTTGTCTTCGGTGGCCCAGACGAAGACAAGTCCAATTGTGGAAACGTTGGCTCAACCTGCGAACTGACTCCCCCCTTCACTTGTTCAGTGTTCTTTCATAATCTCTTAACTTGTGTTTCTATTACCTCCCAAGCACTATTTAGTATGAAGTCGTAAGGAACCAGATTAGGTGAAAACCCACACTGAGATAGATTTGAAGAAGCGCTTAACCATGCCGAACTAAGAAGCCTGCGTGGCGGAGAGGTAGCATGTTTGACTCTGAAGGAAAATTTCCTGAAAGCCTGCGTTCTGATGTCATCTTCCCATCTGAAATGAGAAGCCGGAGATGGCAGCTCCTGCAAATCGGCTGTGTCACGTGGGTTCGTGACGTCACACAACCCGACGACCAATCATTGCACGGTTATTCCGCCCACGACGCGACGCCTACAACGCCGATGCTTGATTTTCTCGGGAACGGCACCTTTAAAGCCTTCGCGTTACAATGACGTCATTTCTCACCTGTACCCTGTGTAGGACGGACGACATCTCAGGCATATGAAAGGGCATGTGTGCGTTAGTGCAAGTCTGCTTTGACGAACGGATATCTGTTTGAATAGTGCCCTGAATTCCCTGCTGCCAAAACTGTGTTTTTCCGGTTGGGTTTTAAGTCATACTTGGAAGTATTCTAGCATTAAACTGGCTTTTCGAAAGTCTAAGCAATGGAGCACTGAGAGCTCTTGCAATCGGGTAATTTTTGTTGCATTCCTCCTACTTCAGTCTCCTTCAACGGGCTATCTTTTGCACATCAAAAATGACTAGACTTTTTCACGGTATGCGACGTACTCTGGTGGGGAGTAGGCGAAAATTCGTTTTCGTGCTGGAAAATTGGTTGAAAACAAAAGTATTTGGGCAATGCGATGCAAGTGCAGTCCGTTTCCACGAAGCGCCGACTGTGCCTGCGGAGAGGCAAGTGTGTTTTCCTGCTGTGACCACCTGCCATTTGTCAGTTTCGTGTGTCGCTAACATAAGCTGCACATGGGATGTGCAGTTCAAGTGCGCTTTAAGGGAAAACGTCATTATCACAAAGAGCCGTGAAGCACGTTATTGCGCCAGCAACAGCAGATACAAAGCGCAGCTGTGACTGCATACTTTTCAAAAACTGCGCGCAGACAGGCCCACAATAAGAAAAGAAGAGGCACACTGATGAAGTGAAAGCAGAGTACTGCACCGAGACCTCCCAGAAAAGGGTATGTGCTGCAATAAATAAACCAGCGCTTGCTTCGCCGCGTTGTAGAACAGACCTTTCAGCGTTAGAGTGCCATAGGATGCTGGCGACCAAGTGCTAGAGAAATGTGTTATATGTCAATTTGTTCAAGTCTCACTGCGCAGTGAAATTCTCGTCGTCATTTTTGCAGCTCACATGGACCCTTCCCGTCTCTGGCAAAAGAATGTTGACAAGATACATAAAGCTCTCTTCTTTTTTTTTCATTCTTTTCTTTTTTTGCGGTACGTATAGCTGTAACGCTTCACAATGCAAATCGCAATCTCCTGATTGAAATGTCATGCTTGTTTATTTACTCTGTCCAAAACAGGTTTGGATATGCACAGTAAAAAGGAAGGTATTCTGCGTAATATATTTTCTAGTTGCTCACCGTGCATTTGTACACGTCACTAACTCCCCTTTAACATTTATTCATGTTGGATCCCAGTGCCTTTACGCTCTATGTAACAGTGCTTAAACTGAACATTAAAAAGACAAAGATCATGGCATCTTGCCCTATCAAGTCCTGGAGCATCAAGGGACAAGAAGTGGAAGCTGTGACAGATTTTCTCTTCTTGGGCTCCAAGATTACCCCGGAAGGAGACTGCAGCCATGAAATTAGGAGACGCCTGCTTCTGGGAAAGAGCGCCATGGTTAGCCTTGACCGCCTAGTAAAGAGCAGACACATTAGTCTGCCAACCAGGATCCGTATAACTCGTTGTGATGTATGGATGCGAGAGTTGGACTGTGAAGAAGGCTGACCGCCGAAGAATTGACGCGTTTGAATTGTGGTGCTGGCGGAGACTCTTGAGAGTTCCTTGGACGGCCAGAATATCAAATCAGCCGATATTGTCGACCATAAACCCTGACTGCTCATTGGAGGGTCAAATTCTAAAGTTAAAGCTCAGCTACTTTGGTCATCTGATGAGAAGAGAGGAGTCGCTGGAGAAAGATTCGATCTTGGGAAAGGTTGAGGGTCACCGGAGAAGGGGTAGGCAGCGAACGCGATGGTTAGGTGGCATTCTCGAGGCGCTGCAGATGAAGTTATGTGATGTTAGGAAGATAGTGAGAGACCGGAAAGCGTGGCGTGACATGATCCAGAGGGTCACGAAGAGTCGGACACGACTGAACGACAACTGAACTGAACTGAACAGTGCTAACCTGAATTAAGTGCCTTCACGCTCAAATAGCGTGATACTGCTTATCGTAATTAAGCTCAGCAGTTAACATAAGCGGTGGTCGCATACGCATTAGAGTGGGTGTGGGAGGATACAAAAGCAACCTACCACATGACAAAGCCACAAAAACTGTCTGCCCTGAAATATTGTGCAAAAACGAAAATAACAGGCGGCTTACTGTGCTTAGGCGATATATGAATATATATATATGTAATAGGGGAGACTTCAGCTCCGCATTTAAAGGGCAACTACGGTGGGTTTTTTTATGATTTTGAGCAACCCCATTGTATTCCTCTATGTGTCCTGACTCCGACATTACGAACATTTCTTTCGAAACTCCAAGTAGAACTTTTTTAAAGAAATAATGAACACTAAATCAAAGTAGAAACTGGTTTTATGGCCAGAAACAAAATTCCAGCTAAAGAATTGGTGATGTCATATACAGTATCGGAATACCACTCGCACGCGCGATTGATGGCAGAAATAAGGACTGTAAACCACGACGCAAAACATAAAATGCCTCATACAGTCTAAAACAGGCCTCAAATTTCTTTATCACACTGAGAGAGGGCAATAACGTTGGTATAATTTTTATGGTGCCGCAAGCGCATTGTTGCCCGCAGAAACCGTCTTAACTGAGGCCCCCCAAAACGTCACATAATAAAATCTAGTTGCACACAAATGATTCCTCGCACGGCGACCAAATTTGATAGAATGCATCACAGCGGAGAGGAGAACCTACAGCAAAACGTTTACTAGGATATTCGAAGGTCCAAAAGCCTCCGGAGTGGCCTTTAAGGGTATGACCCGGTAACGTAAGCTACCACTTCACATATAAAGCCCCTCTTCAACCAAACCATATGAACGTGCTTGCGTGGCCGAGGGATCACGTGAATGCAAGAGCCCTGACAGGCTCATTCTGACATCACCCTCCCATATGTGTGGAGAGGCCCGATTCGGTAGCAGCTGCCAAAGGTAACGTCAGGCAACCCTGAGTCCAGTCATTGCTGTCACGTTAATAAGCAGGGCTAAGCGCTTTGGTTTCGGATCGCGCATCTTCACTAGCATACAGTGGGGATCCATCTCGTTGGATATGAAAGTTAGATATTCAAGTCACGTTTTAACTGACTCGTACGGACGTGCCTGCATGTCCTAGGAGTAGAGTGCCTGGCTCGGCTATCCATGGCTCCAAGCGGGCTCGAGTGCCATCTCGAGTGGTGCCCGAGTTTGCAGCTCTGGTCAGCCCGGCCATTACACATGCGGCCTGCTGACGTCACATAAACTGCCGGAACAGACATCGCAGGAGCCTCGCTATACTTCCCGTGGGCATCATGCAGCACACAACGACTAAATGGCTCAGTGGAAATTCCAATGCTAAGGTAATGAAAACATAGGAAGTATCATTCATAACATGTAATTCACATCTGTCTAGCTCACCTTTTCCTTCTTACCGGTGATACCACATTTCAATGAATGGATGAGGCGATGTGCACATGAGGATTTTTATCGATTCAGAACAATACCTCTACTTGAATTTCTCATTTGCAATAGTTTTCTAATATCTAAAAATTGGTTGTTTAGACGGCCTCTTTTCCAAGTATTTCACCTCAGAAGAGCCGAGCGCCAGGCCGAGTGAAATCCTCTACCCATTAAAAACCGGTGAATACGCGGCGGCACTAGGGATCGAACCTTCCCAGTCAAAAACAATTACAGAACAATGTCAAAGGTACAACAAAATATTGTGTAGTTCTGTCGTAAACGTCAGTTTTCTGTAGTTCTGTAGATTTTCTGCAGTATGATTCTGTTGTCTGTTGTTCGGTAGCACTTTTCTGATGTAACTACAAAACGTTCTGTTGTGACAACAGGTTTTCTTTCAAAAACCGCAGAGAAATTCTGTCGTAACAATAGAAAAGTTTCTGTAGTTTTTTCCGACTGGGTTGCGCTTCCAGAATGCGAGGCGGAGGCTCAATTACAAGGCCATCGTTAAGATTTAAAATTTTGTTTTTTCAATCTTTAACGTGCGCTGATGTCGCACAGCACACAGACGCCTTTGCGTTCCGCTTTCATAAAAGAGTGGAAGGCCGCGATCGGGTTCGAACCCTGGTAGTCCGGTCCAATATCCGAGCATATGTAAAGCATATAGTGTAGTACATCATTGAATATGTATAAGACAAAGACAAGTATAATATTGCGTTTTAGGTAATTAATTAGTGGCAATAATTAGCGCAAATCGAGATTTAAAAATTTTAGGGGGCACTTCGTAACCCCTAAAGTGCAGTAAGGTGAAAGCAACTATCGCGCGGTTGTCCGAAGCCCTTCACTACGGCACCTCTTAGTCTCTGTTTTCACTCCCATCTCAGCGATGACGTGATACCAGCCTACATATAAAGCCCTGCTTTAACCGAGCCGTATAAACATGCCTGCGTAGCCTACAGGGATAACGTGAATGCAAGGGTCTTGGCAGGCTGATTCTGATATCACCCTCCCATATGAAAGGAGAGGCCCGAGTTGGCAGCTCCTGCCAAACGTAATATCCAGTTAGTGTTCGACCATGTCAGCTGCCAGCTATCGCGTCCCACGTAACGAAAGTGCTACGGACGGACGGACACGATCCGCGAGCATGTGCCTTTAATTAAAGGGTATCGCCTTAAGATGTGGCACCTTCTGCAGTAGGGCATTGGATAGCTTCTGACGCGCACTTTATAGGAACAACATTGCTTAGTCGTTAGAGCTTACGCTACATAAACTAGGTTTGATCACGTTGGACTCCACTCGTTTTTTAACGCGATGGCAACAAAGAAGAGCCCTAAAATCCGGCGGGGGCTTCGGCGGCTGCGTTGTAAGCGAAAACGCGCGGCCGTGACGCCGACAGGTGGCAGCTGACAACTGAGCACTGATTCTTCGATGGGTTGTGCAACTTAGCGAGGTACCATGATATCAGAAAGGTGGGAGCAGCTACCAACTCAGGTTGCTCACTTTTTTAAAGTGGCAAGGTGGAATAAGAATCAACCTTCCACTGATCTTGGTCGCCGGATCAGGCACGCTGCTTCTAGGATACGCAAGCACGTTCATATGGTGTGGGTAAACTGGGGCTGTCGGATGGTAGCCTACACTATTACGTTGTGGAGATGAGCCACAGACACACTCGTTGTCGTGTCTCCACAAATATATTTTACAGGATCCTCTGAGCCAGGCGGGAGCGGGACAGCGGACCGCCGGCATTCAGTCCTGCTATCACGAAAAACGAACTGCGTGTGATTGGCAGGCGTGCTAAGGCTGTCGTCTTCTTTTGCTCCGAGACCACGTTGGCATGCCACAACGTCATACGCTGAAAAGCGGTGTTTACGTTTCCCTTCTATTCTTTCCTACTGCACTCTGGACAAAGTCGGCTGTATTTCAGCATGCTGTCGTGTTTCTCGCCTACATCTAGTGGAGCGGGTTCAGCAAGGACTACCCACACTTAACCCCGGAAATGGCCACAAAAAGAATAATTTTTAAGTTGACAAAATTCACTTTTCTTTTGCTTTCATTCCTCACCTTGCGTATCTATACGTCGCGATCACGATAGCAACGATAAGTCTTTGCGTGTCCGACTGAACATGGATATCGTTGTGGAAAAAGATATATCAAGGCGTTTTACCGCGACATATGCATCTCTGTATTGGGCATTATAAAGAAGGCCGTATTTGCAGGGAACCACAACATTCTTTACAGTGTTAGGTATACAGACATTTACCATTGCAATGTACAGATTCTTTATTTTAGGACCCCACCACGATGGCGCAGTGGTTAGGGCGCTGGACTGACTGCACGTGGGACATGATTCCGGCAGCAGGGCCTCTTTTCTATACAGGCAAATAGCAAGGCACCCTTACGTGTGTGCTGTGCGATGCGAGTGCACGTTAAAGAACTCCAGGTGGTCGAAAATTCCGAAGCCCTCCTCTAAGGCATCCCTCACAGCTTGAGTCGCTTTGGGACTTTAAACCCTATAAACAAAACCAAACAAATGCATACCAATTTTTGTTCTAGGACACAATGCCACTATGGGCTCGTAAGATGTGGTATTTAACAACGAAAATACTTATATGCTGCACATGTATAATATATTGTCTCAGCGATTATACTGTAGGTGCCAGATCCACGGTGGCTGATAATATAAAGCTTCTGATTTTGAAACAACAATAAATCAAAGATATGAGCAGGTATAGCGAAGGAGTGCCATTAACCAATAATGTGTTGGGGTGGCAGAGCGTATGCCATCATAAAGGAAATGAATTTCACGGAAGCTTTGGGTTTAATGCAGCGGCAGCCGCACCATATTTTCTGAGATAGACAAAAAGCAGCTTATTCATAAGCGATGCATTTGGGTTGTCACCAGTTAAGCTTTCTTCCGCACTAAGCACTAAGCACCCATACCAAGTAATACCCTACCATACCATATTTTGTCATGTCATGCCATATGTATTACACCATGCAACATAATACTATGCCACACCACCCATGTAATGTGGCTCTACCGAACCCAAGCCCTTCGGGTCCCGAAATATAGCGAGCGCAGAGTAACATTGGGCGCAGTTTCATCTGCCGTTTCACCGCATAGTTTAAACTCACCGCGTCTTAATCCCAGCTAAATGCTCCGCGTTTCAATACTGGTTCAAATGCAGTTTCTCATGTCGGGCTCCTATGTTCGGGCTAAACTGGACAGTGAACATCCACCAGAAAGGTGTCCACTGACATCTTTCTGGTGGATGACAATATTTAAATGACAATATTTAAAGCAGCATGCTGCAGATTTGTATGCCGCTGGATAAAGGTGAAGCCAGCAAGTCCTCATTACTCTGCCTGCATTTCTGATGCCCTATCTGTGAACAGGTGTTTTGAGGCCTCGTTCCCATTTCGCTAAGGTCTGATAAGAAAAGTCAAACCTTCCAGCGGAAGCATGTCAGACATTGGAAAGTTGCCTAATGTGTCTGCCTACGGTGCTTTTCACTTTTTCACTGCCTGTTTATTTGTGTTTTCGGTACCTCTATTCGGCCATCTGTCTACGATCTCGCATGCAGGAAACTCTCTTCTCATAGCCGTGAAGACTGAGTGGGAAGTTTGGTGAAGGTCAAATCGTATTTTAAATGCAGGTCGTCATAATACTTAATAAATTCAGACTGTAACGACATTCTTGTTGCAGCGTGAGTGTTTTAATAAAAAAAATTCTCACTGTCTGTGAAACGAAATGCGATTGCCGTTTAATGTTCTTCTCTACAGCACTGTTCCGGGCAGCAAAAATTATCAGCCCACTATTGGATTGCGTTGGAAATGCATTGGTAGTTTGTAGGTTCGGACAATGCCAGCCGAATACTGATACTTGGCTCATCGTTTGTGCTACTTATAGTCTTGAATACAATTTTTTCTACCAGTTCTGTTTCTTCGTTGCTTCGGACATTGCCAGCAGAGTACCAATACTGGACCAATGGTTTATGAAGCTTCAGGTTCTAAATAAAAATTTTCTATCAGTTTTGTCGCGTTCTCAGTTCTTGTCAGTTCTTTTCTTTTTTGCCATTCGTGCTCATCCAAACATGTCCTCGTTGCATTTATTCCAGCTATAAGTGTGAATGCCGACAAGGAATAATTGAAAATACTCGGAGTAAACGAACTTGACTGCCTCAAAACCTTTTACGATTCACATGTACCTGTCAGTACATATCTATTTAACATATTATGAAGCAACAGACATTCGGATTATTTAGAGCCTCCTAATTGTAGTTTTGGGGGCCGTCTGATTACTGGTCGTGAAAACCTTTCTTCTTTTCTGTATGAGTTTGTCGCAGGGTTTTATAACTGCAATATTTAAGGACTGTCATCATCTCATTAAATGTCCAATAAAAGCCAATTTGATTTTCCTGCCGCTGTATCAACAGCGACCATTCGCAAAGCCATAAAGCCGTTGAAGCACAACGTCTTGGATTAAATCTGATAAGGATGAATTCGCTCGATGAAGGGACATCCAGATTGCTTTAAAATTAGCCTATATTTTATTATACTACCGCCTCCTAGTGACAAAAAGGCTGCTTTCACTAAAACAGAGATTATGTAAAGCGGAAAATACCTTTAAAAATGTAGGCGTCTCCACTGCAAAGTTATAACCAAGTAGGATCTCCTGGATCAGTATATTATACATTCCCTGTGATGTCTAAAGGCTAGACTACCGAGCAGTTGACTTCAAAACAGTGATTAATAAGTCTTTCTCGTTACAGAAGGAGCGTTAATCATGCGACGAAAAGAGCTGCCTTATTTTTCAAGTCAGGTTTTCTCATTCGTAATTACGTCTTTTTCTCCCAAGCAAAGATGAACATAGGCACAAGGAGCCATGCCATCAATTTTCTTGCTATAAGCGCAAATTGTGTGAAACTGTTGAATTGTTCATTTAGCATACAGAAACACCTTTCTTAGGCGGCCAGTTTTAGGGGCCTTCAGAGAGCTTCAACTTTTCTTTCTGTTTATGTAAAAGTGAATGTTTGAAGCAGGTAAAGGGTAGCTACAAAAACGTCATTCAGGGCTGTGATGTGTGTCGCATTGAGACATGTAGTGTAGAGTTATAATACGGCCGCACCCAGCGCGACGTGGGCATTTGTGCATACGCTAAAGGCATCCGGCGTCAGTAGCATCTGGCAACGTATGGTAGAATTGTCAACGCACCTTAACCTTACCGCACTGTATAGTGCATCATCCGAGATTTCAAGCAGGGTTCCGCACAAGGAAATAGGTGACGTGGCCATCAGGAAAGCTGTCATACAAGAATACACAACTCTTCCGGCACTGTTAGGAGTGCTTGCAAGATGTGTTTAAAGGAGCTAGCTGGGAGGCGTTTTGTATAGATTTTAACGGAGACTACCTTGGTACTGTAAGGCTGCCTTTGACGCCCCTTTGAAAATGATTAACTGGACGAATTGCAAAGCGCTATCAAGAACGGAGACTAGCAGAGCAAAATGGCGGGCTAACGAAATAATGCGCAGAAACCTAAAGCAAGGCTCAAGAGTCAGTAGCTCTGACCACATATCCGGTCGTGAGAGTTATCTAGGAGAGGAATAAGCGGGGGCTGAAAGAATGAATATGGAAGGAATTATCAGGTGATCACAGTAGGAATTTACCAGTATCCCTCGATGGAGGCTAATGAAGAGGTTTCTACTTAAATTTGGAACAGCGAAGAGAGTTGTGAAATGGAAAATTGCCACTGGAACGGTACTAGACAGGTAGAGGGCGAAGTCGGTCTGGGTACATTCTCGAGTGTGTAATATACGGAGCGAATTAATAATAACAGTACTATTACTATAATGCACTCAATCAGCGTGAGAAAAAGCTGGGAAGCCAGGTGGACTACCTGCCTACTCCCCTAAAGTTTAAACATTTGCTTTCCGAAAGAGTGCTGTCCAGAGTACCCACACTTTGCACTACAGATAACAGAAAACGAAAAATTATCAAACACAGAATACGCACGTTCACATGAGAGATTTTTTTGCAGGATGCAATCGTCATGACACACGCATAGGAGACTGCGAGCAAGGTTCTTGAATTCAGGACGTACAGTAGTTTGCACAAGTTAGACAAGAATTTCCATTGAACTAGATATAAAAAAATACCAAAAGAACGTGGAAAAAAGAGTAGTGGGCAAGTTAATACGAAGGCTGGATGACCTGTCTTCACTGAGGTTAACGGAGTGGATTCGAAGAGGTGGCGAGCATAGAGTCAGTGGCACAAAGTCACGCTGGCAGGTGTGATTAGGGAGTTTAGTGGCATCAAATAGATGCAACTGGCCAAGATCGGGTTAACTGTAGAGATACGGGACAGGCATTTGCCCTGTAGTAGGCATAGTACGATTGATGATGATGATGATGACTTTAATGCTATGTTACGCTTCTGCCTCGAGTGAGCAACTGCATATGCGCTGTTCACCACTAACATAGAACTGGACGGTAGCGTTCGTTTGCACTTATCAAACGATTATGATCCTATTATTATAGCTAAGCGGTCATATCATATGGAAAGAGAGAAAGAAGCTAGACAGAACACAATCTGTAGCATGGCATCAGCTCCAGATAGGCACGTACAAGAAACTGCAAACGCTTAGTAAGATTCATCCTGCGCAATAAAACGGCAATAAAACGGGAGAGAGAGAGAGGTAAAATGGTTTATTGTAAAAACAGGGGATGTTTTAGTCACATAACCGGCATCCTCATTTAATATGCAGGTTCTTAACCTACTTCGCGAACCCGTATCTTACTTCGTTAGTGGTGAACAGCGCATGCGCAGTTGGTCACTGGTGGCTGCGGTGTCCGTTAGCGTTAAATTCAGAAGAAAAAAAAGGAAAAACAAAAACATTGCTCTTTGAGGGAGCTCATGGACTGCGGCGCCATCTGAAATTTGCCAATAAAAGTTGTCGTTACTAACATTGTATATATTCTGAAAAGAGCTTTTTTTTCTTGTTGTATGCAGTAATCCCCCCCCCCCCCCCCCCCCGTACTGCTATGTGCATGCTATTCAGTTATCGCACATCTTTCAGAGCTTTTCTTGCCGCGAAGCTGTATTGATATCTATCAAATCTTGAATTTTATAGCTTGAATACACTTTGCATTATTCACAAAACCTAAATTTTGGCCCCGTCAGATGGCCTTTCAGAATGCATGGATACCATAGTAGGTTCGCAACTGTTAACGTAAAAA
Source organism: Amblyomma maculatum (assembly GCF_055883805.1). Classification (NCBI taxonomy): domain Eukaryota; kingdom Metazoa; phylum Arthropoda; class Arachnida; order Ixodida; family Ixodidae; genus Amblyomma; species Amblyomma maculatum. Next base: position 24,127,051 of record NC_139354.1, read on the forward strand.
AATGACTGTAGTTAAAAAAATCCTCGAAAACATTTAAAAGGAGGTTTGAAGTTTTCTTTGTTGAGTTGGATCATGGTGATGTGAAAATCTCAGCTTGAATATGCGACTTAAACTCGTAACTAAATATATATAAGGAAGTAATTAAACTACGAAGTTTCTGAGAAAGCTGTGTAGCCTTCCTTTGTAGCCGTATGGCCGCGCTTGGGTGGATGTCAATGAGTAATTACTCCCTTATTACAAATCTACTCCACCTTGAGGGATTCCCCTAAATATCCGATCAAGTGAATATAATGCGGTACCTCTGTACACAGCACTACTCATTAAAGTCACAACATTGCCATTTGTCTGGAATAAGAGCTTATACATAATGGTGCAACATGATTTTAATATTAACACCTTTTTTTGGTTGGCTACTAAACTGGAGCCTTTAACCGTGATGTGCTCTAAGGGACGTTAAGTAATTCACTTTAGTTCTTCAACTAACGGTCTTTTTCCTCCGTACCTTGTTGTCCGACAGACGTTCAAGAAGCCTGCTGCCTTGAACAAACCCCAGCTGCAGCAGCAACACCAGCAGCCGCCTAGCTACGACGACGGATGCGAGAAACAACCGCCCGAGAGCGAGGCAGTTGCCGGTGTCCAGGAACGGTTCTTCGCTCCGCGAGACGTGGCAAAGCACGTCACCTTTGACCTCTTCGGAGCAAGGGCGTGCTCTCCACGAAAAGTTTCCTGGGCGGACCATCGGGACTTTGGTCAAAGTGGTAGTGCGTTCATCGTGAAGGAGAAGCACCCTGAAGAAGAGGACTCGGGCGACAGCATGTACAATTCCGGCGAGTCTTTCCCACCACCGGCTTGCCTTGATGAAAGACTGACGCCACAGCAGGAGCCCTGTCCGGACGACGAGTCTGGTGAACTCTTCGACGCCTATGGCTACAATCCCTGTTGCCACAGAGGTTCACCACCTCCGCCCTCTCAGTCAACGGCGCTGATGAACACTAGTGACTCCGAAGAGGACGATGAGATGAGCAGTGACTCGGGGGGTGAGGGGACCTTGTTCAACGCCTCCAAGCTAGTGGTGACGTCTAGTCCTGCCAGGACAAAGTGCTTGACGATACCGCAGGCCGCTCGCCACAGTCCCAGGCCCCCGCCAATGGAGAGCAGTTTATAGTACTTCTGCATTCCAAAGCTAGCGTTCTTGCTGCCATATTAAGGAATAGTTAACGTGCCAATTAAGCATACGTAGGCATGTACCTTCAAAATCAGAGATAGCGAAGATGAAGAAAATTGTTTTGTACACAGACAAGGTGCTAGTGGAAGTAGACCACATCATTCCTAGTCCTAAACTTTGTGTCTTTTGTGCGCTTTGGCCGAATATTCGTGAACTATTCACGCCCGACAAAGTGTACAATATTAGATATTGAGCTATGTCATTTACTGTACAGTTGTAGAGGTGTTCTCGTACCACTTGTCACAATGGACACCTTAAATGACGAGACAATGTATTGAAGTTCGTGCTGTTTATCCTTGTTCTAAATACTTTCTTAATTAAGTCTCGTCAAGTTATCTCTTACACGTGAAGCTCTCTATCTATGATGATAACAATGCTGAGAATGAGGCCATTCCATGGTACGTAACCTTATTTATATCTGATCCACTACAAAAGGCATTTGACAAATAATCGTTAAACTCCTATTTGTGTGTTCTCAAACAGGGAGAAAAGAAAAGCATAACGCGCCGCGAATTGGATCTTGCAAACTTCAACAAATTTGTTAGCAAAAAACTTTTGTCTTGGCAATTCTACGCCCAAATGCATCACCTGCCATGTTAAAGAGATACATCACCAGAAGCTCATTCTTTGATGATCTACCTAGCAGTCCAAAAAGCACTCTTGCGGAAAGAAGTCGGCTATATTTCTGGTGACCTGATTGACAGTGATTGTACATATCGCGCTGCTAACGCATTACTCTGTTAACCTGACGTCAGCACCCTTCCATTTCCAGAGGAGCAGCATGCCTTGCTAATACGAAGTCATAGCGCAGGTGGAAGTACTTAATGAGCTTACCTATTCAGCTGCAGCTATAATAGCAAAGAGAATTACACAACTACTTCACTTTTGCAAGATTGTGCAGTTCTGGAAGGTCTCTGACGAAACGAGCGATTGGGCAGCATGTGGTTTTCACTATAAACCTAGTCGAAGAAAAGCGAAGTTTATAACTGCTTCTGCTAAGCAGTACACCGCTCAAATGTTTAGACCTGCCAAGTGAACTACACCGCCAACTTCCATAGCGCTGTGTTTAACTATAATCGCGAGGCGTTGCGGGCATTACCACTTCTGGTCGTACGATGTGGATAAGCGACATGTTTGAAGGATGTCTAGAATTTTTTGCTTATGTTCTTCGGATCATGATCATTTGCAGTTGCCATATTCTAGGTAAGCAGCTGTCCAAGGTACTGGAGCGCCCTAGGAACGGAAGATTCTTTAGGATTTAGTTTTATTTTTTCGCTCCAGACCAGCTGTCTTGCCACATCCTTTTGTGTAGGTGCGCGTTGTTGTAATCAGGGATGGTTAAACTTCGGCACTTGCATGCGTTCCAGCGCAATGCTATGAAATTCCCACCAAAAAATAAAAAAAAAGAACATGCTCGTGACATTTGAGACGCAAGAAACTTCAAAAAAGGCATTCCCTATATTACGTTTCCCCAAAGAGAGTCCCTATTAAGTTTCTAACTCATTTTTCTTCCTTTCTAAGTGCTGATGTGAGATAATAAACTCGATTTTTATAGACGTGATGACGTACGTCAAAAGTTATCTTAGTGGGCATTATTTGAAAATAAGTGGGAGAGGGAGATGATAACATCAGGCTTCATTTTGAAAAATGAAAATGGGCTTAACTATCGATTTTTATCTCTGCTAGCGTTAGACTAGCATACTGTTTCTCTGCGAAGCAATTGCGGCCGTTTAGTTTACGACGGTGTTAGCTCTCATATGAGCGGTAAATTAACCTTTGTTACCGCGCGTTTCTTAATATGCATATATCTTCACCGACGGCGATTAACACTTCAGCATTTAACAGTGCCGATAACTTTATTAACGATAACTTTCCTAAATACCTGCACTAAAGAACGTGCTGGAAGAGCGTAACTCAAGAATCGCGTTCACCAGGGCCTGCGATTGTACTTACATTTTCAGCAAGTAAAACGTAACGGTGAATAGCTGTCGATGATTGTGGCTCCTGTTTCGAATACAAATAGTGTGATTAAAGTTTCATATCGTGGGGTATTGATAAAAACTGACTTTTATTCTTCCAAGAGTTCTCTCGCGAAGTAGTATAGATCGACCAATAGCTTAGCATACTTTTGAGCAGTCAGAAACCCTTCTGAAACGAGAAGAGCACACTCGTTTGGCTGCTAAATTAACAAGTCTAATTTACTACCTGTTTCTGACCACTGTTCGTTGTTTTTCACTAAAAGGTAAATAAAACATTGCGACCACGTGAGAAAACCCCTGAACCTGAATGCCTGAAATGCTCAACAAATATCCACAAAGCTTGGTGCACTTAATTTATTGTGCTGTCTCATGGACGCTCTCTACAACATTGTGTGTGAAAGTTTCCTCGTATTGATGGGAAGAATCGCTGTTAACTCTGTAATTGATTATTTGCTTTGCGGTCGCGAATGTAATTTTATATAAACGGTGCGACCCGATATACTGATGATTTAAAGAAAACGTGGCCTGTGACCAAGAAGCGTTTCACCACTAATTGCATTAAAAAGTGTGTGTTGTATTTGTGTAACATAACATCCCTTCTCTGTACAGCGTCCGTGAAGCCGCGAAGAAGGGTGAATTTTTGTACAGTACACTTGAAAGGTTGAGGCTCGTAACTGCCCCACCCGCGTCTAAACTTTTGTAGCTAAGTATGCTCTGCATGTTCATAACGCATGCGCAAATGTACAAACAAAACAGTTAGTCAAAAGTGTTTAGAGGTATCCTTTTGAGCGAAGTAAAATTCAAAGAGTAGATTTACAGTTTCTCTCAACTTGTGCCCAACAATATGCGGCTACGAAGGAAGATATATTCATCGTTCATATACTGAGCGCCTTGAAGGCCTTTCACGAAAAAAAGGATTTCATTAACCTACAAGGAAGCAGCCTGAAAGAAGCAGTGACGTAATAGCCCCAAATAAATTTTAAATAATTAAATATATACAAATGAAAGAAAAACACCGATAAGTGCTTGCCACCATTTTTGTTCGTTTATGAGGTGTTAGCAGGAGATCGTTTAGCATGATAGTGTTTAGGGCCTCGTTCTGCAGAAAAACTAGCGTCGGTATTGTCGGCGTAGTGGCCCTGTCACGACATGATCAGACATTGACTGGTCGTCAACGAGTTCTATGACATCGCGATACCACATGATATGGCCTGCCATTTTGGAATCAAACACTATGCGAGACCTTTTCATCCTTATTCAGACAGGTTACTCCGTGGGTTGATTTTTGCTAAATATTTCTTTATGGTAATGAGTGCCTGTCAGATACAAAGGTAAACAGAAATATAAGGAGATAGGGATAAAAACTAGCAGCGAATTCATGTACACGAAACTAGAACCAGCACGGGAGACTAATAATTAATATTTTTATTTTTTTGGCATAGTGAGCAGTTAGACTTTTTTTTTTCTTTTGTATTAGGTTTGTACTCTGTATGCAATTACGACTCGTGCTTCTCGAGAGCTGCTCTCTTGGACTTCGGCTGTTTATGGCAGCCGAGTTCGCCTCCAAGGTGTGCTGAGCAACTGAGAACTGTCCTCCATTGAACAGGACCTGATTCTTAAAGTTATTTGACATGCCGTGTCTGACAACACTACATGACCATTTCTGTGCATCTTAAGTCGAAAATCTTCGAAGCTGACTATACCGCCGACCAGCCAAGATTTTCAATACGCAATTCCTTCAAAAAAAAAAAAAAAAAAGAAACAAAATGCACAGATTTTCTTTGTAGCCACATGGGGAAGCACACAGTTGGGCTCTGTTTTTGATTGCTACCACGTGGTATGTACAAACGCGATCACCCTCTTTGATTTGTAGTCGAAGATGTTTGAATGTCGTAGCCTCAGATATAGAGAGCCATTTTACGTAGCACAAAGTTCTCCCTCTTTGGGTAAGGAATTACAGTGCAGTCGTTCGCTGTTTAAATGTCTGAAGCGTGCCATTTTTGCTTCATGTGATGATCGTTTCAGAGATACTCATCGTTCTCCTTGCAACATCTGATTATCCTTGTGCCATGAAAATGATTCATAATGTCATGCGCGCTGATCAGATGGTTTACTAGAGTGATAGTATTACAGGAGCTGTCAAAACGACCTAACATGTTGTTTCAAGTCAATGAGCCCTTGTTTCACAGTTCATTTCTTTGTTTTGTCGGAGACAAAAGTGATGGCAGAATTAATAAAATTGTAGGTAATATGTTGCAGTCTTTGTAATTAGTACAGTTCGAATACAACTTGCTGCAGCATACTCTGGAAGTAATGTAACGAAATATGAAGAAACTTCCTTTAGACAATGAGAAGTTCACAGAACTCTCTTCATTTGCTGCTACTTGTCGGACTATTCGGACTATGCATGTATCGCTGGGGAACCTAAGTCAATAGAAAGTGTTTTTCTCTACCCGATTCGACTTGGTGATGTAAAATATGATATTGAGAAAGCAAAGGAATGTCATAGTTGCTGATGTATATGAATTTGTGGTCTAGCCTCACAATTAAATGCCAAGAAAACCTTTATGGAGGTTTAACTCTTGTAAACATAGATATAGAGCGAGAGCTGTGTTTGGCTTGGTGGCATTTGTTAAGCTTCCATGTCAAAATTAAAGATCGTTGTGGTAACTGGCCAAAGCAATGGTAAGCGGCTTACTTAACTTTAAACCAAACTGTTCTCTTCGATGTCAAATTGTCCCACCCGATGGCCTTGGCGAAACCTCGCTTAATACAGCTTTTGCTTTAAAACAGGTATTGATAGTATATAGCAGTTTACTTGTGGAAACGATCAACGGGGGAGATACTTACATTTAATTTATTTGCCTTTTAAAACATCCATCAGGCCTGCAGTGGAAGTAAATATTGTGGTGAGAGCGCACCAGCTAACCTATATAGTTAAACTTCAATTTCGACTCAGCGTACCTGAAATTGGCCGGTATCAACAGGGTGCTGCATTCTAAAGGCTGAGCGACTGCATTTCCCGGCACAGATTTTTATGGTTTTTATCAGTCTTCAGGTTATATAGCTTGATTCATTTGCGGGTATTGGGGCTCTTGTAGAACACACAGAGCTTTAAATATGCACCCTGAAAGGTATGCTATTCACAGTTTTGATGACCGCTTAGCTTTGGGTTGGCACAAGTTCCACATTAAGCAAACCATTAACAAACCATATGACTCTGAATCTTCTGAGCGAAGCTGTACATCTCCTCTTCGTAACGAAGTTTTTTGTTTTTCATTCTAAAATGCAATCAGCACGTGTTATAAAGTTCAACAGGGCATAGTTTCATGTTCGGGCAATCTTTCAGGGCCCATTCAAATCCCGCGATGAGCTTTGAAGAGAAGCAATCTAGAAAACAGTTTTCATTGATTATTTTCGCGCCCTAATACACGGAAATGTTTTCATCGGCTAAAAGCGGCTCGTCGAACGCGAACAGATATGAAAAAAAAAATATAGAAAAGATCTTAAGTTTAGTTATCGGAACCTACCTATGTATGTGAATATTCGACGGCAGCATAGTAAAAAACAAAATAATAAAATTATCTTTTTCTGGGCCCTTGGCGGAACAGAGCATTCATTCGAATTTGTACTTACGTTCCGAACGCAGCTTTCGAAGGCTCATGTTATGTTGCAGAGAGCGGGCCAAGACGTTCACGATCGCAGTGTTTACGCTCCCAAATAAACAAAATGTCTCCTAAATCCTTTCGTCTTCGCGTCTCTGCTTTGCAAGCCTGACGGCCTTATCTGTACCTTTTTTGTCTCTTGCTTCGTGTATGCTTTCCATTACGATAGGATTACAGAAGCGTGTTTCGCTTTCAGGGAGCGGACTTCTACAGCAAGGGATGCGTCCAGTCGGCTGTCTCATACGACTGCACTGAAATAAGAATATTTCGCGTACAGTTTTAGTATGATATAAAAGTTATGTTTTGGAGTGCTAACGTGAATCTCTGATTGGTACTTTTGTGTCTGACACACAAACAAAAATGCGTTAGCAATAACTGCAACTGGTGGTGTCACTATCAGATAAAGGATAAAGATTATAATAAGGATTTCACAAAATATTGCAAACACTGTTTCCATCGGCATGCCATTTTTCGCAACTCACCTTTGAATATAAATATAGAAATTTTCGTGACCGTAGACCGCTTTTTCATTACATTTACATCCTGACAGGTAAATTATCATGTTTCCAAAAACTCGTTTCAATGTTCTTTGAGAAAGCGCTACATTAAATGGTTTATGGGGAGCGGCAAAGCCAAAGAGAGCGCTTACAGACGGGAAGAGAAAGAAGAGACAAGCACACCAAACATGCGATCTTTTTCCTGACTCAGTCCTCTTGTACATGCGAGCATTCGTTGCTATGCTGGAGCTTTAGGCGCGGGTGGGGCAGCATGGTTTCGGAAACGGTACTCTACTATCGATCATATCCATACCATCAACCAGGTGATAGAAAAATGCTCGGAATATAACCAGCCCTTATACATAGCATTCATTGATTACGAAAAAGCATTTGACTCAGTTGAAACCTCGGCGGTGATGCAGGCATTGCGAAATCAGGGGGTAGACGAGCCGTACGTGAAAGTGCTGGAAGATATATATAGTGGCTGCACAGCAACCATAATTCTGCATAAAGAAAGTAACAAAATTTCCATAAAGAAAGGTGTTAGGCAAGGAGACACAATCTCCCCAGTACTATTCACAGCTTGTTTAGAGGAAGTATTCAGAGACTTGGAATGGGAGCAGTTAGGGATAAGGGCAGATGGAGAATACCTCAGTAATCTGCGATTTGCTGATGACATTGTCTTGCTAAGCAACTCGGGGGATGAACTGCAAATAATGATTGATGACCTAGACAGAAAAAGTAGAAAGGTAGGCTTGAAAATGAATATGCAGAAGACTAAGGTAATGTTCAACAGCCTCGGGAAGGAACAGCAGTTTACATTAGGTAGCGAAATACTGGAAGTAGTAGGCGAATATGTCTACTTAGGACAGGTAGTAACCGCAGATCCGGACCATGAAAAGGAAATAACAAGAAGAATAAGATTGGGATGGAGCGCATTTGGCAAGCACTCGCAGATTATGACTAGCAGCTTACCGGTATCGCTCAAGAGGAAAGTATACATCAGTTGCATCTTGCCTGTACTCACCTATGGGGCTGAAACGTGGAGACTAACCAAGAGAGTTCTATTTAAGTTGAGGACAACCCAGAGGGCTATGGAACGAAAAATGGTAGGGGTAACATTAAGAGATAGAAAGCGTGCAGAGTGGGTCAGAGAAATAACTCAAGTTACCGACATTCTAGTGGAAATTATGAAGAAATGGACATGGGCAGGACATGCAGTGCGAAGAGAGGATAACCGATGGTCGCTGAGGGTAACAAACTGGATTCCAAGGGAAAGAAAGCGTAGCAGGGGGCGGCAGATAGCTAGGTGGGCGGATGAGATTAAGAAGTTCGCAGGGGTCAAGTGGATGCAGCTAGCACAGAACCGGGTTAAGTGGAGAAATATGGGAGAGGCCTTCGCCCTGCAGTGGGTATAATCAGGCTGATGATGATGATGATGAAGATAAAAAGCGATGAGGCAAATGATGAGAGGCAAATGATAGGAGAGAAAAGGTAGGCTTTCGCCGTCCTTCTCTGAAGAGACTTTTAAGAGACGTGTAATTTCTTTTTAACCGTTCTGAAAAATGAGTGAATTATGTGGCTCGAGAGGCGCCAAATGTGAGGCCGGAAGCGTATTACGAAATGTGACCCCCGAATTTGGTCCCAATCATGTGATCACAACAGCAGAGAGATTAACTGTTGGAAACAAGCTGCAATGTTCAATGGAAAAAAATATTGAACTATAGAAACGCAGAATAAGCTCATAAGAGAACTAGGCACGCTCTCCACGGTCTCCTCTTCGGAGGTAGCCCAGGAAGTAGCCATCGCTTAGTGCTTGCACACACGGAAGCACAGTATATAACATCTCAATCTAAAACAGTGATATGTTTTCACAACAACAAAAGTCAAGTTCTGAGATAAACAGCTAAAATGTGATGCGGATTTTCAACAATTCAAAACAAAAATTTCGAAAGATAGGTATCGAGTACTATAAATTATTTAAAGAATAAAGAAAACTTTATTCTGCGCCAGCAAAAGTAAATACCGAGTACTTTATGAATCGCTAGTGGTGGTGGTGGTGGTGGTGGTGGTGGTGGTGGTGGTGGTGGTGGTGGTGGTGGTGGTAAAACTTTAATCCCTAACAGATACAGGATAGGCGTCAACCTAACCGCCTACACGACGGCCTGGAGCCCTTAGGCTCGGGCGGCGGGTTCGGCCAGTCGAATTACACCTAGCTGAGTGTCAGGGTGTGAGCTCAACAGCAGAGCTTCCGAAATTCTTCCGTTTATGACTGTTCATTTATATTTTTTTTATTTTTGGACACATCCATATTAAATGTAGTAAATCCGTCTTATCCTGACAATGTTTGCACCTATCTGAGAATTATTCCGGGTACCACTTAACATGGGGCCCCCGTAAAAGCCAGAGCATTTTAGAAGTTTTAATGTCTTCAGGGAGCCCCTCCTCTGATTCAGGACTAAATCATCATAAATTGCTCGGTGAAAATATATTAGCAAAGCGCAGCGGCGTACTCAGCTTTTGTATCAAGAGAGGACAACAGAGTTGTTATGGAGGGGCATGGCCCCGAAAGGTTGTGTATTTTCACCAATAACGAATACACTTTGCATTGCTTCAGTCTTCTCTCTGACTTAGATGGCAGGCGCAGGACGCCGAAGTTCACTCGGGAGCCGGACGTTCCACGCTTTGACTGGAGACCTTTTCAACACTGTGAGAAAGAGACGAAGAGAATAAAAAAACGACATATTTTCGCATTCCAGTGCTTTAATATTAGAAGCTTCCTCCTTTACCTCTAAAATGGTGTAGAGCAATAATTGATTCCCAGTATAAATCACAAGTATGCTCGAGCGTATTTGTTTCTAAGCGGTTGATATATGACAGAAAAAGAAAAAAAAGCTAATAGTTTTCGCACTCGGGCAACCAAGTTATTTCGCATTAATATAGGCATGCTCTAAACAGTAAACGACGACAAATTTAACTAGCTTCTACTGTTAGCGCCCCTGAGTCTGGCCAGGAAAAATATTTTGGAAAGGTCTGAAAACAGGAGGAATTTAACGCTACTTGAGGTACTTGTTTTACTGGCAGGTATTTCTTTAAAGTGACTGAACAACAAATACTTGATACAATAGCGCTGGTAAGACAACAGACTGCATTCAAGTTGTACAGATGTTGGCAAAGGAGTGACTAAACCATCAGCACTGAGAAAGGGATTTACAGGAGAAAGACTTCACTCAAATCGCGTTTTTTCTCGTTTTTCTCGTTTTTCTTTCCGAACCCACGCTGTTATAGTATCTAAAAGTACGAAAGGCCATTCCAAGGACAACACTTTTCGGTCTTATGCAACCTGCAGCCATAATTTGCTTGCTTTGCAAATCAAAGCATAATTTTTTCCAGGGGAAATTTGAATGTCCGCACTGCAGTTGGCTCCCCCGGTGTTGATTTCATCTCCCTATGGTTGGAAGCAACACCACCCTTCAAGGGATAACCGATGTTATGTATGCTGCGAATTAATTGCTCTGTCCATCCCAGGTTACTTGTTTCTTCTCTTTTTTTTCCTTCAATAAATCTACTAATTGATAATGCTGCTGGCCTAGCACAATTTATTTCACTCACTTAATGTACAATGTATTCCAATTGTGCTTTTCCCCCGGTCTCTCTTTCTTAGTTCTCCGCTTAATTTCTTGTTGCAATAGTCTTCATGCTCTTATTCATGTCAAGAGGAGTGCAAAGGAGCACAGATGGTTTTAGCCTACCTGCTTCAATAAAACGGGGAGAACTCCTATTTGTGGGCCTTGACGAGCAGCAGTTTGCCGGCGACGGTACCACCACCAACGCCGCCGCCATATCCTCCTCCAAGGCCACCTCCGTATCCTCCTCCAAGGCCGCCTCCGTATCCTCCTCCGAGGCCGCCGCCGTAGCCGCCGAGACCTCCGGCTCCGAAACCAGCCCCACCGAAACCGCCGGCACCGAAGCCTCCAGCACCAGCACCTCCGCCGACACCTCCGATACCAGAGTGAGCGACGATAGCGCCTCCTCCGCTGACTTGGTTCACGTGGTGGACACTCCTGACCAGGAACGCAGGTCCAGCCACGACCCTTCTGGCGCCTGCTCCGCCTCCACTCAAAAGGACGACGCTGCTGCCGACGCCGACATTGCCGGCACCGCCGCCAAGGCCACCTCCAAGGCCTCCACCGAATCCTCCACCGTAGCCTCCCAGGCCTCCACCCAAGCCTCCTCCGTATCCACCCAGGCCTCCTCCGAAGCCGCCAGCACCTCCCCCGTAGCTGGCGCCTCCGCCGAAACCACCACTGCCACCACCGCTGCCACCACCCAAAAACCCGCCAAAGGCGCTGCCCACCAGGGCGCTCAGGAAGACGGTGCAAACCTGTAACAATGAAAGCAGCACGGAGTTTTTGAAAAACAAAGCAACACCATACTACCCTGCTCGTATCTAGACTATCCGTTAAGCGTGGACGTTAAAGGCATGCAGTACGGTTGTGCTTAAACAGAATGGAAGTCAGGGGTCGATATCTTACAGTGTATAAAAAAATAACTAAGAATGATAAATACGCGGTTGAATCCTACAGAACGGGACTCTATCAGAAGTATGTCAGCTCGGGTTAGCTTGCATGGCCCAATTAATCTCTGCTTCAGAAGCGCCGAGAAAGAAAAAGCTGTAAGAAACGAAGATGTCTTCCAAAGTCGTTGCGGTGGCGCCGAACGTTCGTAGCTTTCCGTCTTGTGCTTCTGAACATCTATGATTTATACTCTGTGTCGATTGTAGCACATTATTCAAATATTAGATAGAGAATGAGATAACCACTCAGCCACAGCACAGAATGCACGCGTGATTACCGCGCAGGCATTCTGTGCGCGAAAAATGATTTTTTTTTTTTCAAGTCTGGCTTGTTATATACTTGCGCGTATGACCGCTGCAGCCGATATAAAGCGATGGCTGGGGCCTCAACGAATGAATTGCATGGATTGGGAAAGAAATGTTCAACGCAATCAAGGCGAGGGTCGTTGAAGCGCTACATCGCGCGTTTCAGTATTGCTAGAATTGCTTTAGTTTCATATTCTTAAGGGCTAATGGAACGGAAACGGAAATGAGTGCTTGATGGCTGGAGGTCGCAAGCCCTTCAGCTGTATAAATATGTACAAGCTGTCTTGATTGCGAACAGAAAGGCTTCGGCTACCATTAAGAAAATGAAATTTACAGCTGTCAAATGAGAAGGCAAGGCAGACATTTGAAGGATTTTCATGCACAGTCTTTACCAAAAGTTTACAACCCAGAGGTTTTGATGACTTCTCTAATAATCGTGGACGTCCTAGCCGTTTTAGAGGGTAGGACGAAAAATGTTCTTGCCTTCAGCAAGTATGGAAACCTAGGAATGCATTACGAGCCACGTAGTATCGCTCAGAGGTAGACCTCCTGGGCTGTAAACTTTTGGTAATGGCTGTACATACAGGTGCGAGCATATGTAAATGGAGCATGCTTTTTCATTCTAATTGCAATCATCCACTTTGTACTGGACATCATAAAACAATGTTTTTTCCAAATAAAAACGCACTGAAGGCTACTACCAGCCTGCATGGCGGCAAATTTCAGTTGCGCAACGCGTGAAAAATGTTTGAAGAAAATGGTGTGTTTCGTTTACTTTTGTTAGTACTGGTACACCGAAATTTATGAGCTTCGTTTACTTGTTTGAAATTACAAAAGAAACTTCATAAAAATTCAACGAAGAGCGGACAACTCTATTAAGTTCATATTTACCGTAATCAAGAAAGATATTGCACTACTTCTTCCCTGTGTGCAATTATTTTGTCCCAGTTTTCAATTGCACATAATTACGATGCGAAATGAGTTCAAAAGGTGCCATGTCCTTAGCGCATCCACAGCCTTCGTCTCTTTTAAGGTGCAGAACTCATTAGAACAACTTTAAAAAGTAACTATATTGTACATTTCTTAAATAATTTTCAACTTCGAACCCACTTTATAATCTACATTGAGGACAATATTCGGTAAAATAAAATTAACCAGCCTCCTACCAGGACGTGCTACCTTGACATCCATTTGTCTGTAAGCACCAAGTCTTTGTCATGGCAGTGCCAATCCCTTGCACGTCGGAGAATATGGGGAAGGTAAATGAAGTAATTTCATGCCTTAAAATAGCTTAAAAGCACTACCCAGACTCCGTAGCCATATTTAGGTGCATTCTCGAAGTTCGTAATCGACGTACAGAGTAGCGAAAGAGCCGTGTTCAGTTGGAGCAGGGTAATTAGCATTGCAAGGGTTGTCTGCCGCATCATCGTTATTTTCGAGGAAGTACCTCCTGAGAGAGCGCGTTCCTCTTCAACTTTCCAATTGTCCTATCTCGAACATATAAACGGGTTTATAACTGCATACGCAGTGTCGAACCGCGCAAGGAGTTCTGGAAGGAGCTGCATTTGAGCTAAGCAACTGGGAGAACTTGTACCGATGCATGTCGACCGCATGCTGTACAACTTCGTTACAAGTCCGGCACAAGCCTACCGCGATAAGCCACTCTGCGAGGTCCTTACCAGGGCGTTCATTGCGGCTGCTGGAGCTCGATGCTTGCTACGACCACAAGAGAGGTTCGCTGGAGACTGTGTTTTTTCGCTGGCTGCGGACAGGCTTATATACCCCGATCCACGCCCTCAGTTTGGCTCAACGATTACGTCACGTACACCGGGTTCTGTGCGAGGGTGCGTGGTGTGTGGTCAGTACCTTCTGTCTCTCCAAAGCCACATCACTTCCGCCGGCTTCCTCTCTCTATTCCTCTCATTCTTCCTGGACAAACCAGGAGGAGGCGAATGCAGGACTCTTAGGGTGGACCATCCCGCGAGCTTCCAAGCGCTTCGCAGAGCGGCTAACCGGTGGTGTCTCGAGAAGAAACAAAACACGAGGAGTTCGCTTGCACCATGTCCGCGCCTATCTAGATATATAAAACCTTATTCAGACCACGGAGAAAGTGTAACGGTAATACGTGAAGCCGCCGCCGAAGACCCCCGCTGTACATTGTCGAGCAAAAGGAGGAGGGCCGTTCTACATCGTCGAGCGGTGAGTAGCGGCTCCTCTGTCCTAAATCCGAAAGCGCGTACGCACTTTCTCTTCTGCAGTTTCGAAGCGGTCCCAAACGTAATTCCTCTGTAACGCGCACGTGTTCTCTTGGTTTTCTTGCCTAGGTAATACCTCTCGTTCATCCTCATCGCACGCCTCTTTCCTTCGGCGGTTAACTTTGCGTGCTACGCTGTCCGGTTGGACACGCTGGAAGGAGCAAACAAGCGCGCGATATCACGTACGTACATCTTCCAGAGCGGCGGCGACTGCATAAGCAAGTGGCTACGCCAGGACAAGCCCCTTCGGGGAGGAAGAGAGAGCGGACTACGATGGATGCGCTTTAAGGAGATGCCGGTGTGGCCGGCCGCTCACAGTTTTTCGGCTTCGGCTGTCGCGTGCTCTGGAAGCACTCTCTGTCCAGGTGTGGCTCCGTCGCTTACGCTGGTTTGGTTAGGGCGATCTTCTGGGAAGCAATTATATGAGGCGCGCGTAACCAGGATGCTTTTGCAACCGTTATTCAACCTGGATTACGTTCGCGCTCTCGAAGATACAGCGAAAGTCATTAGCTCGAAGGAAAGTAGAGCGCAGTTTTTAAGGTCTTTGATTGATGCGCTTGGAAGCGCTAATCATGAATGTAAAGCGAAAGCTGGTCCAGGGGATTGAAGCGACAAAGTCTATGTACCGCGTGTGATACTGCATGGTCACATTCCCGTTCCGCAGCTAAGCCTCCCCTAAATTGATCTCTCGTTGTTTTCTTATTACTTAGGACAGAATTTGTGGACTGGATTTAAGGCAGCGCATTTATGTAACGGTGCTCGCCACAACTAGGTGCAGCATGTTACGAAAATCAAATTCTTGCAGTTTTTTTTCAGTGGCTGTTTAGAGCAATAGCATATTTTTCAGCTCATTCTAATTTACAGTGTTGTTATGCTTAAGTCAGCTGGAGGTACGCACAATGTCTCCTGGAATTGTTCAGAGCATTTAAAGCGGCTATAAGACGTAGATGCCGCCTCAGCAGGTCTACCGAGAGAGCGTTTTACGCAGTATCATATATGTAACATGCTGTTCTTGCTTTTATTCACCTGAACTGCCCACTCCTTCCAAAGGCCTGATAACAAGGCTGGCAGTACCAGTAAAGTAAATAAATAAACCTCGTTGTAGGCGTCGCCTTCGACGTCGTTGTGTTTTTAAAATCCCGATTTGTGGACCGGTTATGATGTTGCGTGTCATTAAAGGTGCCGTTGTAGTTGCGTCGAATACTATAGGGCTCCTTATGTGTCTCTAAACCCTGCTATAATGTGCTGCGTGGGACAAGGAACGCCGTTTCGTCCATAGTAGAGAGATTAAGTTTGAGCAGCTATCTTTGTCACTAAGTCTTTTCGCGGTGATGCCAGTCAAAACCATGCTTTCCGTCCACGCCAAGTCCTTGTCGTGGGATCACACACCATGTACAACACGTCTCAATATTGGTCAGGTACCAGAAATGGTGCTATATGAAAGCGTCTCGCTGTCGGCAAGAATGTCGATGGGGGATTGGCCGAACGTATACGGATATCATTCGTGATGATGTGTGAGATATTCAGTAGACCTTAAAAATGCTGTTACTCTAAATGCAGTGATACGCGGTTAACTGAATACATCGACTGAGATCATTTTGCAGATAGCCAGGTGTCCTTCCAAGCTTTGAGTATCGCAAGAGTAAGCCAGGAGGCAATTTTGTTTTAGAACACAGCTGCTTAAAAGACGCTTCTTCATTTTGCTTTGTTTCTTGTTTTTGAGAGAGAGAGAGAGAGAGAGAGAGGGAGAGATTACTTGCATCATAGTACGTCGCAGATGTATATTGCAGCGAGGCAGATTGCTAATCAGTAATATTGCTGCCCAAATAAACTCCACCTTAAAACGAACAGTGGTCGATGAATCGGGCATTTGATAATTTATAAAATTTTATTTTTCAATTAATTGACTTTTTACCCGTATTCCGATTTTTATTATTTCAGCATCGTTAGAGACCTGACATACTTAGCAACAATAATTAATATTGATGTATTGACCGCACTCTTTACAGCACAGCAGATATAAACTTCAGCTAATAATTTCTCCAATGTGCCCTGACGCAGTACCTCAGTCGTTAACGCGCTCGACTGCTCTGCCCAAGGATGCGGCATTGAATCCCGGCCACGACGGCCGCTTTTCACTGGAGGCGAAAAGCAAGGAGCCGTGTGATGGGCTAGCTATATGTCAGTGCAATTTAAAAGAATCCCAGGTAATCGAAATTTCCGAAGCCCTCCACTAAAGCGCTTCTCATAACATGACTCGCTTTGGCGCGTTAAACCCTGCAAACTAAACCAATTTCCGCCAAGTTTTAAAAGGACGCGTTGTCACGATGTTAACTGAACAGCGCTAACAGCCGCGGGATGGATGGGAACACAGACACATTCACATCTGTCTGTGTTCTCTCCTGTTCCGTGTGCTAGCGCTGTTATGTCGCTTCCGTCAGTGTGCACTGAGAAGACCCAGTCAGCCCTCGTCCAGAAATCGTTGTTTCTCGTCATGTGTACCCTCTGCCGATAGTGATCTCTTTGTTATCGACAAATGAGTCTTCCTTGAAATCTAGGTATTAGTCTGTGATTTTCGATACACAACACTTCCAAGGCGGCAAATGAAGTAAGTTGCCATTAGCCGTATATCAAGCCTAAGGAAGGCTGTCGAGCTCATCTCGTTTGAGAGAGTGATAAATGGAGAGAAGAGAGTTCGTGCATGATGAATGCACCCTGTTACGGTAAAAGAATCTCCTGTGACAACCGAGGAATTTCCGCTGTTTCACTAAGGAGGGACACGAAAAATACAACGCACAAACAGAGACCAAGCGTAGAAACAGTACCCCAAAAAAACTGCACATATAGAGGTCAGCACAGGGGGAAGAATACTGCGACAAAATAGAAGCACCAAGGAAAAAAAACAGCGTGGCAGCGACTAGAGATCAAATGACTTCATTTTTATTTATTTCTTTATTTACAATACTGTAAGCCCTTAACGGGCTGTTACAGGTGGGAAATAAAGAGAAAATACAGAAGATAGGCATGAACATTATTACAAGAAATACAATTCTAGTTTTTTCTCGAAAGCCTCAGCTAAGCTGGTGTTATGAAAAATGTGGGGGTTCAGGTTATTAAATTCAACAATTGTTTTCGGAAGGGACGAGTGCTTAAACGGGTCAATTCTAAGTGTGTACGGCATAATGATAATCTTCCCGGGGGTCGGATATACAGAGTAGAGCCTAAGTTAAACTTATTTTCACGGAGCATATAAAGAAACTTGAGGCGCGCTTTTTTTCCACGTGTGGCTAGTTCAGGTAGCAAAATAGCAGAGCTATGGTCAGTGAAGCCCTGCGGAAGGTATCCATAACAAAATGGTTTAAAGCACAGCCCAGAACGGTGTTGCCAGGCCAGGTGAAGTTAGGTTAGATCCCGTTAGTTTGGGTTGTAGTGCAGAGAGCTTAGGGAGACGCCATTAGTATGTGGGGTACTCAATTTTCTTGGTTTTCTCATTGGCTAAAAAGTACTAATGATCGATCCCTTTGTTAGGTACCGATGCGCCACCAAAAATATTCACAAGAATGATGGGTATTCTACAATTCTACAATTCCAGGGTAACTAAATTAGAAATTGAGCTACCGTCTCGATCAGTGCTATGGCTCAGAAAATTTCACACGGTTGTGTAGGTAAGGAAACAGAAACAAAAGTGGAAGAAAAACACACTGTAGTCTGGTCCAATTTAACTTCTGATTTGGGAGGATTCTGTCAGCGCAACGAGGAAAAAAACTGCGTGGAATGAAAAGTGAGCGGATGATGCCTCTTAATTCGTTCTGTCATACGCACTCTTTAGGACAATGGTGCATGATACTACACTGAGCTATCCTGCTTGTTGATTGTGCTGTTTTATCATAGTGCTGCATTTTATTTTTGCTGATTTGACAACCTGTCGTTTCTCGTCTGCTGTTTGGACGCCATGATGATTTGTCGCGTGCTGGGCTTTTCAAGCCTGAAGACTGAATAAAGAACTAATCGTGTCGTACGTATAGCCTTTCCATATGCCAGGTCCGCACAAGCTACATAACTCATGTCTGGCTTATACAAAGAAATAAGTTTAAAAACCGCGCGAACTCGGGTGCTATATGATGTGCATTCGCCGTGTGTGCGTGCTGCATATCGTGCCCATCTTTGTTTGTTTGTTTTGAATCATACAAAGAGATGGGATAGCGCGCGGCATTTTCATCTGTTATTCGAGTGATGAACATTTGTTCCGTGTGTGTTGTCTGCGTGGCGTGTGAGAACAATCAACGCACATAGAGTACGTAGTGCAATGCTATACAGACAGTTTATTTGGCCTTTTATTTCACAAACACGATTACCCTGGTTAGCACAGGTGCAAATAGCTTAAAATAGCTAGGTTTCAGGCAATGTGCTGGTACTGTGTGAATTAAAATAAAACCGCAAAAAATGGAGGCAAGAAGACAAGCAGCACAAGAGAAATTTTTATTCTTGCCTCCGAATTGTCATTTCCGCTATTTTGTTTTACGATGCCCCACCAACTGACTTACAACCACGCTGTTTTAAGTTACATTTCTCCAAATGTAGGCTCTTTTCTGTGTTCTCTACCACTTGAGGATCAGTGCGCATTGTGTTCTGCCATCATCGCTGCTTCGACGTGAAGAGCAGGGCCTACGCTTTCTGCCTGCGAAATAGCGCTTGTCTCCACGATATTTTGTCCATGTTTGGAGTTCTTGGGCCTTCTGTCGACCATTGGAAAAGGGTAGCGAAGATCGTCAAAGCTGAACTCTGGAGACAGGTTGGCTTCTTCGATGTTTTTCTTTAAAACTTGTGCTTTTAACAGTTTGGTGTTGATTCGTCCGCACGGAGACGATGGCGTGATTTCCAACGTGCCACTCAGCGATCTACAAACATTTCTGGCGAAGTTTGGGGAATCGGCTACCAAAGAAAGGCAAAAGAAAACAAGAGGGGATTGCTCCGGCTGCCTACCTCGACAACGCCTCTGTTCCTGAAAAGGTGGAACATGTTCTTCAACATGGACTTAATTAAGTACAGCCTTGAACACTCGGTTGATAAGGACTCTTCTAGAGTGTTTACACAAGCGGCCTGACAAAGCACTAGCAGAAGGGAGATGATGCTGCCTTCTCTAGATTGTTGGAAGGTTGCAAAAGAACTTTAAAGAGTCTAGCGGGTACTTTAGTCGTTTTTCGAAAAAATAGCCAAAATTGAGTAAGCAATAATTCCCATGTTGTAACTCAAAATTACCCTAAGATTAAGATTAGGGCACTTTTCTTCTAGAGAAATTGCACCTGCAGAAGCCGTCAAAGCAGGTTCCGGAAGCAGGTTTGATGTATTGAATATATACTTCACGGCCATAGCATTCTTGTCCATTCAGGGCGATTGTCACAGACGGTTTGTGTGTGCGTGTGTGTGTGTGTGTGCGTGCGTGTGTGTGTGTGTGTGTGTGTTTGTGCATGTGTACGTGCGTGTGTGCGTGTTCGTGCGTGCGCACGTGCTTGTGTGCGTGTGTGTGCGTGCGTGTGTTTGTGTGTGCGTGTGTTTGTGTGTGCGCGCGTGCGTGCGTGCGTGTGTGTGTGTGTGTTTGTGCGTGTGTGCGTGTGTACGTGCGTGTGTGCGTGTTCGTGCGTGCGCACGTGTGTATTTGTGTGTGTGTGTTTGTGTGTGTGTGTGTGTGCGTGTGTTTGTGTGTGTGTGTGTGCGCGCGCGCGCGCGTGTGTGTGTGTGTGTGTGTGTGTGTGTGTGTGTGTGTGTGTGTGTGTGTGTGTGTGTGTGTGTGTGTGTGTGTGTGTGTGTGTGTGTGTGTGTGTGTGTGTGTGTGTGTGTGTGTGTGTGTGTGTGTGTGTGTGTGTGTGTGTGTGTGTGTGTGTGTGTGTGTGTGTGTGTGTGTGTGTGTGTGTGTGTGTGTGTGTGTGTGTGTGTGTGTGTGTGTGTGTGTGTGTGTGTGTGTGTGTGTGTGTGTGTGTGTGTGTGTGTGTGTGTGTGTGTGTGTGTGTGTGTGTGTGTGTGTGTTTCAAGAATTTCGTGTGTGTTCAGTGAGACACCCCGCAGACGTCTCCGGTAACGCCGAATGGATGATATTGTATCCAGCGTCTCCCTCCTGGTTTTCCTCTGTCAGGGGCGGTGAGAAACCGCCTTTGGCGTATTATTATTTATTCAGTGGCTGTTTTGCCAATAGGGACTGCAATTGGCAAAAGTAACATCTATTTCCTCGTGTAAGAAAAGCAATATGTTGACCAAAAAACGCAACAGCACCAGCTTTTACTTCCCAAACCAGGGCTCGAACTCTGCGTCGGAGGCGATATAAATCTACAAACGCTCCCTTTGTTTTAAGCTCATGGAGGAAGTTGTAATCAAGATTCATATTTGAAAGCCCAGGACGATTTGCAGTCCGGCTTTCAACTGTACGGATTTACTCCGCACCATAGTAATTTTGACGTACGTAAATTGAGAGTGCGCCTTGAAGAAAATGTTTTTCGGCAGCAGCTACTGACAGCACCATTCTTCCTTTTTTTCTTTTCCTAAAGAAAGGCTGCGTATCTTGCGAGATGATTCCACGTACGTGGCGCTCGCAGCTATTAGGCGGATGCACCAAAAATTCGGAGGGCGTGCGCAATTGTGCGAAAACGCGGATATCCCCGCAACCACTGACGGCCCTGATCGCATTTGTGTCTTCGAGTGAATAGTAGTTACGGCTTCTCTGGCAAGCCGTACTAGTTCTCTGGTCAAGCGGCCGCTCCCGAAAAAACGTTTCGTCAAGGCTTGTTCTAGAGTTGCGCAAATAAATATCGTTGCTCACTAATGGTGGGCGGTGTTTCAAAAGAGATCATCGGAGCTGAAATGCGCATTCCAGAACACCATCGTCGCATTGTGTCTGTGTTTTTCCTGTTGCTTTGACCAGGCCCGGAATCTTTGTGATGTGCTTGTCTAGGCGCCCAGATGCGACGGCGGATATAAGGCAGTAAACTGGGCCAACAGCTGAGGGATTGGCATGCATACGTTTGCGTGCGCGAATGCTCCCGTTACGACATTATATAAATGATCCTGCTGCTGCTGGGGTAGCAGGAATTCGACAACAGATAAAAACATTTCTCAGCATCCTTGTTTCCTCTCCAAAGCTTATATATATCCACTGTGTTCGTTTGCTGCAATTACCATCGCGAATTCAAAGCTTGGTTAATCATTTCCATGTTTGTATAGAACTGAATTTGCACGCTGTGGCGAACCCCTTTAAATCGTCTTCCTTGCTTTTGCTTCCCGACAAATAACTACAGAAAACTTGCGCATGCTTGAACTGCAAACCTGTATTCGTTAGCTAGTTGTGCCACGTCAAAGGGGGTCTCTTAGTGAATAAAATTGCCTTTTTTTCCTCTCAACCAGTGCACTTATCTGAACCAAGGTGTCGCGAGTTTCCCAGTCGCCATTTTTGCTATGATTAGAACCATCTCGGTATAGGTGTCGTACTTACGACACTGCCAGCAGCCGAGTGTTTACTTTTTTTTTTCCCACCAGACCAGCCGCATACGTTCCTTGCAGATTCGACGGCATCTTTTATATCAGAACATGCAGTTCTTGTGCGGTGACTGACAATAGTGTGAGTGTTTTCACCCCAAAGGCTATTACATAGCGAGCACTGCAGCCACAGGCCACTATATGGCCAGCATTGAGAGCTCCTTCGCCTTCAGTAAAAAGCTCAGCCACCATTCAAATTCACCAGTGTGTAAAATAGTAATTTATGCATGTTGACCTTTTGACGGTTAGTAACTTGCACGAATATTTTAATATGACTTTAGTCAGTGACGCGCGAGGTACAACACATCCCCAGAAATTTTTCACAAAATCTGGAGAAGAGTTTCAATGTTGTTGTTTTCTTTCGGGATATTCTATCACTGCACAGCAACTATGAGCATTTTATTTGCGGTTTAGCTGCTTTTTTTGCAGTCAAAATCACACTCTCCTAGTTATCTATGAACACCTTAATTACTGGCTCAAAGCGCAATACATAATTCAGAAACAAAATTTCGGCAGGCATTGGAAGCTTAGAAGAATTTTAATAACATGTTAAAGAATTAACTTACAATATTCCACAGTTGCCTCCTAATTATATTCAAACACGCAGCCCATTGCTTTTCTGTGACACTTTTAACCAACGCGGAAAAAATTGAAAGGCACATTTTTCCTACGCATCAGAAACAGGCCATTCCCATGAACGTGTGCAGAACAGCAAGCTCCAATATTTCCGAGTTGTCTGACGATTAAGAGCGGTCATATAAAGATGGAGAGCACACTGCACGACTTCCTGCTGGTATTTCTTAGAGTCCATTAAATATGTTTGCTTTTCTTAATTTTGTGAATTCAGTGTCCGCTATGAAAATGAGCGAGGTTGTTGTAGATGCCCAAAGATAAGGCGGATAGAAAAAAGATCGAAAAGCCTCCCTCTGTAGAATTATGTCCCTGCGCGCGTGTGCGCTGTCAAGAACACCGACCGTCTTTAAAAATGGAAGAACCGCTGCAGATACAGCCAGAAGCCATGAAGCTGGTGAACTGCGACCAATAAAGAACCCAGCATGCAGGCATGTAGGAAGCACAGAGCGGCCAGAAGAACAGGGCTGAGACAGGAAAGGAGAACAGAAAAAAAAAAAAAAAAAGCTCTCTTGGCAACTTCATGAGCTTGTAGGCTTAAATATTTATAAGTGGAAAGTGGTCTTTGGATGATGCATGTTACAAAACCAATATGAGGTATGTCCGACTAAGTTTTCCAACCATATATGAATTGTTTAAGTAGAAAGACAGAGAACCTAATATATTTTGCACGCGACGACGAAGTAGTGTCTTGGGGGGAAAACGACTTCGCACTACAGTGATGCTATATCTCGACAAAAATGAAAAAAAAAGGACAAATCACTGCAGTGCAGTTGGCTCTTATTTGCTAAATGCAAAATCATTACGAGTGGTTACGTTACTAGTTTTGCGACGTGTACAAGTACATTTAACTATATACTTAATTTACTTTCTTTATCTTTATCGATGGTTTTGATTCTCTGAGGTTTGGTCCGATTTAGTTTTTAATTTTTAACTTTTTTATTATTTGCATTTCATTTGCATAATATAGGTAAAGAAATGATTCATACTGATTCCTTAATTTTAGTTCGACTGGACATTTCCACCAGAAGCTGGTCTTTATCAGGAGTGAAAATGGAAGTTCTAAAGGCAAAGGGCGGAAAAGGAGCGGGTGGCGGAGAGGGAAAGAGGGAAAGAGGGTTTAGCAACAGGAAGTACAATGGTATTATGGTGGTGGTTGTGGGTTAAAAAAAAAAAGACGGGGAGAGGGGCAGCTGGGGTGTGGGATGGGGAAAAAGAGAAAGAATAAAAGAAAGATGGCCTACAGAAAGAAAGCACAATATTAGGTATGACCTCTGACAACAAAAGCAGGAGCTGTGTGGCCTTTGTGTGTATGGTGAGGTAGGCTGATATTCCTTTGGACTACTGGTCAACGCTCGACTTGGTAGTTAAGGTGAGTTGTAATTGTCAGAGTTAGAGTTGGAATGCAGTCTTTTGAGCGAGGAATATAGTACCATTGAAGAAGGCGCGTATGAGCACTGCGTTTTGCTCTCCAATGAATCGGGAACAATTACTGCTCCCGTTTTAACGTCCAGAGAATAATATTCCGGGTGATTTATTTGCGGTTTATACAATCGTAATTAAAAATCTGTGCGAGATAATTTGGTGGGGTCTGCGCAGGTAGGCTGTAGAGCATGGTGAACATTATGCAGAATATAGAGCTTAAAATTTAGATCATAAATTACTAAAATTCGCTAATGAACGTTTTTACATATATATTAAGCTAGAATATTGTATTGCGGCGAAGTTGAAAGTAACTGGCATGAAAGCGAGTTCCTTTTTTAAAGTTTATAAATCTCATTGTTGTCGAGATATCGAACGTTGTAAAAATTCATCTGAATTAAAGCTCGTTGAGTTGGCTTTCATGCATTGCAAATCTATAAAATGAATTTTCTGCGTGTAGTACCAGACGGCGTGACGTCAACTTTATAGAATAGGCGAAAAACAAAAAGAATCATTATTTAATGCTTAAAAATTCAAGCGACGACACTGCATAACTTTGCAGTTCATGAAAGCCATTGAAGGAAGAAATTATGCTTTGCTACATAGTTAGTACCTTCTCATTAAATAAAAAGACTGGTAGTTGAGACAAGCGTTCGTACTATTTCGGTTTCTTTGCCCCCAACCTATGGCTAGCATCCAATGCCAACTCGTCGAGCTTCCAGTTTTCTTTTTTTTTTTTTTTTTGACGTTCAATATTTCGAGTAAACTTAAAAAAAAAATATATAAAGAGGAGTCATCTTTAACGCTGACGAGATATAATGTCAAAATATATTATTGCCCCTTAAAATCAGGAATAGGAAAGCTGATTAGCTCAAATATTTATTTGATTGTGTGATGGTTAAACTCTATAACTTACATATTATGTCCGCCTTGCTCTACAACCTACCTGTAATACCACATTGAAGTGTCTCTCATGTTTACCTTTATATACAAATCTGTTAACAGTAAAGAAAACAAATCACTTGGTGTTGCTTTTCTTTATTATAACCTCCGGGAACAACACCCACTGCTGACTAATAAATAGCCGCTATGCTCAACGTAATATCAACATGCAACGAATAAATTAAAATGCTGCTAGAGAGCACGCGGGGAGACGGAAATTGGAACAAGCCTATAATTAACGTATGTTGAGCACTTGACTGTCCGGGGCTTGGTAGTTATTGGTTTCTAGGGCACTTGCGCACTGACGATTGGATGTCCTATATACGGAACGACGAAACGTGAACAGGGCATCACCGAAGCACTGATACTTAGCTGCTAGAGATGACATACCAGCTGTGTTTTATGATTACCACTTTTAATAGGCAGTCTTCTCGCACTTAAAGTGGAAGTAACATGCGCTGCTAATGCGGCTTTCTTGGCTAAGGTGGTCCGATTGTGCTGTTCGCGTTTAATTCATTACTGACGTAGAGATGCGCTAAACGTAAGCGGTGCATATTGTTTGCTTTTGACGATTTTTAAAGTATGACTCATTTCAAATTGACAGTGATTGTATGTGCAGGCAGGTAGTAAACACCAGTGCGCTTTTACTTTGATAAATAATGTTTTTGCATGTCCGCCACTGAATGCATGATTGATTGCAAGTAGAACGAAAAAAATAAATAAAAAAGCTCTTCGTTTACGTACATCCGCGCCTGTACATACCAAAAAACATATTTTTGAAGCTTGGATTGCTGCCAAACTCTACGGAAAAGATATTAGGATCTCCGTCAAGGAATTTACTGCTGCAGATGTATGCTGCTAAGCGTATACCATGAAAACTACCTGAGCGTCAAAAGGCCACTTGCTTTGCTTGCTTTCTCAAGGCCTCTTCGTCCGTTTGCCGCACTGCTGCCGAGTCACCTGTACGAGGCCGAGCGACCAAAAGAGTATTTCAGAGGGAGCAGGAACGAGATGATAGGCTGCGTAAGTGATTTTAATTGATATACAATAACAAAGATGTCAAAGCACTCATTTAGACAACTCCCGATTACGTCTGTGACTCATCGGAACGAGGCACGCAAATATGAATAGAGAAAAATCAAGCTCTATGAAAACTCTGGTACCTAATTGTTTTTGATAAGACAGCCGTCTGAAACACAATACGTTGATCGTAACGTAATTTACTGAAAGTAGCAATGATACAAAACAGGCCGCAATGGCAGGCTTTTTTGATGGAAATCGTTCACAAACAAGAATATCAACGAAGAATTTCTCAGGCAATTCTTAACGTAAGCGTGGCTAGATGCTAGTGTATTAAATTTAGTAAGGGAGCTTTACAAAGAAACTGAAATGACAATCAGCTGAGGACGACTAACTAGAAATGACTAACTGAAGACAGTGATTACGCAACACACAGAATTGTTTAGAACTATAGGTGCACTTCGATGTCGTGGCTGTTCATGGTTTATACAGCCATGATGGAACGTTGCAAGCGGGAATTAGATTAATTCAATGATTAGTCAACAGCGACTAAATATTACCTTCTGTACTCAAGGTTTAGAACAAGCGAACCTATACAACAAGGAGTAAAGGTTCATAGTGTAAAGTTTCATGAACAACAAGGTTTTTTTTGTAAAAACGTTTCATTAGCTTTGCTTTGGTATGGCTTTGCTTGAGTTCTTTCTAATGAGTACTTTTTGCATTTCAATATATGCCAAATCTTGGCAGGATATTCAAATTTTAATCTCAAACGAGAGATAAAATCTAAAAATACCAACTACTAAGCGCGCATTCTTAGTGTGTAATGAAGAAATTTGCAGTGTTCTGATGATGTATAACGTACTGAGTCTGGTGATTTCATTTCAGACCATAATCTAACGCAATAATGATATTGCACTTTATTGCGTTCATTCTTCTAAAATATTGTTACTAGAATATTTACAATGAACCGATGCGTATCTTTCAGGCTGAGTGGAAGAGGTTGTCTCCTAGGCATTTACTGCCATGCTTCATTTCTTACTCTATGAACATGCACGGAATTCTTTAGTATTTCCTGTATACCAGCCAGAACTTTCTTGGAAACAATACACGCACCTGGGTCGTTTCATTTGAAATGTATTATGGGCTACATTCGAAATCATCTCCTTTCTGTGAACGCCCTGAGCGCTACACCAATTGCGCTCCCATTATTTCATCCTGTCCTACTACTGGAACAAGGCAAAAAGTAGCCTTGTTTCATCTGCATATGTGTTCGTCAATCAGTATTGCATCGTAAGAACTCTGAATAGGGAAGAAACATTCTAGGGGCACTTTGGATCACTGAAGTGCGCTGAGGCGAAAGCCTTTATAGCGCGGTGGCATAGCCTCCTTGCGGTGGTGGTCATTGAGTCTTTAGCTCCTTTTATTTCCTGTAAACCAGTTTGAAACGCTAATGATACCTGTCTTACTGCGTCCGCTTCTGTATGCTGTGTGGTGCGGCTTTCGAGGAAGCGCCAAATGAGAAGTGCAGCCTGAAGGCCTGGTGAAGATAGACGAGTCAGTTCCGGTTATTAGACATGACCAGATGTGAAGTCATTACAGCGTCATATTCGGTCATGACGTCACGTCCGGTCATGAGCGATGACGTCACTGTCAGTTATGAGTGCTGACATCACTATCGTCACTAACTGTCACTGTCACCATCTTCACTAACTGTCCCTATCACTATATCACTAACTACTACTAACTAACCTTATCGGTCACTACCTACCACTAACTAAAGTTCTTCACTGACAGCTTTAAATGTAAACATAATCCCGCAGAATCTCGCAAAATCTCGCAAAGTGTGACACTCCTCGCGAACGCACGCATGCGCGCAAAGACGGACACTCATGAGCCTAAAACATTTTCGCCTTAAAGTAACGTGGAAGCGCCGTGAATGCAAAATTCGCAGGCAAATGTTACACAAGAGATCAATACAGGTCCAAAAATTCATATGCCGACGTGCACAGACCCAACGACAATCCCTCAATATGCATCCTGAAAGTCCATCTTTACATCATCGTTTCCCTTCCGAAACCCACAGTACACTAAACTATGTGTTCCTTGTAAAGTTTCCTTCGTCCAAAGATTTCTTAGCCCTCGTGCAGACGCTTTGCCATAGGCTTTGCAGAAGCAAGAGCTGCGACTTCGGGGCAGCTTGCCGCTCGCTGAGAGTGATCTCCGTTTGCGAGCACACACATTGCTGCGAGTAGGAACAATGAGAAGCACTTTCGAGCAGAAACAGTCAGTGAGAGCTGACAAGAATACGTTGGAAATATTTTGTTTTAGCTTTTTGTCTGCTGGCTGCTGCGGCGAACACAGCGATTGAAATGAATTGAATGTTACGCGCAAATGTATCTGTGCGTACTGCATCAAATGAATATAATCTCTAAGGCAAGATTTCAATTGTCCGAACATAAATTGTGGAGATTGAGTTGGAGGGATTCATTATTGTTGATGCTTGAAATATTTGACGAGAAGGAAAATATGAAGTTTGAAAGAACAAAATTTAAAGCTTTCTTACTTGCCAAACTTCACGTAAAAATATCTTCCAGAATTTCGCTTCTCTTTATTTGGACTCGTCGAGTCAGCGCTCTGGATCTGACCGAAAATTAAAGCAGATACGTTTGTGGGCCCGAATACTGCTCGTATATATATTTATTTCTCATCTCGTGGCTCTTACTACGCTCAAGCTGTGTCCGAGCTGGGTCTTATGCTGAACGGCTGCCTATTTTTGCTAACACGCATCTCCAAATTCATTTTCCAGTTACTTCCCTTTTCCAGGGCAGACGCAGCGGGCAGGCTTCGCGCACTTGCGGGGGAGCACACGCTCTCCTTGTGGAATTCTGGCCAGTTTGCGAACTGCCGCTTAAAATCCCTGGACCCTGACCTGAAGCTCCGGCTTCCACCTGGCCTACCCCGATGTGAAGAAACTTTGCTGTGCCGCCTGTGGGTTGGTGTAGCATTTACAAACTCTTATTCTTTTGTGATATGTATGGCAAATAGCCCTGCATGTACAAACTGTGGGTGCGACGAGACTATAGGCCACATTCTTTGTGACTGTCTTATATACAGCGAGGAAAGACAGTGTCTATGCCGTGCGCTGAAGCGTGTAGATGGACGCCCACTGACTTAAGTTAAGACCCTAGGTCCCTGGCCACGGCGATCGTCTGCGGCGAAGGCCTCCCAGGCACTGCTCCGCATTATGAAAAGCACAGGACTGATTGAAAGGCTATGATTTTTTATATTACGTGATATAACTGTGACGTGATGTGACATGTCTGTAACGTGACTATACTGCCTTCAACCATCCCTCTCTCACCCACAACTTTTATGCCCACCTACCCCTCTCCCCCAGTGCAGGGTAGCAAACCAGTTACTTTACCGGTTAACCTCCGTGCCTTTGCTCCACATTTTCCTCGTCCTCCAGACACTAACATGCTGCCTAATGACGAGCTGTCATTTTTATGACCCGGCTTATGTTACATATTACCGACCGCAGCAATGAACCATGATGCCCAAACGTTTCGGAAGAAACATTTGCGGTTTCAAAGTGTGGAAAGCTTATCGTTCCCACGTCTCAGATGACGGCCTGGAGCACGTCCGGCTGACGTGGTCCGGCATCGTTGCTTTCTGGACCTTGTTTAGATTAGTGAAGCTTACTTTAGTTACCTGCTGAGTAATTGCACTAGAGGAAATAGTTTTCGTTTGATTTGGTTTATGAGGTCTAACGCCCCAAAATGAAAAGGGAAAGTGGTGATTGCACGCATAATTAAACAGCAAACTTGACTTGTTGTTTCTGAATGGCGAAACAGGGCCATTTACAAGACTTGTCACGAGCAAAACATTTTGGGGACACATAAGCTCAATCTTATAGGGGTGTGACGCAATAGCGACTTGTAGCCCTCTGTGGCGAATGAGCTGCGCGCGGACCAACAACCTCAAAGACCTATTGGTATCTGCTGCTTGTAAAATGTGGAGAAGGGGTAAGCGGTTGGTACTTGGAAACGTGGTGGGCGCATTCAAGCGTGAGCATTCCTTGTGTGCATATAGGACAAAGGGGCTTTTCGACACCGAGCTATTCGCACTTGCTAAGTGAACAACATCTACGGAGGCCGTTGGAATGGCAGCGTACAAAAGGGGAGATGCACCCGCTGGGAGAGAGCGACCATATTAGCCTGCCGAATCCGGGTCTCTGCCCCACAACCTTAACTTGTAAACAGGCCCCTCTCTCACAGAAAGATTGAACAACAAACAATCAATTACCCGAACCTTTCAACGCTTCCCTTAGTAAACCCGTGTAGCCTAGGCGCTGGCACTGCGCACCTAGCTGGAAGCTGGGAGGGGATCGTTTCAGCAACAATAGCAAGGGTGAAGGTTTCTGATGGTCACTTATAGAATACCGCGAAACGACAACGCCAAATTAGTGTTGTCAGCCGTGGCGTTGGGGTGACCAGGCGCACATCGGGTCACAGCTATTTGTATGCTTTGACTTTTGTTCCTTGCTTTCAGATGCTTCTCGGAAGAAAGTTGTTAGTGCTAGAAAAGTCTGAAGGGGTGGGGTAAGCAGCAAGCAACGAATCGTGTTGATGCTTGCTGCAATTGGCTATTATCCAGATATGGGTCGGGCCTTGAGACATTAAAACAGAGCAGTCTAGTCGAGTGTTCTGCGCTGGCTTAACTCGTCATCTTCGGCTAGGTCGAGCTAGCCAGATCCATGTGTTTCCCTACCTTGCTGTATATATATATTGTAAACTCTCCTGCACATAAACTTCAGTTTTTCTCTTTGTAATCTCCAAGTGCCGCTATCTCTATTTCGTTACTCATCGTCATTCAGCCTTATTGTCCCGGAAGAACAAGACCTTAAATTTACTCCTTTTGTTGTTCTCTCGATGTACTAAACAATTCGACTGCGATACATGCGTTCATTGGCTTGGACAGTGATGGTTCTCAAGGTTATTCCAAACGTGAAATTTCGGGCTACAAATATACAGATTCTAAAAGCTTCCTAATTTTCGGCTCTGCAGAGAAGCACATTAGGAATATCCGCTCTTGCCCACCAAGCCAAATTTCTAGCACGCCTTCCGTGAACTCTGATGCCACACTGTTTGCAATCAAGCAATGTTAGTCTCTTCTGCTCTTTGCGTTAGGATATCCTTGAAGGTTTATTTTCCAGTGTTCCAGTTATCAGTGTCCAATGTTGCACAATGATGCCTAGCACAAAAGTGCTTTACGTATATGCTATAATGTACTGATGTTTATGTATGACCATGATCTGCTTATTTGTTTGTTTGTTTGTTTTTCTCACTATTTGATTACATGCTGTACGTTTTTATATGTGCCAAATGTTTTGTTGTAATCCCCACTCCCCTCTGTAATGTTTTACCTTGAGGATACCAATAAAATAAAATAAAATAAAATAAATAGATGGTAGTCCTTCGCACTGCTCCTTCGGCCGCCTTCCGTTTTTACGCCATCGCTCAGCCTTTAAAACGTAAATATATAGTTTTTTTCTTCCTTTTGTTGGAAAAGCAGTAAAGCTACCCGGGGAAATTCTGAGTGTCCACTTACAAAACTGCCTTTTTACTCTACGTTTTTGCTACCCTAGCATTAACAATGAATTCGCCGAACTCTAAATCTTTCAGGCACGTGTAGTAGGGAGGCACCAGGAGAGGCGTTGCGGCAGATTCTCGGCATGGTCGTAGTTCTGCTGCCAAGCTGAGAAAAGTGGATTGCCCGAGGCTGAGCGCCGAGCTCCACGAAATGACCAACAGGGAAGAAAGCAACTGTAACGTGAGTCCTATAAAATGGAAAGAGGCAGCGGTAACGGGAAAAAAAAAAAAAAAGAACCTGAGTATATGATTAAACAAATAAAAGCATGGAGCAGGATTTAACTGCGGAAACGTGCCGAACAAAGGAAGTAAACTGTTATGCAAAGCCGTCGCAAAATCCTTTTCATAACATGCAGAACAAGCTAAACAATCGCAAAAGCATAAAATTGACATTAGCAGCCAAAATCATCTTTCATTTTTTTCCTGTTTCTCCTTTTTTTTTTCTTTTTTTTTTGCCAGTTACACTTCTCGCATAGTCCGCGCCTCCACCAATTTGTCCATGGGCTTACTTGGATTTTTTTGTTTTCTATTGGTCCCGCCGCTTAATTGAAAGCGCGTGCTTTTAGAAGTGATCAACCATATTCAAGGAAGCTATGAACATATTACCCCAGTGTAACCACAGGTAGGTGCATACATCCACTTCCAGTGGTGGCTAGTTTTTGAAAGCCAAGGAAAAGAAGGTTTTCCCATATTTTGGCAAATAAACACGTTAAAAAGAACATTTAACGAGAGCTAGGCCACTGAAATTCAGTTCAAAAGACCACTGAGTCTCTCTCAGTATACACGTCACGAGTCTAGATCGAGTCTCATATAATATCTGAAGTCCTCAGTATTAAATGCGCTTCAAGTAAAAAAAAAAAAAAAGAAAAAAAAAAAACATAAGCATACCCGGAAGCAGCCTTAGAAGAGATTTCTGCTCGGAACAAAAACGCAGTTGCTGTGTCCCTTTAGCATTGAGCAAGCCTGCACATGACGTCACGTCAGTGGGTTCCGTGACTGCTGTTGCAACGATGCATATCAACCGCTTGGCCGTCGGGCGCGCATCGAAACGCGGATCGACATACTTGTTCCATGCTGCGACCGCTTGTTTTCTCCATCGCTGTCTGAATCGGGGCCGTGGGCGGAGCTCCACGACTACAAGAAACTCAAAACCACTCGATTATGCAAATAAATTTTTTCCTTCCTTCTGTCTGCGTGGAAATGCCTCCTTTTTCGAACGCGCCTTCACGAAAGCTTACGGATCGCAGCTGATTGTATCAGCGCGCGTTGAGGGCGCTAAGAAAGTATGCTAGTGCGATAACGCTGGCTGGTCACGATGGACCCAAAAGCGCAGCGTTAGCAAATTTCCGCGCAAAACTTTATCCTCACTGTTAAGCTGCTTGAGTAATTGAGCTTATCACGAGGCGCTATTTTGAGCCTTCCGATTAGATTTTTATTTATCGTTCGGGATTCCAAAAGACGTTTCACAGAAACGTAGTTTTCTCCAGCTATAGCTAACTGCAGTGGCAAGAGAACGATAAGATCGTTTTCTCCGCTGCGTCTGCCGCAATACCTTTTCTGTGCGGAGCTGTCCAGTTTTTGTCCCCCCCCCCCCCCCTCTTTTTTTTTTTGCTGCTTTGTGCTTCAGTGCGTGCTATTGGTGTTGTGATCAATCCCGGGGCTTTCCCTCGAAGTCACCCCGCAACGTACTTGGGTAGCGTCATCGCAAGTAGTCAGGCTTCACATTGAAGCATTCATTGCTTCACCGGTATCACGCTGATGACAGTTTCAACGACACATTTAAATCTTGTGACGTCCAAAATTGTAACACACATTTAATGCCCTTCATTCATTCATACACTTCATTCATTCGTGTAGCGCGCTCCTGGAACTCTTTGTAGAGAATGATACTTTCGCCGTAATCTTCCTTGAGCAATTACCCCTGCGTTCGGAGTGGCAGAACATCCTGCACTGATCGGCACTGAAAGGACGCGGAACGAATACTGCTGAAGGTAGTGGTCCTCGACTATGGTGCGCGCTCTGACATCAATGCAAGCTATGTATTCCAGGTAATGAAGAATAAACAGGACAAATGGTACATTGGGATTTTTCTGGTCGTATCTGAATAGACACGACCTTTAACAGGACAAAGATTTTGCTCCTTTTCGCAGCTTCAACAGGCTACTTTTCTCCTTTTAGTTGGATTACCGCCCATTTGCAAAACTTCCCTCGAAAGCGAACCTACCAGCTGCCCGACCTTTCTGTCTTCCAGATGCGGAATGACAAAGGTGGGGCACAAAGGAGGCCATGAGGAGGAAAAGGGTTCTTCCAGAAAGCCCCGCGGAGGCCCAGCGAGGGTCCGCGGAAACCAGTTTTGAGCTGGTGTCTCGTGGCATCCGCAGCGCTTTCTCTGCGGGAGGCTTGACCGACCTCTAACCAGTTCTATGCAGTACAGTGCGAGTCGGGATTTCCTTGTTACTTTTAACAGCGTAGCTTTCAAGTATAACTGAACAAAAAAAAATAAAAAAAAAAAAACCTGCCGCACCTCTGTAGCACTTAGGCCTAAAAGGTCTAACCTGTACCACAGATCCGGAAATTAAATAAAAAATAGGACAAACAAAGTGACATAATCAGTGCGTTTTCCACTAAGCATGTGTGTGTCAGGTCGCCGTAAGATATGCGCGTTGTGTATTTTGGCTCCTGACATCTGTTTGATCCAAAATAAAGCCCATACGTAACAGTGTCGTATCACGTCAGCGTCCTGTTTTGTGCCGCGCTGCATGTCCTCCAAGCCACGGCCGGTCTCGAGGGAGAGCGAGACCGGCCGTGTCCAAGCTTGGGCTCTCTTTAGCCTACCTTTGAAATAAACTGCTGCAGTGATTTCTGTTGCCTGGAAGGGAAGACCTGGCTGTGAGGTTTCACTTTTGACCACTGGTCTAGTAATGCAGCGTACTTTATTCACAAGGACCAGCGGTGTTTCTTGCGGGGGCGTAGAATAATGGAGATGACGGACAGCTTTTTAATTCAAAGCCGACGAGGCAGAAAATAGAATAATGCGACTTATTTCGCCTGCAAAAATGAATATTCTGGAAAATGAACTTTATTCCTCAAAAACTGGGCGAAAAACAAAAAGAACAGACGTGGCCACACACGCGCGCGCCCACACACAGCATGCAGTAAGCTTGACTCTGCGTTCTTTTTTTTTTTTTTTTTTTGTTGTTGAATATTTGAAAATGAACGAATTGCCCCAACTGCTCGACAGAAAACAACGGTTTTGTGAAGCGTCGCTTGCAGACTAAAAGCTACGCTGTTTCTCTTCAAGTCTTGTTACCCAGCCAAAAAAAAAAAAAAAAAAAAAGTCATTTCCAGAAGAGCTGCTCGCATTTGCCGTTGCAACTAAAAGGGGTCGGTACGCCCTACATTTACACCTGTGATTCGCGGACGTCGCACCTGTGCTATATAGTATATTTGGGCAACATTAAGCAACAAATTACTGAACTTATGAAGAAGGGAAGAAAGGGGTGGAAACGGGAAAAATGGAAAAAAAAGGGTTCGAAAAAAGACAATCCGGAAAATTGTCCTGCGAGCAATTGTGAGTAAAATAGACAGCAACAAAAAGTAGAAGATGTGGGAAAGAATGGTTGTACTTCGAAACGATCTTCTAAGAATTTGCTTTTTCATCCGAGGTGCAGAATAAGGGGTAGCCTGCTGTAATCAAAATGGCTTGGCTTGTGGGGTTTAACGTCCCAAAGCAACTCAGGTTATGAGAGACGCCGTAGTGGAGGACTCCGGAAATTTCGACCACCTGGGGTCCTTTACCGTACACTGACATGGCACAGCACACGGGCGCCTTGCTTTTCGCCTCCATCGAAAAGCGGCCACCGAGGCCGGGATTCGATCCCGCGTTCTTGGGAACAGTAGTCGAACGCCGTAACCACTGCGCAACCCCGGCAGGGTAAGTAATCAAACGGGATAATCGAACTATTTTGCTTGACGTGTTACTGTCAGTAACAAGAGAAGATAATCGTCAAAATCAAGCCTCCTGCCTCCATTTAAAAATTGACAAATTTGACGCGCTTGAAAATCATGGTCGTTGCTGAAAACCGCCTTCACACTCTTGCAGGCCTTCGTAGCGATGATGATAGGTGGACGCCTTGTTCCCACATCGGCCCGTCGCGACTCGTCGCGACACGGAACAAAATGGGCCTTCAGTTCTCGCATATCGAGAGGGCAACGGGTCGCAGGCGAGAACACTTGAGCTGCAACCGGCTGCTCCAGTCCACACACAAATCAGAACTTGACCGCCATCAAGCGCAATTCTGCTGTCACCCCGTGCTTGCGTCGCAGAGAACAAGTAGGCCAAGAGGAGTATTGGGAGGCATACAAATGTTCAGAATAAAAACAGGCAGCAGAACATTCCTCTTATTTATTATTTTGCAGTGCAAAATTAAAAAAAAATTGTGCATATTTTTTGAAAGCTATCATTATTTCGCACTATAATGCAGCCCATAGAGCTATGATTCATTGGGCAAGCGTGCTGTTAGCACATGAGCGCTTATTTGATGCAGCATGACGAAATCTTACGCGTTTCAAGATCGCCCAAAGAGGATACCAGAGATGCACAAGATTCGGCAAGAGGTTACCTCACAGGGATCACCCCCAAAATATTGCGAGACTCAGTGAGAATATTGTACTTAACAGCTTTCTTCTACCTCCACAAAACATTCACGCATCCCAATCCCTTTTCACCTTGTTCAGCATTGCACAGAAGTGTTTCGAAGAACCGACCTTGCCTGACGCGTCTCCGTTGGGATGCGGGTGTAGCCTGAAAAGGTTGAGGAGAGGGAAAGAAAGAGGTGGCCCCTCTATGTCCTTCCCCTCTCTTGTGCGGGGGCTCTGTCAGCCTTTCTGTGGTCCCACTCTTTTTCACAGTGATCTACGAACTTCTCCCCATTCCTGAATGCGAACCGATCTTGGGAGTGCAGGCGTGCCGTTTCCAGTTTTCAAGCACGTGCGCACGGTGGGAGCCCACCGAGGACGTACAGTACACAGCACTCGGATATCGCCGAACGAGCTGTCGAAGAACGAAGTTGCCGTCGCCGAGGAAGAATGATCCGCCCTTCAGCAATGGCAAGTTTCTGTATTTCTTGCGTCAGGGATTATGTTTATTTTGCTATGCTGTGATAGGCGACTTGGTAAACGAGCGTACGTACGAAGGGAGCAGCACTTGTGACAGTACGCAGTCGGCGAAGAACGGGCTTTGTGTTCGCGTGTTTCTTGAGCTTGCGTCCCACCGACGTATAGGCTGGTTCTTTTGAGAGCGTACGAAGGATGTTTTTTTTTTTTACTTTATTCCCGCCATTGTCAGTTGAAGATGCTACAGCACATATTGAATGAAAATCTTTTCCAGAACTAAATGCTGTGTTGGGTCTTGTATAATGTCCCATCTAAAGATATTTCAGAGGTGTTTCACAGTAAATGTATTTCATGTGTCCCCGACGCTGGTGAATGTCGGAATGTCTTGCTGCCTTTAGAGGCTTTCTAGGGTTCGCTTTGGACTATACATTTTTCCGATTGTTGCAAAGGAACCAGCGCGAACTAGAGAGCCGCGCATATTATGAAGAACGAACGAACACTTATTCGTGTGCGTTAGTTCAGGTTGACCACTTTACGTTGCTTAACTTATTAATTATGAAGGAAAAACGGATGAAACATGAAGGACGCCTAGTGTAAAGATGGAAATCGATTTGTTATAGTGCCTGAAAGCCTCCCTTGAAGACAAGAGGACTCGTGAGCTTCATAACCCCCCCCCCCCCCCCTCCCTCTTACTTTTTGACCCTTACTTTGAGAGCAAATTATCACGGAATGGAGCGCTGGGAAAGACAGCCCCCGTTCCAAAAACACAGCTCTTCTAAAACAGATATCTAGCAGAAGAGCGTGAATGAAATTGAAATAAAAATGTTCTAGTGCATCGTTCTGCCAATTGAATCGCCGTTGGAGATTGCGTAGCTAATTAAATACGGCACTGCGAAGAGGCTGCAATTCTTAAAATTTGTATGCAAATTCCAGGTAGGTTTTCCATCCTTTACCAGTAACGTCCTGCGCACGCGTGTAATCGTGTATATGTTTGCTGTGCACGTATTATTTCACGAGCCGCGTTGAAGAACGAAGCGGAGGACTGATTGCCACTAGTTAGGTGCAGTGCTAGCGATGATGAAGATTATGGCTACCAGGTTACGGCCTCTTAACTCGCAGGCCTCGGTGCGTACCGCAAGGCCAGGCCAAGCCAAAGTGAGGAACTCCTGTGCCCACGCTGATGCGCACGTAGTGCGTGTGCATCTGCCTCACTGAACCGCATATGCTTTCAGAAGGGTGCGCGAGTTTGTCAACGCACACGTGGTTCGGCTAGGCGAAGCCAGCACTGCTTCTGTGTGCCTGTTCCGAGAAGTGAGCCCAAAAGGAAGTATTGTGAAGGGATTTCATAACGTTTGGTCACTCTGCATTGAATAGGCACGCAACACGTGGTACGTTGTGGTTGGTACATCAGGGGGTGAGCTTCAGGAGGCGTTGTAGAGTAGTGTGGAATGATTCGGCCATCTCGACAGAAGTTATTCGAGTAAGCATTGGTCTTGCGGCCGCCAGGCTAACCACGTTTGACGTGGTTAGTGAAAGAGGCTTCATTGCTTATTTCTGCAGGAAATCTTTCACGAGAGCAATTAGCAATGTGGCCGAAGTAGCAGTAATGCAGGGCTGTGCAAAGATGCTTGAGTCACATGTGGTCATAACCTGACACACTGTCCCCTACAATTTCTCTGCTTAATCCATGACAAAATGAGGCTGGCGAACCTGACCATGTCTTCTGGCTTAATTAGATGGGGGCAGGGGGGGGGGGGGAGGTTTCAAAGCTGCAAAGCTATTAGCAGCACTGGGAAGGCAGGATAGGTAATTGCTCCTACGCGGTTCTCCGCTCAATGATAGGAGTACAATTATTTATTATAGCCTGGGGGTGAGGTACCCATTAGTGCCCAATTATCGATTTTATTGTGCATAATGGACATTTCTGCACCCCTCTTGAGACCATCCGGCGAAGTATGTTTGACGGGCCACCGAGATATTGTGCACACATTCTTTCACAATAGTGGGGTGGGCTTATGTTCCAGGCAGTAGCTGAGCTAGTGTAGGGCTGGTGATTCCTAAGGTCTCTTCGATTTGGCTTGCACTGGCTGCACTAGTTCTGAAAAAGGCTGCAGCGGTGCCAGGTGGTCACATGAGCGTGCAGTGCCAGTTCCGACACTGGAGTGCGGCGGCAGCTGCCAAAACGAGTACGCAAGTGTAGGACTCTGCAACCTATCAGACGTGTGCGCGCATCATGTATCGCGTGCTGTAGCATGATCACGTCCAATTTCGCAGCCAGCAGCCGTAGGCCTACAGCACTCGATCGGAACGTACACGCGACTGCAAGATCTTTATCTCGGCTGCGGTCTGCGAAGATGCCATTCATGCACCTGGGTGAGAGAATTAACATTGTAAGCAGTTGCCACGAGTATTGGTTTAAGTAATTGACTGCCTAACGAGACGCTTGATTGATTTCCGCGGACTTCTGTCTAAAAGCGCTACCTGTTGAAAAGAAGAACGTACCTCATTGCGCGCTCTCAGACGTATGTGTACTCCGTGGGCGACAAGTTTGATGTTGCAGAATCTCTGCGCACGCTATCGTGTGGCACGAACACTTGGCACGACAGAGACTCGATCGATCGCAGCTGATTTCTGGTTGCAGCTACCCGACTTTTTAAGTCGCAACACGGTAATTGGATTTGATTGGTAAAACGTATATTTGTGGCCTGCAGTAGAACGCGCGCGCGCGCTCTCCGGACGGGGCCTACGTCGTCCTCCGGGCACCGGCCGCGCGGCCTGGGTCCCTGCTCGCAGTGGCCGGCTCGCTGGTTCCCTGCCGGGCCAGCGCCTTGATGACCTGCTGGACGATAAAAAGAAAAATGCTACACAATGCGCGCGAACGTGCCATATCGCGGCCACGTACCTCTACATGTATATGGGGACACAATTCCATATAATACCGCTCCTCCATGAACAAAATGCTAATCACCAGCATGCAGCACAACTACCCTGTACATGCAACCATTCGCGGATCCGTGAGCAGCGAACCATCCGGGTTCTGAAGGAAACGGACTTTACAAAGCTCTGCAGAACGATACACAGCTTCGTCTGCTCTTGGCCGAGTGGCGCGCACACCATGCGGCGCCTCTTTTTTTGTGCCTCCTATGGAGCGAGTGCAGGATGGGCAAGAATTCGTGCAGAACTATAGTCCTGCACATTGACAAAACGAGGAGAGAAGTGCAGACGGCGCGCGCGGCACCGGCAAAACGAGGACGGCGGTACTGCACTAGTTGAACTAGTGCAGCTGGTGCAGCCAAATCGAAGAGACCTAGCCTGAGCAGAGACGCGTGAATTTTCTGTGGACACACCGTAACAACCCCCCCCTCCCCCTTTCTTGTTAACCGCTGGTGAACCTGGCCGTGTCTTTTTGCTTGAGGGGCGCTAGGAGAAGGACATTGCAACGCGTGCATTCCGAAGGCCTGCACGCAGTTATTGTACAGCAGTTCACCGTATCGATGAAGCGAGGAAAGTCATTTCGTGCACGTGCACTGAACTCCTCCCCCCATTTTCGCAAAGCACATCCCGGTGAAAATGGCTGAATCAAGGGCGAAGAATGTGCAGGAGCACTGTTGTGATGGATGCGCCAATTTCCTGTTGACCGCATCACTGAAAGCTGTCTGAATCTTCCGAATGCCTTCCACTTGGCTGTTGCCCAGTTTATGGCAAAATTTGATGCACTAGCGCTGCTCCAGTCGCTACGCGATTTTGCTTGCAATAAAAAACCGACGAGAGCCTGTGCCCTACCACACTCAAACGCTGCGTCTCAGCGACTGACGCTATCGGCAGGCAGGAAAAATTTCGCGCATGCGCACGAAGGTTTAAAGTTTAAGGTCAGCTGATGCAAGTGCTCTTCATATCCATCGGGTGTTCGAAAAAAAAAATAAGGTCGGATACTTTTCTAACAGACCTCGTACTTATTGTGAAACAGTTCGTACCGTTGATGATAGCAGGGAAGTCGTTTCGTAAAAAAGAACATGCAGCTAGCTCTTTTCCCATTTTCCAGCAGCGGACTTCTCTTGCGGCCATTCGCCACTAGTCTTGCAGTTACGATATATCTCGCGTAAAGTTGAGACGGCAACGCTCTTCTCACCAAGGGCAGACGGATTTCTCGCGCCACAAATATTGATGGCGCGAGACCATGCTCACACGTTTTTTTCAGTCTGGCCATGTGTCGGCCGCCTTGCAGCAACCGACGCCAGAACAAACCCTCCCTATGTTCTCGTTCGATGCATGCGCCTCTCTCTGCCCTGTCAAAGAGCCTAATAAAGGCTCAGCTCAGGCAAAACCCTTCCTGCGTTGACTCTCTTTGACTAGCGGAAATTCTCAAGGCACTTTTATATTTATTTGTCGTGGCTGCCTTATCATGGGCTACTACAATAATATACACGTAGGGATCTTACCTCAGGAAAGTTTGTGAGCACGATCCCGAAATAATTTTAGGTGGGCCCTTGTTGGTCACCGGTCCCACAATTATAAAACCCTTCCTGCGTTGACTCTCTTTGACTAGCGGAAATTCTCAAGGCACTTTTATATTTATTTGTCGTGGCTGCCTTATCATGGGCTACTACAATAATATACACGTAGGGATCTTACCTCAGGAAAGTTTGTGAGCACGATCCCGAAATAATTTTAGGTGGGCCCTTGTTGGTCACCGGTCCCACAATTATAAACTCGCGTCAGCGTGGAAATCGTTATGCGAAGGTTTGGGTCCAAAAACGGTGCGAAGTGCGAGGAAATGCGACATTTGAGCGATATAATCAAGTTACGGGGATCATGCAGCTAAACGTGGGTGAACTAGAAATGCCTACAAATCGATTACAAAATTGTGCACTAAATAACTTTATTATGCTCAAATGCCACATAGAAGCTGTTATCGACAGCTTAATAGTATGCGCAGTGCGACTGCAGAAAAGCGGGCGATTTCTTCTCTCTCTGCCTCCGAAGGCGGAACAGAGGTCAGTACCTCCGACTTCCTCAAACTGGAAAGTATGCTGTACTGGCTCATCATTTGCCCGCGTTACTATTCTTAGTCATTTTCTGACCACTGCTTCCCTCTTTCCTATTCGGCTGCCGGGCTCCACAGCAGTAACTTCTACACAACCGTAGAAAAGCTTTATTGACACTGCAGTAAATGAAAATATTCTCAGTGAAGTAGAGTGAAAAACGCAGCGTTAAACATGGAAAGGCGTGACAGTCCTGACCCACAACTTTGGAGTGCCCGCGAATGCCCTTCGCCCTACTATAACACCGTTCCCGCAGTTCGCACAAGCGTTATATGAATGTCTCTCCCGCCGAATTCATGAGTCGGGCTCACCATCCTTGGCATAAATAAAAATCGCTTTGATTGGTTTACTTCTTGATTGATATGGCATGATCGAAGAATTGAGAAGGTTTTTGAGATGGTGTTCTCAATGCATACGAAATCTGTTGATTTTGTATGCATTGAGAACGCCATCTCAAAAACCTCAAATCTGCTTTTTTAAATTTGCTTCAAAAGTTCAGTGGCGTGTCAAATGGCGCATTGCATACTTTTAAACCTAACTTAAACGACAGCACAAGCGATTTCTTGGTTGTGCTGAGTTAAAGGATAGTTTATATTTCTGAAGGCTTGATTATCACAGTACGCGTCTTGATTTTTTACAGTACGTTTCAAGAATGAATTTAAGTAAACAAAGATCTTTAATGGAACATGGAAACTCCATAGCGCAACCAGGAGAGTTGCTGTGAGTGATGCGAGTGATGACGACACAAGTTAGAACAACCTGCCACAGTGACTCTGTCAGAGCACAATGATGGCAGGACATCGATATCGGTGATTCGTTCTAAATCACATCGGGATGTGGCAGTCGATTGGTTTCAGCTGAAGCGAAATTGCCTGTTCTCTGCCGATCGCCGTCGCGGCAAGCTCCCGATTGGTGTGATGCTGAGCTAACGTAGTGCGTCACGCTTGATACGACAGCGAACACAGGCTCCCATGTCAATTTTCGATTACAAAATGACAGGAGTGGTGTATTACTAAACTCCGCGCTGTCGTTAGACACGCACACGCG
This sequence comes from Amblyomma maculatum, assembly GCF_055883805.1. NCBI lineage: Eukaryota > Metazoa > Arthropoda > Arachnida > Ixodida > Ixodidae > Amblyomma > Amblyomma maculatum. Next base: position 24,169,947 of record NC_139354.1, read on the forward strand.
GAAATGGTATCAAATGACAGCAGATCGAATACTCTGCTGTCGGAAAATTCCAGCTGTGCAGCCGAAATCTGTTTTATCAGTCACTGGTGGCTGATCATGTATCTGGTAACCCGATGAGATTGCTAGTGACATCTCCCCCCCCCCCCCCTTTTTTTTTTCCTGCTTGACTGCGAGTGAGGTTGATGTTTAAATGCGTCATTGATTCATTTATTTCTGTTAGCGATTCACGTTTTGCAGTAATAATAGGAAGTCGGGTTTATTGATCAGCAACATTAACCATACCAAAAAGTTCGAGAGCACTGCAGAATCTGCATTGGAACAATACCACAATCAGAGGGCTGCTGCTGCACACAGTACATTTTTCGCCCCTTGTCGAATACAACCAGCGTTTCGTTGAACGCATCAAAGTTTGCAGGCGTTCTAAAATTGGTTTACAGGAAAGTTAAAGTGCAGTATCTGTCACTCGCTGGATCTCGTTGACACATCTCGCGGACAAATCTCGCCGACGCGAGATTTTGACAATCATTAGACACTTCTGATCGCTATCGTGCATTCATTTGACTCATTAAGTCAGCCACAAATCCACTTTCGGTTGGCGTGACGTCACAACCCATGAACATCGACACGTCATATGACTATTTCAACGTCTGGTTCATTTTACTTTTATATTTCTTGCTCTAATTAATTAACTAGTCACACTATCGACATAATTATTTTCTGCGGCATCCTCTATCGATCACAACCCTATGTTTGATGGTAACTCTTCTGAGAACAACACAACAGCTGCGAACACGTTCTGTACGCAGGACCCCGCCGACATAGGCTACAAAGGCTTTCGCATAAATATGCCTATTCCTGCTCGCGTCTTTTTAATCACTACCCGTCCATGTGTCCAAGGGTATATCAGCGTACTGCGGGAACTTCGGCACAGCATCCGACTTCAACTGCCGTCTGCCACTCGCAAGGCCAAACTCCTTCACAGGCATCTTTTATTGGTAGTAATCCTACTTGAAATGTAAACATGTGTCCACGAGCCTGCGTTCCCAGCCCGTGTTCCGGAACTATTTCAAGCGCCGGGCTGCATGAATCTATTGTCATGAACCTCCGAAAGAAACATGGTAAATAACTCTCTTCTTTCTCTGAGTCAACCATGCCAACCTCCCATTGCTCGAAGGACAGCAGCGCATGATGGGCGAGTTAAGACTGCAGAGTGAACCTGCGATGCTTCTTGTAAGGATGCCAGCGTCCGTCTGCTTTGTCGCAGTCTTCTTCCGCGTAGCCCCCCGTGCCAGCGGGACTATTTAAGCGTTGTACTGGCAACAAGCCCGAGCCCAAAGCGTAGGCTGCCAGCGAAATGTTACAAACAGACCCACGTCGATTGCTCTGAACGGTTCGACACCCGTCTACTCGGTAACAAGTCGTACCAAGCAGGGTCGCTGAATTGTTGCTGTCGTCTGTTCTACGCTGCGCGCTACTTGTCGCCTTATTCATCAAGCAAGAGGCTGGTCATATAAAATGCTCTTGGCAGCCTGAGTTTCAAGTTCGAGAGCCTATATTTAAAATTACTTTGTGAGGAAACTAAAGTGTTGGCAGCTGTGCTGTTTGGCACACAAACTATTGATACCAGAGTTACTTGTGGTGCAAATTGCATTGACATCTGCATGCGACTTGCATCAAAAAATCATTAGGTTTGTACCTCTGCACAATATCCCTGGAGCGCGTATAAAGCCAACCTTACGACAAAATATATGCTCACAGTTTTTGTAACAAAATTCTTCAAACATGTGTTCACGCCCACTTGCATGACAACGGAGCACACCTGTGGTTTGGGACCACTCAAGTAATGCTTCTAGAATGTTCTTTTTTTTATCATATAACAAAGTAACAGACTTAAATGAAAGTAGACGATGTGATCGGTGATTTACGAAACGCGCTCCCCTTTCATTCGCAATTTCCTTCTCAATATCGTCGGCTCCAGCGAATGCACACTGTCTACGAGCTTTCCCGTTTAATCAAGTTCCCTTCCAGGAAATAAAGCTGCCTCACACTCCAGCAATTGAGCGAGCTCTTCGTCAAGTAGCAGCGACGAAGCGGAATTCTTCCAAAGTATTGAAACATATTCGCTCCGGAGTAGTCTGCAGCTGCCAGACGCAGATATCCGCCCCGCGGCGGCAGAAGCGACCATTGTAGCGTGAAGCTGGCAGACATTTGAAACCTATACCGCGCACAGTACATTCTATGCTCCACTCTGCATACGTCACAGTTGCAGCACGAGAGCTGTGAGAGTGCGCAGAAGCGAGAATGGGTGTGGTGGTGAAAAGAGAGAGGGCGCGCAGTGCGTGTCAACACGTGACATTATACTGTTTTAGTTTCACGTACGTGCAGAGTTCACGTGCGCAGACGTGAGATGTCTACGTAGCCTAAGCGCATGTCGTTTGATTACACGTATACGTGATGTGACGCACGCCTCGCGTTATTTGCATACCTCTAAAAGCTAAGAGCAGCGGAAGCTGGACAGAAAAGGGAAGGAGACACCGTGCCGAGGTACCGATTTTTGGAGTAAGGGTGGGGTGAAGTGAACGGTGAATTGAAGTAGCCTATACTCTCCATTAGATGGGGACAAAAAGTCATCACCTGCCTTCTCCTGCATAACCTGAGCTAGAGATGACACAGACACCGCTGTAGCCACTCAGGTCAGATCACGCGGGATCCTAGCTATGACGACCAACGTTACTAGAACAAACAAATCTAGTGACGTTGATGACGACAAACGTTTCTTCGTCAGGCTTGAGGGGTAAGAACTCGCTCTTCTACCTAAAAATAAAATGCTAGTTAGAACTTTATTTGAGGATAACATTGTGCAAACTGAAGGCGAATACAGCACTAAAGGACATCATACCGCGTCGAGGCATTAGCGACGAAGCTGTTATCGCTGTGAAGTGGGCGGACAGAGCACCGCTTAGTTCTCTATGCTCCACGTGCTCGAGCGACACGAACCCTTGAGTGCCGTCAGGCATGCTACTCATACGCCACGCAGGCACATTAGTATGGCTTGATTAAGGCGCTGTTTTCTGTCATGTCGGATCACTTTTGCACATATTGTACCTCAAGACTTCATGCTAATTAGGATGTGGGAAGTAACAAATACACTAATTAATAGATTTGGAAATAAGTATATAGCAAAGAGCATGTGCACTAATGAGGACTCGCAAGGGGAGCCATCGACGGAGGCGATAAACGTAGCCTCGTCATGCCTTCAAAGCCTAATTCTTGTTCTGCAAACGTTTGAGTGCATTGAAGATTCACATATTTTATTTCTGTTTACTAGATTTTATAATTCCGTTTTGCTGTGCTATTCGTCAAACAGGGCATGCGGACAGGAGCTTGAGCAGTACGGAGTGTGAGTGCATAAAAAAACAGCAGTGTGCTAGAACGGCTTTAATGCGACAAGGCTGGATGTACGTACAGTTTCCTCTAATTCTTTTTCTTACTACCCGCCTCCTCCTCATCTTTGTTTTGTGGAAACGTGTGTCTGATATGCAAAGCTCGCTGCGGGACCACACATGGCATTAAAAAACATTGGCGCGATAAGATGCAAGAACTAGCATTTTTGAACAGGTAATCATTTCGTGCATCAGGGTTGACTACATCTTTCCTAGCATGCAGTGCGCACGTGTTTGGAAAATATTTTTCTTCCATTGTACAGCTGGCATCTGCGCTAATAACAAAATACAAGTAATTGAAATAATCTCTGCTGTTGCACGGCTGATGCCACACCAGAAGGCTTTTTTGTGGAGCGCTTTTCCGGTATCTCCAGGCATTTCAGGGCTCTGAACTCACTCAGTTGTCGGCCCTCTCATTCTTGTGCCATGGGTCGCGCAATCCAGGATAACATTACATCTATGTTCGCAATGTCTGAAAACAGTCCTGTGGGAGGAAAGGGGGTGGTGGGGGCGGAGGGGGGGGGGGTGAAGGGCTGCTCATAGCCGCTTCCGCCATGGCGTACTTTTATTGTCTTCTAGGGCCTGGTGGCTCGCCACCAATAGCGGTGTGGAATGAAGCTCTGAGCACACGTGGCGGCGTATACAAGTACCTCGTTTCACGGTGTACGCCCCGAACTCCCAGCCAATGCGAAGAAGAACCTAAGTAAAGTTTTGCAAAACTGAACAGGCACGAGACTCTCGCGCTTCCTGGTGGACACCTCATATTCAGAATTGTTGTACCTCACGATGCAAGCTTGAAGAGCAGAGGTTAAGGCTTTCGTCTTAAAAAAACCAGAAACGTCGATGCTGTGCTTTTTGGGGTGGTACCTTATTCTAAATGTTGTGGTTCGGTCATTTCTTGATAATTTCGTTCTCACCTACAACGGCTGATATTTTCCGGCTCAAGCGTTCTCTAGATTGTGAGGGTTCTCACCCAGCTCGGGCTCTCCTCTAAGAGCCAAACGCCTCGCCGCTAGCTCTGACCACATCCGTGACAGGGAAGAACGAAACACTGAGGCACAGCCAGCAGGCCAAACTGTTTATTGAGAGTGCTCAATTTTCATCCTCGGTCATAGCAGCATCCGCGCGCTCCGGCTTCGTGGCGTCGTCTCCCTGGACGCAGATGCTGTCCGCCGAGATGAGAGGGGAGGGATAAGAGGGCCCGCCCGACATGCTCTCTCACCCCCACCCTCTCCGTCACAGCTCCGGGGGAAGGAGGCCAAGAAGGGAAAGATGAGGGTTCCCCGAGAGAGAGAGAGAGAGAGAGAGAGAGGGGGGGTGTTCGCCGCTTCGTGCGGGCGAGGGTTGTGTGCAATTCCTACAAGATCGAAAAAAAAAATATATATATATATATATATATATATATATATATATATATATATATATATATATATATATATATATATATATATATATATATATATAGGAAATTGTTTCTCTCCTGGGAGCACCAAGAGGCATTAACAATGGTGATATTTGGCTGGCGCCCTTGCCCATAAAGGTCAAATAATTACGATGTTCGAACCAAACATAAAATCATTGTGGTGTTAATCATAGGTGATCATTGTGGGTAGTGTACTTGCACAATTGCTTTTTTTTTTGCTCATTGCCACTAATTGGCAATGAGTTGTGCAAGTCATTTATTGTTTTCGAAAAGGAGAGTGACTTTCTTACACTATAACAGTATCTATGCATGGCTAACTCTAAAACTCATGACATATGGCACTTTTTTCATACTGATGAATTGAGCGGAAATTCGTGGAGCCAAACTTTCTACTTGTCCCAACATGACACACAAAAAAAATCGTCTTAGCTTCGGCTAATAATAGTCGTTTCTCTTGTTCTCAATAATAACCGTCAGGGTTGAAATAGAACAACAAAACGTTAATCTAACTAATTCGTGCTCTTTTCGAGGGAAGAAATTGTGAGTAATCTTCCGATATTTCTTCTTTTTTTTTATTTATTCCTTTCATTTATTTATTTTTATTTACACATACTGCAGTCATAGAGACCAAGCAGGGGGGCAACATTCAAAAAGCAAAAATAAAATCAAACACTACGCAAATCCAGCGTTCCGGCAACAATAAAAGAAGAAAACCAAACAGAGGGCAATGATATTGTTAAGTTTACACATACAATAAGACACTCTTTTCAAAAGCAGCGGCATCCTGAGCCGAAAAGACATTTGCTGGCAGTGAGTTCCATGTTGTGATTGTTCGGGGAAAAAATGAGTTTTTGAACGTATTTGTGCGTGCAAAGTACGGGGTAAGGTTATGGTTGTGGCTATTGCGTGTCTGTCGTGTAGAACGGGGGGATATATAGGGAGCAGCATTAATATTAAATTGACTAGAGTAAAATGAGTACAGAAATTTAAGCCTTGCAAGTGCTCTCCTTCTTTCTAGAGTGGATATGTTCTTCGTAGACATCAGAACGGATGGCGAGATAGAGCTATGGTAAGCGTTAAAAATGAAACGGACTGCTTTTCTTTGGATCATTTCAAGTTTCCTTATATCCTTTTTTAAGTGCGGATC